>NC_133822.1:57283963-57605034 GCF_047830755.1 Zonotrichia albicollis | reverse complement strand
CTGATGGGGAATAAAAGACTAAGTAAGGGGAAAAGGGGGTTTTCCTAATTTGCTCATGTATGTATTTATTAGGATTATCAGTCTATAAGCTGATGTCCTGATTATCAGGTGATGCAGATGTTTGTGTCTCACAGAGGAATGAGGGGGATCTCTTCCACCGGCTGTGGCACATAATGAACGAGATCCTGGACCTGCGGAGGCAGGTCCTCGTTGGCCACCTCACCCACGACCGCATGAAGGACGTCAAGCGCCACATCACGGCGCGGCTGGACTGGGGCAACGAGTGAGTCCATGTACACACATCAAATGTGGTCAAACTGCAAAGCCAGCTCTTTAGGCTGATTGCAGAATGGTGAAATAAAGAACAAATTTCTAACAAGTGGTACTTTTTTTTCCAATGGACTTTCTCCTTCATTGTTTTTCTGTCCACTAAGTTTTAACAGTGAAAAGTGGGTTATTGTTTTGTTCTGCTGTTTTACATCTGTGTAAGTTATGTAGCAGTAGTACTATCTATAAGATAGTACTTATTCCAATTCCAGTACTTATTCCAATCTGAAGCAGCATTTTCCATTTTTTTAATACACTTGATGCCTGGATGATGCATTCAGCAGAGCTTTGTGCTCTGAAACTGTGTTGGTTGACATTGCTTCTTTTCTAACTTGGTCACACAATTTAGTTCCTACTTGGACATCTGTAACATACATTCAGCTACTGCGCTCTGCATCTTCCTTTAGTCTGAATAACTGAAATGAGCTTACACAAATTTTATTGTCTTACTTTTTTTTAAGCAAGAAAATGGTTAAAACGCCCTCTGGTATTTAGGTGCTGTTTCCAAAGTCTCTTCTTTAGCATATGTTTATACAGATAAATGCTAACTAAAGGAAGCAATATTCAGTAGTAGGATTACCTCAATTTCCAGGGTTTCTACAGCTGTCTGAAAGCATAAATATCTAACAGAGTGAAAGGGTTGTGAGTAAATGTGTATGATTACCTGTCTACTTAGAATTTTGCAGTAACTGAAATAAATTAATTGTGAAGGTTTTTTACATGGAGAGTTCCTGCTCCTTAAAACATATGTTTGAAAAACTTTATAATCTTTTGAACTTTCCTAAATTGACTAAATTCCTAAAATGACTGCCTTCTTGTCCTTATGCATTCTTAAACATTATTGCTTGCTGCTGTGCTGGAAATAAATTGTGTTGCTGTTGATTCAAGCTCATTTCCTTATTTTGTTCAGGGGATACAGGCTAGCGTTTTTGATACCATCCACTCCAAACTGAAAATAAGCTGATGTTTTAGTATTTGATGGATTTTCTTTTTATCTTCCTTTCCGTGGTTGTTATTCAAGTTGACGGTACTAGTGCGTTCACACTGAAATGCTCACAATAGTATGAAGGACAATGTCGATTGCACATTGTCCACTCTGTGAAACAGATTTAAAAATTGTGGGAAAACATTGTATTAATGTTGCAAAGTGGAGAAGGGGAATGAGTCAAATGCGAATGGTGGTTACAGCTAAAATACATCAAAATAAAACCAAAGTCAACTAATTCTAGAGTACAAATTAATGTGTGCATTGTTTATTCAAATAAACAACAAATGCATGCAGAGCTAATTTGTTTCTTTTGAAAGTAGAAGCTACTTACTGTTATTCCATTTCTCATACAGACAACTGGGACTTGACTTAGTTCCAAGAAAAGAATATGCTATGGTGGATCCTGAAGAGATCAGCATTACAGAGCTCTACAGGCTGGTAGGTGAATGTAATGTTTGATGCTTCTGCTATCAAATTACGTACTGATAGTCCAACTCTTCTCTTTAACCAAAAGTACCTTTTTTGATCCAATATATTGGCATTTCATAATGCAATGAGTTTTACTATAAGGAAAGAAATTTTTGCGACAGCTATGTCATCCCTAAATATGTATGAAATTCTTTGATTTGATATTAAATTTGTCTTTGCATACATGCTTAAATATTATTTGTTAAAAGTTTTGGTTTCTCATATACCTTTAAAATTATGCTAATATGTTAAAATGAATTTAATCATCAATAAAAGCTTATGGGACTCTTTGTCATTAGAGCTTTACCTGGCTTATGAGCCTGTCTAGATAAGCTTTGTGGAAATATAATAATGGTATAATATTGTCACAATTAATCATACTGGGCTCTTGGTACTTTCTAATATATTAATGTAAATAGCAGTTAAATTGCATAAGAAAGCTTTCCTTTGGGTCTAAAAGCCCATCTTGATCTACTGAAATCAGCACTGATATTTCTCATTCTGATTAAATCTCCAGCAAGGTGTAATAAAACTTGCCAATTCATTTATGTTGGCTTTTGCTCATGTTTAAGTACTGCAGCTGTTAAAGATACAGAGTTCTGAGCTTTATGTGCTTAAGACTAAACTTGTATTTAAGCTGAATTTTATTTATTACAACTTTTGTATTTAAGTTCAAACCCCCCAAAAACATCAATTGCTACAATTTTTGTGGATCTGAAATAACGATGTATTTTTGTAATAATTTTTAATTTGTATTTTACTTGTATTGTTGACTGGTAGGGTCAAGACTAATAGTAAATGCTTTGTGCTAGAATCAGTATACCTTTGAGTAATTTCAAAGGGATTTGTGATATTATGGAATCCTGTTGAAGCACTAGATGAAATATGGTGAGGAGCCATTAATCACAATAGGAAACATACAGAGGAAAAATCACCCAGAAAACTAGTAATGGCGCTCATGGAGTGTACTTGGAAAAAGAAAAAGGGGGAAAAAAGATAACCTCAGTATGAAGACTATGTAACTTAGAAAGATTGCTGTTTAAAATTATTTTTGTTACACTGTAAGAGAGGGATAGTACAACTTAATATTGCCCTTCACTTAAAGGGTAACTTAAATGCACAAGGTATAAACTGTGACATCAAATCAAGACAATTAATTAGCTTGTACAAAGCAGTTTGCCAGAGATCATAGAATGCAGGTATGATTACTTTTCCCCAGTTTAAAATACTGGCATTTAGTCTTCTGCAAAAGCATTGTTTTATGTGTTTGAATAGTGGAATATCAGATCATTAACCGCTTAAACCAGCTAAGAAATACTATGTTGTTATAGCACAAAGCTTTAAAGGGGTTCCACACTTTCAGAGTAAAAAAAAAAACTTCTAGAGATTACTGTTTTTCACCTAGAGATAACTATGATGAAATGTAACACTGGGAAAGTAAATTCCCTGTGTTTTCCTTCTCAGATGCAAAAGAAAAAAAAAGAAAAAGGAAAAAATAGAAGTTAGTATCAATCAAAAAAAATACTAATTTGGAATAAGAAGGTAGTTCTACATTACATATTTTACCTCTTTGTTTTGAGAATTTTGTAATTGACTCAAACTGGTCACTGTTTTTGTGGTGTTTTCAGATGGAACATCGCCATCGGAAAAAAGACACACCAGTACCAGCTAGCAGCCACCATCTTTTTGTTCAGATGAAGAGTTTAATGTGCTCCAATCTGGGAGAGGAACTGGAAGTAATCTTTTCACTCTTTGATAGTAAAGAAAATCGACCCATCAGGTACCATATGATTTCTATTTAAATACTGATTTTACATAAGTTTTACAATAAAACCTGTATATTTTGATACAGGTAACAAATTTCACATTTAGAAACAAAGCCAAGGTGGGTTTCTTTCATGACAATATTTTGCCTCCTTCTGAAATTCAGTTGCTATGTCTAATGGTTTGTAGTGTTATTTAAGGTATGCAAAAATGTATGCATCTGCCTTGTTTATTTATTTCACTTTCCAGTTGTTTTTTTTCTTTGTAGAGAAGTTTACATGTAGAGAATGGTAATTTTTAAGTATCCCTATTTTCATCTTTCCTAATCAGTGCCCATTCAAAACTTTGAACTTTTGCTTTCTCTGTAATATTTATAAGAGAAATTCTCCTCAGTGCATGAGATTGGAGGGCTCCAATAAATGCTTAGTCAGTGACTTATGCATATTTTTTATAAAAGGAGACTTTGCTTCTATGTGAGAAGGTGCTGGTTCTTCAGTGAAACTGTCAAAATCAATCTGTCCTAGAGTTTAAATTCTGTGAGAGACCCAATAACTTTTGATTTTTAAAATATCCAATAGCTACTTCTATTTTCAGAATTCTGGCTAAGAGAGAAAACATAGGAGTGATTAGTAGTGAAACCACTGTGCATTTAATAAATATGAGCACAGGAGGAAAGTGCAGTTAGTGCAAGAGCTCAGCGAGTTCCCTTTGAGGAATAGGCCAGGAAGTCTGAGCCATTGGGTGACTGTGCAGGGGTGATGGGTGTGGTGGGTTGACCCTGGCCTGCAGCCAGCCATAGCCACCCTGTCACTGCCCTCCTCCTCTGGACAGGGGACAGAAAATAGAACAAAAGGCTCATGGGTCAAGATAAGGACAGGGAGAGATCACTCGCCAGTTAACATCACAGATAGAACAGACCTGACATGGGGAAAATTAATTTTTTTACCAATCATATCATAGTAGGAATAATGAGAAATAAACCCAAACCTTCAAACATCTTCCTTCCCACTTCTCCCTTCTTCCTGTGCTCAACTTCATTCCTGATTTTCTCTCCTTCGTCCACCCTGGCAGTACAGGGGACTGGAAACTGGAGCTGTGGTCAGTTGGTCACACATTGACTCTGCCACTCCCTCCTCCTCCAGGGAAGGACTCCTCACACTCTTCCTCTGTTCCAGCCTGGGGGCCCTCCCACAGGAGGCAGTTTTCTGTGAGCTTCTGCAGCCTGAATCCTTTCCACAGCTGTTGTCTTAAATACGGCAATAGGAGTTTGGGGAACTGTGTGGAAGTTGGTCTGAATTTGACAAAATGATGTCTGTGCTTTGCAGTGCAGGCAATATAAGTAACCAGTACTTAGATGGAAGAGTATATTCAGTACATTAATTTTTATGGTTAGTGAGATCATGTATACCCAGCTAGTGTTAGAGTATTAGCTGTTAAATACTGACATTTCATTCTGGCCTGCACTTCAGACAGTCATCACGAAAATTCAGTTTCCTGTCGTTTCTGAGAATTAAATGTGCATCAGGACATGTTGTTTGTGTTCACTCCAATGAATGCCACAGCAGGTGATAGATTTACAAGAGAGCTGCAGACTTTGACAGAAAACAATTTGGGATGATATGGATTGCTGAAAACAAGGTTAAGGCAGTGGTGGTGGTGTGAAAGCAAATGGATTTGATTTCCTTTTACATGAAAGCACAAATTCTAGAGCTGTTTCTCACGTGCCTGCTGTGATCTGACCTTTAGCTATTGATTCCTGACTCCAGCATCTGTTTTCAGCTGCTGTAAACTTCCTCATCCCATTACTGGCAAACCTTGAAGAAAAGTGTTGTTACAAATCCAAACTGCCTTCTAAGGTATGGGGGGAATGACAGGATAAGCGTTGTGAAGGTAGTTTGCACCATCTGCAATTCAAACAAACATACCAAACTATAACAAAAAAAACCCTCCTAAGAAACAAACAAAAACTTCTCCACATACTGGAAAAGCTAAACCTAAGAGAGCTTTCACAAGAACAAATTAAATGCAATGTATATCTGTATCACAGAATAAACTCTGGAATGCAGAGTTGTCTGAGATGGATCCTTGTATGATCTATCTGGACTAGATATGAAAGTGACTTAACTGGTTTATTACAGACTTAAACCAAAGCTGGATGGTCATAGTGCACAACAGTATGGTACAATGTGTATTTTTTATTCAGTACAAATGGGTGGGATGTTTGAGAGACCTTTAGGCCCTTGCTGATGCATGTTTGACATGAACAATCTCCCTCAGAAGGATGCTGATGCATGAGAGGACTCAGTGTCCCCAGCCCCTGCAGTTCACACCCTGCAGTGATGCCAAAGCCTACGGGCAGCAGTGGAGCTGAGGAGCTTGGACACTCTTCTGCTCATTTCTAGCAGAAGGGCTGGTCAGAAGCTGGTGTACTGTAGTACAGATCCTTACACCTTAGGGTCTGTCAGAACCTAGCTGTCTCATTTGTCCATTGGTTTCCAAGTCATTGTTTTTGGCCCTGTAGAATAATGTAACGAAAAGAACAAATGGAACTTTTTATTAGCACATGTAAAGATAGAAGTATATGAATATAAATGACTTAAAATTTATTTCTCTAAGCAATTGCTTATGTTATTGGAATTGTTTGGACTTTATTTCTTTGGACTTTGCTGCTTTTTATGTTAAATTTTGCCAGCACTGTATGTATAACAAACTTTCCTCAGGTGGGTAATCCTGTTTATTTTAATGAGAGTGTTTGAATGCATAATAGTGTTCATTGTCTACCTCATATAAATTGACATAAAGCAAGTCAGCTTTGTAGCCTCTGAAAGAGTTCAGTTGGAGAGAGTACAGAATTCAAATTTAATAATACAATTTTTTAAAATTAACTTAGCTTCTGCTCAGGTGGACCTGCTATTGTAAGCTCTCTCTACATCAATAGATCTATCTAATAAATCTATCTTATTTTTTCTAACTTCAGGTATATGCAGTGAAAATAGCAGCTTTAAAAGATTGTTGGAAGACTAGAAGAAACATTGTCTGTTTACTTCTTTAATTGATTGGATATTTTTTCCACAGCTTTTTTTTTTTTTTGTTGGTTTTATGTTATCAGTATCATACATTCAACTGTTTTAACAGCAGTATTTGTTCAAGTATCACAGTAACCAGAATAGCAATTGTAGATGTTGAGGTGAGGAAAGTCTCTCCAAAAAGGAATAGTATTTCCAGTCCAGACTAATGACAGAAAAAACCCTGTGGAAAAGACCATGCTTTGGAAAGTCAGGTGAAAGGAAGGTATTTCATAACATAGGGAATGTATGGTTTAATAGCTGAGCTTTGTATTATAGCACAAGAATAGGATTTTCCTTAGCCCATTTTAAACTATAATAAATATAATAAACTTAAACAATTTAAAACTATTTTCTTGTGCAATATTAAGAAATTATCAGACTTAGAAAATATCAACTGAGCAATGAAAGACAGTTAAACCTTTTCTTGTACAGTTATAGATTCTCTCTGAAATAAAGCATTCTGTAACAACTGAGGCAATCCAAGGTATGAGGAGAAAGCACAGTGTGGTAACAGTTCTTGTGTTGGCTTTGTGGGACCAAAATTGAGTGTCTAATTAGGAAATATTGTCACATTACTTGCTTAAAACAGATTAAAAGATTACAGATGTATAAAGTGGAAAAAAATAGATATCAAATTGAAAGCTGTGTGCCTGAATGTCAGCACAAAACTTCTCTCTAATTCTTGTGACCCATATGTTTTGCCACAGGAGCTACATTTAGTAATTATTCTTGGCAGAAGTGGATTCTAACATGAAGCAATGTAGGTACTGTTTGTCATTGTAGAGACAAGCAGATGAGGAAAAGGAGCACAGTAGTAATTTTAATTCCTTTTATGGCTTGTAAAATATAATAATATAGATTGCTGTGGCTTAAGAGACAGTTCAGATTCTTTGGCAGGTAGGAAGTGTAAGTTTGAATATTCAAAGGCAGAGTGAGAAATTGGGCATGCATCTTTTTTCTCTTAAAGAAAGAACCACACCTACTAATATAAATGTATTCTTCGCTTACACTGCACTCTTGTTCCTCTTTATTAAAAAAACAAAAAAGGAAAATCCCCGAAGTGCTTTATATTTAAATTCAGAATTTGCTCCTCTTCATCATCTTTTGTTTCCCTGAGTAGTTGTGCATCACTCGACATGAATTAGTCCTGAAATGAAGTACAAGTATGTCCTCAGGTGGATGCCAGGGGGAGGAGCAGACCACCAGCATCACCTCTGCAATCTGTGTCGATGGATGTATCTTTCTGCAGTCACAAGTAAATGTCAAGATTAAGACATGACCAATGCTTTCCTTTTTGTCTGATTTCAGAATGATGAATCAGTGGACTTTAGGATTGGAATCCAGCCCCAAAGACATCTAAACTTAAGATCTTTGGTTGAATTGCATCTCCAGTAACTAGTTGCTGGTTATAGTCAGCAAAGCCTAGAAAGCAATTCAGCTGGTGAAATGTCTGCACCTTCTTTAGGACATTTTGGAAAGCTCCTTAGGGTGCATAGTTGGTAGTGATTAAGGAGCTGCTCAGTGTGCCCTGAAGTAATTTTGATCTGAATCTAATCTACTTTTTTGTTTTCTGTATCACTACTTTAGATCTCAGTCAAGTTTGAAGCTTCAAGTTCAGAAGGAGTTGATATTGAAATCATACAGGCTATAAATTCTCAATATTAGTTATGAGTTTTTGACATCAGCCCTTTAGAGTGCAATCTATAGGAAAAAACACCCTGAATTTGCTCTTAAATATATGCAAAGGATTTAGGATATTCAGATCAAAAAAACCCTGATAAATATATATATGTACAAAATTACTGTTTTTCAGTATATGGTGAATTTTTTTTTTGTAGTTTAAGTAGAGCAGATATGTTGTGGTAGGCAATGTGGTTAAGGAATATTCTCCTAATTAAACATTAGTGCTCTTATTGTGGGACCTACCAGTGCATCTTTAGGATGGCACCTCTTAAGATAAGTAAAGAGATGGAAGCTAAAGCCATAAAATCATTTACCAGTTGTTCTGGTTTTGATAATGTATCTTAGTATTCCTTTAGTGTTTTGAATAGATCATCGTTAGATGATCTTTAAGGTGTGCTGCAACCCAAACTATTCTATGATTAAAAGAAAAATTAAATATATTTACAGCTAGACTACTCTCTATTAAATATTTTTTCATCTTAAACAGCAGGTATAAATGCTCATAATTTTTGCAACATGTACTGAGAATTAGATAATAGGTTTTTCATGAGATGTGAAAAACTGATTTTGAAAGGCATTAGTAACTTCCCCAGAGCAGAAATCTGGTATCAGATAGTGACAGAAAAAAAATCAGTGATGCTTCAAGGTTTTTTTTATTTACAGACTTTGTGTCTAAAGAATTCTCTGGATTGGTAAGGGCTGTTATGCCTTGCTTACACCTAACTTAGTGAGATCAGCACCCACTTTGGGCAATAGGAATGGTTTTCTATCAGTTTTCCTAGTCTAGAGGTAAATACTCTTTTGGGATAATTTTCCATTTGTTTGGGACAGGATGAAATTGTACTGTTCTTTTGTTGCTGGAAATAGCTGTTAAAATAACTGTTTCTAAATATGTTGGCATCCACAATAATGGCAGTCCTGTTGTATTAAGTTAGGGGTAATAATAAAATTCAGGTTTATCTGTTTATTATTCCTGTTAATAAACAATAATAAAATCATTTTTCAGACTGTTCCTGTATTAAAATATTTGTCTAATATGGGCCTTCCCACTCTAAAGGCTTTTTTTCAATTTGACTATTTACTTCTATGGAAGCACAAAAACTGTCAGTATTTAAGTCAAGTAGTTAAATCTGACTCATGACATGCTTATGCTTGTTAAGGCTACAGTTGTAAGTCATTCATTTTCTACTTAATTGGTGCATGCTAATTTCACTTGATCTGTATGCATATGTATATATCCATGTTTTCTGGCTAAACTAGCTGCTAGGAATAATTTTTGCTATCGCTTAAATTAGCAATAAACAGCTGAAGTCAGCCCCTGATGGTTCCTAGAGTTTTCCCTGGTGTGTTTTTGTATCATGTTCCATTTTTCTCCCCTTCCTGCTGCTTTACTAGAACAGTAATAGCGCCTGAGTGGGGTAGAGCAAGTGTGAGTGGCTGTGCTTTAACATGATACAACCATTTGGCTTTTTCCAGTAAAATTCTTTGGTTATGTGCTGCTTTATCTTCTAATCGTGTGTTGCCGTTCGTCTTTTATTTCTGTTAAGGTCAGAATCCCAGTTTGTGTGTTCCTTGAGTATTTTTGGTTCTTTAAAAAAGTAAAATACTCTAATGATGACACTTAAATTTTAGAACTAATTTCACTAGTATAGAATCCTAAAGGAAGCATTTTGGCATGTGCAGTTGTAGAGAGGTGCTGTTATTGTAGCTGGAAAATGAAAGAGGTCCATAGTCAGATCTCATGAGATTTGTTTGTCTTTAAGTTCAATCCTATTTTTCTGGCCACTGCTGAGCTTTTGCTGTCTACTTGGAGTGGTTCCTAAAGTATATGAGCTCAAACATACTCTATGGGGATCTGTACTGGTACTTCATGCTGGTAAAGAAATGCTTTTATAAAATCTGTTCTGGAATCATGTATGTTGCACATATGTTTGAGAAAAGCAAAATCAGAAGGACTTACCAATGTGGTAAGGAGCCTTGAAGATTTGCTTTTATATAATCTAGTTTTGTTGTCAGCAAATCAACAGTGTGGAAGTCCAAGACTGCTGTTTACTTATGCAAGTAGTGCCATCCTGTAGGAGTGGATTTGTAGAGCAGAACTTGATGCTAGACCCAATATTAATGTGTAAATGTTTACTGTGGACTAAATCTGTGGTTGTGTGGACTGAGTGGCAGCAGCATATGTTCTTGTTTGGATTCATAGCTCTGGCTTATGGATCAAAATGTGGAGATGATCAGAAGATTGTCTTCAAAAGCACCTAATTCAACTTCAACATGTAGATCATAAATAGTGTTTGCAAGATGGATATTGCAGGATCATAGTTTGGATGGGGGAAAGTTCTGTAAAAGAGAGTAACTCAGCTGTGCTTTGGGACATAATTGTTTACAATCACATTGCAAAAACAATTTAGAGTTCAAAGGGATTAGGGAACTCTGAGGGCAAGCAATGAGAAACAATAGCTTTAGGTAAGAGATAGGCCATTGTTACAGCTCAAAAAAACCTAGAAATCTGTTTGCAACATTTCAGCACACTGCAACAATCCTGTGTTCTGATGTTCTTTATTAGCATCACTTTTAGTTGTGTGGTCAATTGTGAAGTTTTAGAAGCTTTTCTATTCCTTGGAATATGAAGGTGAATATACAGAGTCCCAGCTTTAAGAGTACTGAAGAGTGAGCGTGGTGATGATTGTTGGCTTTGGGGATATCTTCTTTCTCTTACCCACACAGAAGTTAGTAAAACAAACTTTTCTTTCAGCAGTAAAATCACACTAAAAAAGCCAATGATAAATACTTCAAGGCGTTACAAAGTTACAAATTCTGTAGTGGCACTTTTTCAGAGAAATAAAAGTCTATGGTGGCAGTCTGTGCTTTCTGTTCACATGTACTAATATCAGCTACTCAATACAGATTTTTTTCAGCAGTGATGACCTTAGTATAGCCAGGGGGCCCATTTACACTGGAGCTCTAAGAACACCAATCATTTAATCAAAAATATATTGATTTTTTTCCTTATCAGATCCTGGAAAGATCTCACTTATTAGCTTTTAATAGAATCAGTTTAACAAGTGGCAAGGGACAAAATAAGAGCTTAGCTGTTTTCTAGACAATGTACATTATTCACCAAGGCTGTGTTAACTTTATTTGTTGCTATAAGAATATTCTGCTGCTATTTAAAAAAGCCAAAAAGCCCAAGGATAACATTTACCAGATGACTGTGTTCAGAAAATCAAGTTACCCCCATGTTGTCTGAAATTCCCACCTTTCCAGGGTAGATGCCATAGGGCTGTATTAGTATATGTAGCATATTACCATCTAGAGATCTTGCCTGGGTTTTTTTCAGGAGGATTTTGAAAACACCAACAAAACTGGGTAGTGTATTACGAGAAAGGGAATGGAAGGTGTTAAGGCTGCTGCCTACATTTGTTCAGTTCAGACTGTGGCCCCTGTTCCTGGCATTGATGAGTATGCATAAAAATGCTGCATCATCTCCTGCGCAGAGTCCCGCTTGCTTTTCTGACCTTTACATTTGTGTAGAGTTTGTGCCTCTGTCTTATGCCAACATACTGCTGCAGAAATTCTTAAATCTCTTATATGACCCATGGTTCTTAGATAGCATTCTAAACCATTTTCTTTTTTTCCAAATAGCAGTACTATTAGTGGGAAAATTTCAAGGCAGCACTTCAGTTAGATGGAGCCTGTTGAGATTTTCTTTCATTGATATACATTTTGTGTCTGTGTCAATATGATATGAACATCTTATCAGAAATGATTGATGCCTCTGGCCCCATCTGTGTGGGGAGCGGAGATAAGTTGGCATGCTAATCCGCCTTTTGCTATCACCTTGAACAACCTTGTTTGTAACTATCATATTGCCCTCAAATGAGAAGAGATTCTTAAACAGCACAAAGAGAATAGGCTGTTTATCCAAGGCCAGTGAAAGCAAACTGCTTTTTTTTTTTTTTTTTGTGAGCTTTTGATTATATCCTTAATGATTGTGTAAACTCCAGACCATACCAAAGGATAAGATTACCCTTCCTTTGTTGTACTCTCAATGTCACCTTTTAGTGACACCCACATCATCAATCTTTTTAGCCTTTTCTTATTTCAGTTCTTTTATTCATTTAATTCAGTGAAATCACTTCCCAAAAGCTAAAATCCACATTAATTAGTCAAAATATTCATTACTTAGTGTTCTAGTTTTTAAAACAGCATAACACAACTGTTTATTCAACAGTTTTTGAAAAAGCATACTGTCATTTTTTCCCCCTCATTCCACAATAATGTTAAAAAGATTTTGGTATAGTAAGAGAATGTTTAAAGACATATTTTGAAATGTCCATCAGCATCTTCAAACCTGAGAGCTGGCCATCTCAAAGAACTGTTCTTTTAGCCATCACTCTGAGTAAAGTTTACTCAACTCACTATTACCATTCGCAACAGCAAAGAAAGGGCTTGGATACCTCTAGAATCAAGCTAATAATGCATTTTCTCTAGCCTGAAGGTTCACTACTGACAGCCCAAGATGTCTTAATGTATCCCTATGATCTCCCTTCTAAGGGAGCTCAATGATTCAATATTATTTTAAGCACAGAAATAGGTTACACTTAACTTTCAGTATCTCGTTTACTTAGAATCAGTACTCGAGACATCAGCACTCTAAATGCAGGAGACTCAAATAAATTCTTTGTTGCTTCTAAATCGTGTTGAACTCTAGACCACAAAGGAGATGGAGATCATATTTGTGAAGCTGTAGCTTTGCAACTTCAGTGCAAGACTACAGAAGTTGATAAAAAGGTACAGTACCTTCAAGCTTGACCCTCTGGCTCACAAAAAACATGTCACATGTTGTTGTGAGGGATAGTTCATTAATTATTTTTATTTGGAGCTTCTGGGGAAGCACACAAGTGGCAGAATGTTGCATCATGGCAGTTGCTAATTTTCAGAGGTGGAAGATGGAAAAGACTTTAGAAAAATATATTTCCATAAAGACCCAAATGACCTGGCTGGCTGCCTGTATGTGGTACATAATCACAAAATCATCGAATGGTTGAGCTGATAGGAAAGTCGAGAAGTCATCTGGTCTAACCACTCTAAAGCTGATTTCCCAGAATCATGTCCAGATGGCTCTCGAGTATCTCCAAGGACAGAGATTGCACAACATTCCTGGGCAACCTGTGCCAGTGCTCAGACACCTTTGTCAGGGAAGAATTTGTTCCCTGATGCTTAATGGGAACCTCCTATGCTTCAGTTTATGTCCATTGCCTCACTTAAAACCACTGAAGTTTGCTTGACTATCCTATTTGCACCCTTTCTTTAGATATATTCTAATTTATTCATAAGATCCCCTCTGAGCTTTCTCTTCTCCAAACTAAACAGACCCAGCTGTCAGAGCATTCTATCCAGTCCTTAATCATGTCCAAGTGGGGTATAACCAATGCTGAGTAGAGAGGAAAAGGATCCCTTCCCTTATCCTGCTGGCAATACTCTGTCTAATGCATCCCAGGGAAATAATTGGTCTCCTGTACTGCAAGGGCACATTTCTGGTTTACGTTTGACTTGGTGTCTATCAAGATACCCAAGTCTACAACGTGTGAGTCTGTTATTACTTTCCATCTTCTTTTTTCACTCTTGTTTCTTTATTTTATTCTGACATCAGAGATGAAAGCAAATTATGTTTGGAAAATAATTGTGAGGATACTTAAAATCCAGATTTGGAAATAATTTCAAAGGGTGCAATGTATCTCAAGTACAAAAGCTGGAGAGAGATGGTGAAAAAATTTTTATATATGAGCATGCATGCATACACATTAATTGGTATTAAGATTTTCTGCTTCTGCATATGGTTTCTTTTTCTATATTTGATTGTTTGATATTTAAGTCTTGCGTTGATGCAGCACCACATTGCGTCTTTGAATGTCATGGAAATTCAGGGGCTCTATTTTAATAAATAACCCTGCATAAAGACAGGGGTTTGTTTCTAGCATTATCTATGAAAATTAGTATCATTCTGGGGGGGAAAAAAGTGTATGTGGTATTTTTGAGTTGTTTAAGGATGTGTTTTAACTGTACCTCAGACATAATTAACTGGTACCAATAGCACAGAATTTCTGGGAGGTGTGAACAATGACTAAAGGCAGAGCTCACACTGGACTTTGTTGTACTTTTTCAGCAATATGAATTAGTTATATTAGGAGCACAATCCAGGTGCTCCCTAAAATTTTTAATCTATCATTAGGTGATAATCTACTCCACCTATTTCCCATAAAATACTGTTTTTAGTGTGTTTAATCTTCATTCATACTGTTCCTTGGAAATTATTCCTAAGATACCTCCACATTATCCACGGATGCTTTTTGCCTTGAGGTGCTCTTGGATCCTGACTTTTTCCATGCAGGTGTGCCTGCTAAGCAGTGCAGGGATTTAAGATAAAGGAACTAGCAGCCTTCCTGATAAAGGGAATGCCTCATGGGAACCTGAGCCATGAATTAGCTCAGGGCTACTTTTCTGTTACAGTATTTCCACAAAAGCATGATTGCACTCATAGTGGGTCACAGTTTAGGGTAGTTCAGTGTTGTTTTCAATTTCCTGTGCTGTGTTCACAAAAATATCTAATCTTGCACAGTATTAAAATTGTGCTACAGTGAATTACACAAAATCAATGCATATGTGTATTTAAATATATGTATATATTCCTCATAGATGCAGGAGAGATGAAGCATCTTGGTTTTTCTGGCTAGCAGATGCTTAAAGGAGTCCTCCATTCTAGTTTAGTCACTTACTGCTCTGTCACTTTGCTACTCCTTAGAAGCAAAAATTAAACAAAACCAGCCTAGCTTTATTTGTGTCCTGCAAATTCAAGAGTTAGTCCTAATTTTAGCAGGAAGATTAAAACACCTCAAGAAAACGTAAAGGTCACTTTGATAAGAGAGCAGCTGCTACTCTTGTACCAATCTTTTATGCAGTTGGAATAAAAATACCCTTTTAGATGGCTTACTTGGTATATACATTGCTGAATGTGGTTGCTATTTTTTTAAATTATATCATCCTATATATTGATATATGCTTATATATGCACAGTAGATAAGCAGGCTTAATTATTTTGTTACTAGCTCTAAGATACATGGTAATGTTCACGTTCTTGTGGACAAGAATATGTTAGTACAGCTGTAATTTGGCTTACAAAAAGCACCTTGAAAAAGAAGAAAAAGAAGCTGAAGTTCCAGAAAGTTAAAAGGCTTCCCCTCAGAAAATATACATAATTTTTTCCAGTTACTCATTGTGAGCAGGAAAATTCCTATGTGCAGGAATATAGTCAGGTCATATAGAGGCTGTTAACCATTTCTTGGGAGGAGTAGTGTAGTAGTAAAAGTCTTTCTGCTTGGATCCTAGATGTGGTGATGTTTTGGAGTGGGAATTATCAATGGAGATTGGCAAAAAGATTGTTTCTTGGTCCCAGCCAAACTAGAAAAGTGAAGGATGTGCCTCAATTGAATTCTGCTCCGTTGCTTGAGAGTACTGTCTGTGCCTGCCTGCTGTGGAATTCCCCCAGAGGCAGGAGCATGGAAGCACTGGCCCAGTCAGTCAGTGTGCCCTGTTTAGTACATTGTCATTTGTTGTTTTACATGGCAAAACAGTTACTACAGCTATTATACTGACCTGTAATGTAATCAGCATTCCATAATCAAACATAGGAATTGAGCTCTTAGGTATCCCATGGGTATTCAAGCTTGCTTGTCTTTTCTATTCTTTCCCTAAGTCTGATTCCAGGTTTTGACCTGAAATCTGTTTTGGGTTTAGAAACTCTTCACAGGAACTACCAGGACCAATGAGAAATTTCAAAATCAGTAGGTTGGTATGTTACAAATATTTCTACAGGTCTGTCCTGTGTCTCCTTTGTACTTAGTGATATTTTAATTTTTTAGTTTTCAGATACCATACAGTCATGGAAGGGTATCCAAAAGATCACCTACTTCCATCCTCTCTGCCATGGGCAGGGATACCAATACCAGTAGCAAATATATATTTTATTTCTCCCTCACAATTGACTAATTTTACTCATAGCTCAGTTTTACATATTCACTAACGGTAATAGTATAAGCAGATAGGATTCACCTAGTGTGAAGGAGATGTCTGAAAGGAATGGTTGTTGTATCCTCCTGCCAAATGTTTGGCTTTATGGTAGTTTCTGTAAGAAGATATTTTCTACAGATGAAGATTAGCCTTCATTGCTGGGTATCTTGGTTTAAGACAATTTAAGGAGGTGTCCAAAGACAATTTAAGGAGGTGTCCACTCTAAAATGAGTTACCTCCCCTGAGTTTTAACCAATCCCTTTCCACCAATAAGGAGGAAGTGTGAGTTGGTATCAGTGATGAAATAACAGTTTACTAACAAGTGGAACAGCAACAAAAAAAACCTCAGTAAATAATCACTAGATACAAAATTGCTAAATCTCAGAAGGGAGAATAGAGGGGGAATGAATCCAAACTGGTGGGGTACCACCCTCTCCTGAGGTGGTGGCCCCCACTGCTGACCATGTAGGGACACAAAGGGAAAATGGCATCTGAGGCTTCCCAAATGGTGCCCACCACAGGAATGTAATGATGGTTTGGGTTACCCACAACACCAGGAGATCAAACCTGCTTTGTAAGAGGTTCTAATAGTTTCAGTAATAGTTATGTTTTGTGCTGGTTTGGCTGAAGTAACGTTCATTTTCTTTACAGTAGCTGGTGTGGGGCTGTGTTTGGGATTGGTTCTGAGGACAGTTCTGGTAGCACAGGGATGTTTTAGCTATTCTGAGCAGAACTTATACAAGGTTAAGTCCTTTTCTGCTTGTCACCCTGCCAGTGAGGAGGCTGGGGATGCACAAGGAGATGGGAAGGGTTACAACCAGGACAGCTGACCCAGGCACAGGAATGGATATCTCACAGCATATGACATGGACACACCATTTCAGCATAGAAAGCTGGGGGAAGAAGAGAAGAAAGGCAGTGGAGTAATGGCATTCATCTTCCTCACTCACTGTTACCTGTCATGGAGCCGTGTTTTTCTGGGAATGGCTGGACACCTGCCTGCCCATGGGAAGTGGTGAATGAATTCCCTGCTTTGCTTGTGTGCGTGGCTTCTCCTTTATGTGTTAGACTGCCTTTACATTAACCCACAAGTTTTGTGACTTTTATCCTTCCGATTCTCTCCCCCACCCCACTGTGGGGGAGTGAGCTGGTGATTGAGCTACTGGCTGGGGTTAAACCACTGCACCTCCATGAACCATTCATTTTATCTGACTTTTTGCAGTGCTGTATAATTTGTTGTCATTAATGAGACAGTTTTGATAAATTGCCCTTTAAATACTGGCCATTCTTGAATTGCAAGCGAATTAACATTTTTATTCAGGCTAATTCAAGTATTTTTTGAGGAACTGGTGTTTCAACAAGTGGGTTTCTTTGGCCTGATGGCCTAAACTGTGTATTCAGCCTGTGTATGGGAGCTGCTGCATGTGATTTTACAACAAATTGCATTTGTGAATAAGTAAAATGAGGTAGATATGGTAGGAATAAGCTCCTAAAAAAACCCTACAAGTCTTATCTAGCAAGAAAATGCTTCTGAGAAGGTTTGGTTTTATATTTTATGGGTAGACAGAGCCCCATTTAATTACACCTTCCATAAGCCTTCCCAGGAGTGAGGGTGTGTTACAAATTGTATTTCATTATGTTGTTCAGTTCCTCTCACAGAGAACCATTTTCAGTGAAACAAATCCACCCTCTTATCCACTTCCTAAAGATTCTTTCTCAAATATCTTCTACTTGCTATAGTTGGACTAAGGATGCTAGCTGATACAGTACAGATCTTTGATCTGAGCTTGTATAGATAGACACATATTTAAAGTAGACAAACCAACCCAAGAGGAACCTGTGGTATCAATTATGCTGCTCACATGCATTAACAAATAACCCTCTTACAGATTTTGTTGTAAAAATTGAAAACTGTCAGGAGAAATAACTCTTTTTAAATGTCATGATGAAAACCCTGGAAGAGGTGACCTGTCATGTGTCTGGTGGAGCTTAAACAATTAGCTACATTCAGAAATAAGTGCGGTGTTGGAGTAGGAGCATGTGAACCAGTCATGACATGTATGTACCAGATTTAGGTATTGAGCATCAGTGGTGTGTATGTGTGTGTGTGTATAGTTGGTTTAAAGATCATCTCATGAGGAACATATTGCAGTCACACTGCAAACCAGCAAAAGGCATGTTAGGATTGACACAGAATACAGGCTTGCTCTTTGTAAACCTCCAAATGGTATAGAATACATAGGAAGCCAGGAGGTGTTGGAGGAAGGGGAATTTTCCTAAATGCTGTTGTTTCCCTTCACTTTACCAACTTCTCCTGCTCCCTTCAGGCTTAATCTTTGGGGAAGGATACTGCAAATCTGCTTGTATCCATGCTGTTAGCTCAGTCATTGACTAGGATAATAATCAAGACTGTAATTCAGCTTAAAGGATCTGTAGGTCTGTGTACTGGTAATGCTGTGATGCAAAATGTTTATCCCTGGTGGCAGACCAAGATCAGTGAAGGCTTCAGCTTCTGGTATATGTTTTTTCTTTAGTTGTAAATACATGCTGATAAATTCCTAAAAACACTTTTCTGTTTTAAAAATGTCATCTTCCTCTGGCTCCTGATATGTCATGAAAAGTAATTTAAAGTTACTGCTGTCTAGCTCTTTTAAGAAATGTATGATGACATCTTTCATTTAAAATACAGGTGCAAATATCTAAAAAAATGTAGGTTATGTTCATAAAATCTGTAATAAAAACTAATTTCTCTAGGCTATTTTCAGTTAATAAAGAGGTAAAAGAGGATGAGAGCAGGAGCTTGATTTAACTATGTAAATCTGTTTTGCTTTTCCTCCAATCCCCTTTTCTGCTTTCTTTTTTCCTTGTTAACTGTACAGCTAGCCAAGGGAAATTAGGCTTCGCTGCATAAATCTATGAACATCCTTGAATACTTTTTTCTTCTTCTTCCCTCATGTTGTCAGCATGGCTAGGGGACAGAAAGATAAGCTTCGATGTACCGTAATAAGATTGTTTTTTGGTTTTTTGTTAGTTTTTTTGCTTTGATCTTTATCTGAAATTGGCTGACATTTTTATAGTACTCATTCTTCCTTTTCTCTCCCCCTTTGCTTATTGCCTTGTATTTTACAGTTAGAAATTTGAAAATGTTTTTTTAAGTACATAACAGTTGCAATACAGGACCTTACTTACTGTGAATCAGCTGGTACTGCTAAGTCATGTTGGCACATTTATCATTCAGTTATTCTCTGGTAATGATATACTTGAAGACTTTATGATCTTTCAGTAACTTAAGATATGTTGTATAACGTTCCTCTGTATTTCACCACTAAATGTGAGGGTAACATTTTGTGTCTGATCTGGGTTTTACAAAGCCACTGAGCTTTTAGCTGTAAATGAAGTCAATTCAGATTCAAGTTCCTATTGAACATCCATTGACAGTGTTCTGGAATGTAATAAACTTGAGGTGGTGAATTATGTGGCAGAATTCTCTTAATGTTCCTCATTGTTTACTTTGGAAATCACTGTAACCTATTTTCAAGTAGAGAGCATTTATAAAGATGTCTGAAAGTGGAGCTGTACTGAGAATTATGACTATTTGATGTCATAGTTTTGCCACAAGAATATGCCATGTGGTATAAATCTGGCCAGATTTTTTATTTTTGGTAGTGTGTTTATAAATCATAGAGCAGGCAATCTGTCTAGACTGGTACCATGTGACTGGTAATATTTTCCTGCTAATACTAAGGAAATAGGGGTCACATATGAAAATAGAACAGTTTTCAGCCATGTTCCTTTAAAATGCATCTGTTAAGCCTGCAGATTTGGAACATGTTGTTACTCTGCTAATGCATGAGAAGTTACAGTACAAAAATCCCTTGCTGACCTTCTTAAATTAATCTCTCCAGCATTAGTTATTTCCTTATTTTCAGTGCGAAGACAGCTGAGTTTAAATGTGTATGGCATGTTTAAGTGGCGAGATTGGTGCTCTTGAAAAGTTTGTTGTAGTCTAAATTAAAATCAAGTTGTCTTAATACAAAGAAGAGGTATTTCTGTTTTGTGGTACTGCTGTGTATATTTGCTGTATCTATGTATGTGTGGCTCAGAAAACTGCTGTGCAGTAACATACTAGCTCTAGGTTTAAGCCTCTGAGATTTTTACTGCTGTTTGAAGCCAAGCTTTCAGATCCTGGGAAGTCTGTCTTTATTTTGTTTTATGAAGGCTGTTTACTTTCCTTAGCACTTTTTCCAACCTGCTGGTCTCTACAGAAATCCTTTGAAATGGTGTATAAATGCCCATGCTCTATGTACGTAGATATTACAGTGCCATTTTGGTCTTGTAATCTCACAAGTCTAACTGCTTGCATTTGCTCCCTGGAAATGTTCAAAGATAACCATTTTAACCTGAGGTGTAACTGGTTCTGTCATATGTTTCTAGTGGAAAAAAAAGCTATCATAAAGCACCAAGCAGGGATTAAGATTTGTTGTTGTTGTTGGTTTTGGTTTGCTTTTTTCATTGCTTCACTCTGCTTCAGTGAAAGAAAATTTCAAATGCAAATGAGGAAAGTAGATCTGCATAGCCATTACATATCTGTTGCAATCAGTATATTTCTTTGTGGCATGACAGAAGTCTTTGGCTTTTAGTTGTGTTGTGAATCATAATCTCATGATCTGTGAGTATAAGCAGAGCTTGAAAATTTTGTATTGTAGTAGATAGTGAATAGGAAACCTTCAAAAGATATGCCTTTGGTTGTGTGGAATATAAACATAATTAAATAGATTTAATTGGGAGTGTATTCTGTATTTTCCAGTTAACAGGTAAACTATGAAGATGGCTTATGAATGGTATTTCTCTTTGAACCAACATATCTAACATTTGTTTTAAAGACAAAAACATAGTGAGATGTGATGTGTATGTATGTACAAATTGCTTTCAAATTGCTATATAGCCTGAAGATAAAGTGGTGAAAATCAGAATCACCTTTACTGGCCAAATTTTTATTGACACATACCAAGTGCACAGAAGCTCTGTTACTTCTGGAACAGACTTTTTCATTTCTATCCAGTTTGGAGTGGTGCCACACGTAATGTGGTCCTAAAACTTTAGCTACTTTGACAATATAATTAATAATTCTTGTTCAATGTACACTAATTTTGTGTGAGCCCTATAAACAAAGCTCTAAACTTTTTTTACTGTATTTTTCAATATTGCAAATTAACTCAATTCTAAATGAAAAGGCATAATTATTTTGAAACCAGTTGTAAATCAACAGCAAAATACCAGCTTGTTTTTCTGTAAAAATACACTTACATAAACAGTCTTTAAAACTCAATTTTATTGTTCTCATGGAGACCTAAGGTGCATAAGTTTGCTGTATCATAAAAAGTGAATGAGAAAAATAGCATTTTGCTAGCAAAATAACATTTTCATATACTTTGGTATGTGAGCCCCACTCTACTGTTACTTAGGTTCTGCCTTTTATGGCGTTTGATAAAAAAGCTGTACTGATGGATTGCATAAAAGGTTTCAAAGAATCTGATTAAGAAAGTCTTAAATATTTAGTTGTTCAGCCTGGATAGCTGGCACATAAAAGCACGGAGCATTCTCCAGAAATAGCTCTCAAGAAGTGTGCTCTAGAGTGTTACAGCATCTTGGGTTGTGTCAACAAGAACACAGCCAGTTGCTCATGGGAAGGGATCATCCCCTGCTCAGTGTTGGTCAGACCATGCCAGTTCTGGGTCCTTCAAGACCAATATTAATGAGCTGAAGTGAATTCAGCAGAAGGCCTCACGGTGTTTGTGGGCAGGAGCTCCTGCACTGGGAGGTCAGGTTGAGGCAGTGGAGCTTGTTCACACTGGAGAAGAAACAGTTTAGAGGGGAGCTAAATCACATAATAATCTCAGATGCATAGCATGTTTTGGGTCAGTAAGGGCCTTTAAAGGTCATCTAATTCAGCCCCTCTGCAATGAGCTGAGACATCGTCACAGGATCATAAAGGTTGGGAAAGTCCTCCAGGATCATTGAGCCTTGGAGTCCTGCTGGTCAGAACTCCGTCCAACCTGACTATTTCCATGGTGGGGCATCTATTACCTCACTGGAAAACTTGTTCCAGTGTTTTACCACTGCCATTGTAAAAAAAGTCTTTATTATTTCTAGTCTGAATCAGTCCTCTTTTAGTTAAATGTCGTTACCCCTTGTCCTGCAGCAACAGTCCCCGGTAAAATGTCTGTCCCCATTTACCTACAAGAAGATCAGTGACATCAGTGGTGGGACAGTGAGAGACAAGGGATACACACTGAACAAGGTGTGCATCTGGATGTAAAGAAAAAGTTGAGGAGAGTCAGGCACTGGGATGGGTTTTTTCCAGAGAGCTTTTGTGGTTTCCATAGCTGAAGGTTTCCATGGCCCAGCTGGATAAAGCTCTGATAAGCTAACCTGACCTGATAGCTGACCCCACACTGAGCAGGAGTGTGGACCTAGAGGCCCGTTGAGTCCCTTTTAATGTGAATGACTGATTCTGTGGGTGATCAATGCAGATTTTCTACAAGGCAAATGCTGGTGAAATAAAGATTTAATTAGTCTATTGAGATGGATCTTATCCAACATACTTCTAGTGATTTTCTAGCTGCATTTTGAAAAACTATGCTCAATATAGAGCAGCAGTAAACCATGTTTAACTTGAAATAAGGAGAAGATGTGGATACAGCTGAGAAAAAAATATATGTGTACTTATGAAATGTTATTTCTGATTGAGCATTACAGGACATCCAGACTCATGTGTCTGGCCAGCTGGGGATGAGAGGGTGAAAGGAATTGTCTGTAACGCTTACTTGCCTTTTCCATCTTCCACATCTTTCACTACAGAAATATTATTGTTACATTTCTTATGAGGCTAATTTTCTTAGAGAAAATTATCCGAAGCATGGAAAGTTGGCTTTTTCATAATAATACCATGCAAGAATTGCCAGGTTTGCATAGAGTTTAGAGTTTATCCCTAAATCCTGCTATCTAATGGAAATATTTTAAAAAATAATTTCTCTTCCAGTGTGCTCTAGGGCCCTTTTCTATTTGGAAATAAGAATTCTCTGCATCTCCCTACTAGCAGTATTAATACTTGTATCAGCTGTAGAATTTAACACCCCACTGGGTGGGGTGTTGATTGCAAAACAGGATTTCAAAAATGAAATTTGCCCTGCTGGAACTTTAAGACTCTTACAAAACTGTGAAAATCAGTGCTCTGTAGTAAGAGGTTTTAACAGAGCTGCGTAAGTAAAATGTCTCCTACAATTATCATCCTACATATGAAAAAGAATGTTGGTTGAATACAAACATGGCGATGTTGACATTTGTTTAGCAAGAATCAATACCAACTTACTACACATCTAATTTTAGTTCTAGGATAAATGGATTTTATTGTTTGTGTTTCTCTGTGTACTAGGTTGTACAATATCATTCTTCCAAATGACAAACAGTCTTCTATTTTATATTGAGTTTTTAGTAATTTTCTTAGGTGATTAAGTTAATCACCACCCTTCACTAGCATCTCCCTTTTTTTTCATTCATACATCTGAGACTTTCAGAAAGAAATTATTTCATTTGTTTTTATCTTGAGAAAGGTTGCTTCTGGAAGTAAGATCAAAATGAGATCTACTTTTGCTGCAGTGTTGTTCAACATATCTGTCATATTTGTTTTCTTACAGTGAAAGATTTTTTTTAAGACTGAATAGAAATGGTTTGCCAAAATGTCCAGAAAAGCCTGAAAGACACTGTTCTCTCTTTGTGGTGAGTTCTTCCTCATCTCAATCTTTTTTTGTGCTGGATGTTGAGAATAGAAGTTGGATTAAATTGTTATTGTGTGGTTGACTCAGAGCTGCTCCCTAAGCTTGTACCTTGCTATGAACATCAAATCTAAAGGCTGGTTTGAGGGGCTGAAGGGCATGGGTGAACCCCCAGTTTGGATGTTTTATGGCAGTGTGTGGACACTCATTGAACTTCCATGTAGGCATATGTACCAGTCATTCTCTCTGCAACAAAGACCAGCTGTGTTTCCTTCTTGTACTTTTTACACCCAAACAATTGTTTGTGCAGCACTCTCTGTACTTCCAGAATTTTTGGAATTGCACAAATGCATCACTGCTGTTCAAGGCACACAGCAAGTCTGTGTGCCCTCCCACTGATTTTGCTACATTACAGCAAATTCTAACCAGGATATTTTAGGACACTCATTTTAAATACATGGCTGCCAATTTAAAATGTTGAAGTGATTTGTTGATGTTATATAAATGAACTCACTGGCAGTGAAAGCAGCATGTACAGGTCTCTTTAAATGTTGCATTTTAATCAGGAGTCATAAATAATAAGGTTCTGATCTTGTGCAGGATTTGGGTAGCAGTGAACTCAGAAAGGACATCTATATCACTGTGCACATTATCCGAATAGGTAGGTATCATGTTTTATTTGTTAGACATATGGCAGTAAATAAAAGAAAACTGCTTGGGGCTAGCTTTTGGATTTGCTATGATAGCTCGATTTTTGAATAAACTTTTGGAAAAGAAAATGCCTGGTTTTTGTTGGGAAAATTGCTTGGATTTCTCAGCATTGTTTTACATTATTTATCGGGTATACTGCTAACTGAGTTTAGATGCAGTATACTTTGTCACTATCACAAAACAAAATGAAAGTGTCAAAGATGAACTGTGTTAGGATGATGGAGTTGTCATTGGGGAGTCCATTCTTATTCTGAAATGTAATTTCAAGCATCCTTTGAACATAGAAAAGCTTGTCTGGACATTTAGTGTACCTCATTTGTGTCTAATATCTGATATTGTTCAGATGAATTTTTTCTTCTCCCTGACTCCTTGAAAAAGGAGGAGAGGGGAAAAATGGACAATATTTCATAAACATTTTAATCTCTGATGCTATAGACAGATATCAAGTCCTCTAGAGAAACAGTGGAGAAGAAGAAAAGTGTATGCTTGTGTACTTATTTTAAGAAGTCCTCTGGGCTGTACTGATGTGGAACAATAATCTTTGGGTTTGCTTCTGACCTCTTAGATATATTGTTTTCTTTGAAAACTGCCTCTAGTTGCATTGGTGCTGTACTAAATATAACTTTTCTTCCTATTTTTGAAAAGCATTTTGGTTTGAAGTGTAGTCACTGTAACTTATGCTGAGTTCAGAAACAATTTGCTATAAAGTAACAAATTGTTACTGAATTGTTTCTTTATTTTACAGCCGTGAGAAATAACTTTCTGTGCATTTTTATGCTAATTTGGTATTTCATCAAAATACAGTGTTTTGGTTTTTTGACAAGATTGTAGAAAATATATGGTAAATTCTGATGTAAGTACAGTTAGAAGAATAAATGTTTTAAAAATATTATAGAGTAGGATTTTTCCAGTTGTATAAGTTTCAAATATATTCACAGTCAAGTTCATATGTGAACCACTGAAATATGAAAAAGTTAAAACAACATTTATCTGCTTTGCAGTGGGAAAATGAATAATTACTCTTCAAGCTGCTGTGATGCATAGGGATATTTGGGGGAGGCATTGTCCTGCATCAGCTGCAGCCATAGGTGTTTTTGACAGAAATTAAGACTTGCTGGGAAAGATAAATAACTGCTAGTGCACAATTGAATAGAATTGATAGAAAGAGGGCAGTTTCAAATGCCGGAACACAGTGAGAAGATTGATAAATTGTATTTAAATCAAATAGAAAAGGCTAGAAAAAATATTTTGTTTCAAATCTCTTTTCTTTGACTGCCTTCTTTCTTTCCTTACCATAAATTGTGCTTCTGCCCTTTTTCATCTTTTCTCTCTCTGTTTCATCTCTTTATTTTTCTGCAACTGGTTAATTATCCCCATGCTTTCCAGTTGCCTATAAGGAAACAGCATTTGATTACCAAATTGTAATGGTTCAATCACACCTCTCATATTGGCATTGTCTGAGCTGGATTGCTTGCTGCCTCCCTCCTGTGGTTTGGAGAGACACAGTTCCATGGGTGATGCACCAAATGTCTGTTTTGTTTGGCAGGACGAATGGGAGCTGGAGAAAAGAAAAACGCCTGCAATGTCCAATACAGGCGGCCCTTTGGCTGTGCAGTCCTCAGTATTGCAGATTTGCTGGCAGGAGATTCAAAGGATGACCTTGTCTTAAAAGTCTACATGTAAGAGATGTTTTTTCTTTAATTTTTGAAAGTACCTTAGAGTCATTTGCATCAGAATCAGTGGTGTTAAATGCAGTGTGACTGGACAGCTCTATCTCCTTTCTTTTCCAAAAATGCACAGTAGCTAGGTTTTTTGGCTTTTTTTCTATCATAGTGTGGAAATTTTGGCTAGTTCTACAGGTATGCTTATAAAGTGGGATAATAGTAAAGGTAAAGGTCACATCCTTTGAGCTATTTGTGTATATATCAGCATTTTTCACATTATTCTGGAGCTCTTATTATGGCAACATAAGGTGCTTTTTGGACTTATTTTAATGCCTTGTGCTGCCAAGGGATCTAGTGGAAGTACTTTGTAGCTACAGAAAAGAAAAACAAAACAGCAGAGTATCTTTTTATGAAATAAAGCAACTATATAATAGGAATAACAGAAATATAGAAGACAGTGCTGGAGAATGAAAAATCAAAAGTAGATTTTAAATTGAGTGCTTGATTAGATAATGGATTTTGGCTGATAGCAATTGGCAGAAAGTTCAATTTTCTAGTAGCAACTCAATGCATGCAACTTCCTGCTGATCTTGGACTTCAGAGTAAGAACTGTTTTGTGGAGTGATCTGGGACACATATTGTCATGTGTGTGAGAAAGTTCTGCCCTTCCCAGGGGTAGCACTCAACTCTTGAAGGCATGGGTGTCTTTCCTCTGTCTCCATCTGTAGTGAATTAGAACTGCTGGAATCAGTGCTGCAGAAAAGCAGCTTAGTGCAACACTGGGCAGGTGGGCTGGCTCTTAGTTAGACTCCCAGAACGCTCAAGTCAGATAAATGTTCACTCTTGGTTAACAAATTGTTTGTTCTGTCTACCTAATATATTTTGGGTTTTTCACAAAATTTGCCTGTTAGTTTTAAGATAACAAAAACAATGGAAGAAGAATTATCACTAGAAATCAGATCATTAGAGTCAGGTTTTCATCACAGTCAGGTTTCCTTATGGAAAACCAGCTGATTTCTAAATGTATACTGAAATGTAATTTGGTCTTTCATTCACTACCTCCTGAAGATAACAACCTTTTTAAGTAACTTTGAAGTGTATAGCACAGATTTTTCTGTTTACTAAGACCATCTCTGAGTCCTGTGTCTTCTTTGGAGTGTCACAAGATAGATTTCTGTGTGGGTTAGCCCTGAAGGATAGATCTATACAGAGATGAACTTGGTCGTGGCTGAGCTCCTCAGCATAGCTGTTCCAATCTTTCTCCTATCCTTTGCCACAGGAAGCAGGTGTTTCATGGTGCCTCTCTCAAATGGCAAGGGCACTGTTTCCACTGAGACAAGCAGTTTCATGGGGCTTTGTTTGCTCCCACTGTGTTAGTTGTTTCATGAGCTAAAGAGGATTTATTTAGGGATATGTTGGGAAGTTGGTCTGATGAACTTGTGTTCCCATTTCAGAATTTGAAAAGTTATAATTTTTCTAGGTGCAACACAGAGAGTGACTGGTATCAGATCCATGAAAATATCATTAAAAAGCTGAATGCACGTTACAACTTGACAGGCTCCAATGCAGGTGAGTCGTTTGCTGCCTTTCTGTTTGCATTCTTAGGGGTTTCTTAGTTTGCAAATTAAATAGCTCTATTGTAGGAAGACTAACATCTATGAAAGAAACATTTTTGCACGTAGAGAAAAATAGTCAGATGAAAATGTAAAATACTGCTGTTCATGTGTGCATTTAAAAATTAAAAAAAAAGTTAATTTTTTTTCAAGGAGCTATGTAATACAAACTTTTATTCTGTGCTGAGGAGCTACAGCTTGCTGGAGTTCTGTTTAGTTCTGGAGCTGATCAAATTATTGATTCATATTGCTTGACATTTCTGCTTCACATTTTCACCAGGAATATAAAATTTACCATGGACATTGCTGTCGTGTTTTAGGAATGGTATTCCCCAGTTTAGTATTCACACTAAAAAGCAAACCACTCTCCTGCCCCTTCTGGTGGGATATACAAAAGGCAGAGATCCTGAGGTGGCATAAGAACATTTCACTGGAAAGAGCAATGAGATAAGAGAAAGAAACAGAAACAGCAGCAATATTAGTAACAAAAGTGTACAAAAGAGGGTGATTCACATGCAAATGCTTACCAAGGACAACAATGAGCAATGGTGGATGAGTTTCCCCTCCCTCCAGACTCTTTTTTGATCTGAAGCCCCACCTGTCCTTCCTGGAAGCCAGAGTTCCTTACTTCCACACCATCCATGATGTAGCAGAACAGCAACCCAGACAAGCCCACACAGCTCCAGACCTCACCCCTCATGGCCAAAACCGTAACAATCATCTATTACACTTCAGCAGAAAATGGAAGTGCAATTTGCATTCCTGCTGTTAGCTTTGCATTCCACCTGAGCAAATGCAGGATCAGAATTTCAGAGCTTGCCAATAGTCCTCATGGTCAGCTGTATGTTACTGGAACTGTCTGAGATAAGTTGGGGTGTGAGACTTAAGGAATGGGACACAAATGCCCTTTGCTATTATGAGATGGTGGTTTGACTCACAGGAGATGATGAATTTGTATTTTTTGTTTTCTTTTTTCAATATCAACTTGCTAACTTTTTCTGAATTCTGTCATTCAAAGGGGGCGTCAAACTTGAAATGAAACTTGAAATGGAGGCTTATGAGTCTATTGTCCCTGTATTCAAATGTTGGTTTTCCCTGTGAAATGTCAATTAGTTGAAATATGACCATAGAAAAATCTCATTTTCAAGGTTTCAGTATATTGTATTTGTAATGCCTTTCATGTAGCAGACTTCAGGCTTCTTTAACTGTATTGTACATTGCAGGCTTCTTTAGCTTGATTGCAAGCACAATGTTTATCTTGAAAATGTATGTTAAGCTATCTTTGGAGGATAGCCAAGAAGCATATAAAAGCTCATTTATAAAGACTGAAGCTATATATTTAGCCATTTATAATTTGATTATTTTCTCATAATAGAATCTAGCCAAATATATACATATATTTAAGGTTTAGAATATCATGGATCTTATTGGACAATAAGTATGAAAGTCATGTACTGAAAATAGATACATTACTGAGTAAGCTTATGTTTGGCTTCTTAAATGTGTGTTAATCATATTCATCAAGAAAAATTTATTCTTTGTCGTTCTGACTGTCCATATAATGTGTGCTTACTCTGTGATACATTGCTAATCCTGTTCTTCTCTCATGAAATTGAAGTTCACAGTGAAATGTGCAGTTCTTAGGAGACATTGGATACATTTGAATACTCTAAATTATGTGAATATTCAGCATGAAAGACGTGGCTTGTGAATGTTTTTGCATGTTGCAGGAGGCTGGAAACTAAAGGTAGCAAATGGAAGATTAGCTGCATTTTGAAAAGTATTGTCAGGGTAAGGGAGACAAAGAGGGAAGAGCAGCACAGAATTCCAGCAGTGGATGTGAAGGCTGGAGAGAGAAAGAGGAAGTGAGCAGTAATGCCACTTCCAGCACTGAGCAAGTGAAAGATAAACTATGGAAGGTTATTTATAGCACACACATGAAATTCTTTCTCTTGTGACTCCTTAGCAGCCTGAAAAAGCACTTGCAAGGTTTTAGCAATATGTTCAGATACTTCTGCTGACACCTCATGGAAAATATTGTTGTTACACTACTTTTTATTTTTTATTTGCTGTCTTTTTCTGTGGTAGTGTTCTGTGGCTGGTTCTGAAGCCTCATTAGCTTTGGCTGCCACCTTGTTGTTGTCAAAAAAAGATAACACCGTGCATTACAGGAGAGGGATGTCTTTTCTCTCCCTTAGGAACTGTTGTAGGTATGTGCCAGATGTAGGAAAACTTGATTTTTTTGGGTTTATATTACACTTGCCCTTTTCAAATCACCTTGAATACTTAAAAAAATACTTAGAAAGGAAGCATGGTAAAAACAACAGCAAAGATGCTTCAGACTACTGTCTGTTCTCTAAGCTTGTTCCCTCTTCATATTCCTGTACAGTTTCTTTCAAGTCAGGAGATTTTACATGTTTTAGTTCCCACAAATTGTTGTGCACCCCTGCTAAAATAGTTTATCAGATAGTTCATAATATTCTTCAGGAAAAAAAAATCTTCCATTTTTTGTGGCAATCTGAAAAGGAACTCAAAATGTACTTTGTGTGTCTTGCATGTAAAATGCATAGTGACATACTATAGCATTTGTATTTGCCACTCAATCCCCCAGTGCCAAAAACTTACCTTTTGTGCTTCAACTCATGACAGTTCTTAAATACAGAATCCTCTTGCATCTTATTCTCTGCTTGTGTCTAAAAATGATCAAATAAAGTCAAATGACTGTCATTTGTTTATAAAGCTCAAAAAGGAGCAGGACACAGATGTTCATCCCCTTTCCTCTTCTCCGTGGTGCAGGAATGGAAGGAAGGGTGCACTCTCATGGATAATTTAGTATCCTTTGCTGGAGTGGGAACTGGAATGTGTTTTCTGTAAGAATTTCCAGTCTAACAGAGTGGAGCAGCAGGTAGTGGATGCAATTCCAATTCACCACTGGTCTTTGCAGCTGGTGTAAGGTATCATGTTGCTGGAAAACACCTGGGTGCCTGGTGTAAGGGATGAAATGAATATTGCCAAGGCCAAATTGTACAACCTTGCTGCATTTAGTAGCTTTGTTATTTCTTACATAGAGTTTCTGGTATTTGTGGAATGTCATTATTACACAAACCAGATTTCAGTAATATCTGGAGCAGAGTTGGCTGTAAAATCTATTTTCTGTAAAATATTTTTTCTTAGAATTAGAAGCTGGTTACTTTGTTTTAAATATTAAATGCAAAAAGCAGTGGAAAACCCAATAATCCTGCATAGACATCACACCTAATTGCATCAGTTTTATGAGGAAAATAGCACATTTCTATTTTTGTATCTGTGGAATCAGAGATCTGATTTGGAAAAGGATTTTCAGCTAGTCTTGCATGTCCCAGATGAGCATACTAATTGCTTGGCTTCTCCAACTTCCCTGCAGCAACTGTTCAACTTTGTATATGATCTGAAAATATTCATGATACCATGGGGAAAGTGGAAATGGCTCTAAAGCCTTCTGAGTAGCACATAATTTTCTTAAGTGTGATCTCTAATTATGTCTTCTTACCAATCTCTCAGAGGAAAGATTTAAGCCTGGATCTCATGATATATATGAATGTTCTCCCCAGTGAGTTACCTGATAAAAATCATATTTAAATGTCCATGAAATGCACTATGAATTTCTTTTTCTTCACATTCCTATGAAAAGAAAGACTGAATGACTTACTTTTTAAGGGGATGCAAGACATTCTGGTTTACTCTCCTTTTCCCTTTAGGCTCCTAATAGCCTCAAGTGTAAGCTTTTCTGTAAATGCTGATTGGGATTTCCTTATAACAAGTTTTGAAAAGTCTTGCCTCATGGAGTAATTCTTGGAAGCTGAGGAAGGGATACATGTGATTTTCAGTTGTGACAGCAAAGGAGGTAAAAATCCTTTTTAGTCCTATAGAGATTAAATTACTGATGTAAGAAATTATAAACACCTCTGGCTGCTCTGTAGCTTTGAACCTGTGTGGAGTCCATGGAAATAACTGATGTAGTGGGAAAGTCTTTCCTTGTGCCATTATCTTGGAGTGTTCTGATGAACTAGACAAGACTGATGTAACCTAATTGCATTTATACTGAGGACAGTGTGGTTTATTCTGTGGTACCAATGCCAAACTTACTTTGCAGCTCCACTGGGATCACTGTTAATTATACATTAATTGCTGTGAGTGCTTGAAACTAGAATTCCTTGGTTGAAGCATGGAGGACTTGAAGCCCATGTGTTGACAGATGTTTGCCAGCACTACCACCATGAAGAAGGACAATCTGTCATCTCAAGGAGGAATGTTATTCACCAGATCACACAGTGAGCTAGGCTGGAAGGGTCCTCAGGAAGTTATGTGGCCCAACACGATCGAACGTTTTTGAAGTTCAGTGAGGATGCTCATTCAAAGGCAAATAATTTTAACTTTAATTCAACCAACCTAAAGTAAGCTTCATAGAACATCCTTCAGTTTAGGGAACTATTTTTACCTCACATGTGGGACTTTTTTCCGCAATATACCTGCCACTGAATCTCTGCCTCAGTGGTCATGTAAGGCTTGGTCAGAAAAGACATGAGGTAGACCAGCCCACTGCATGAGCTCATCTGACCAGATGTAAGTTCTGGGGCAGATATGACAATGGACACAGTTGGTTAGAAACAGTGATATGTGCTTTGGGGCTTTCTCATGCCTGTTCACCTGCATTCAGCAGCCCCCTAGCACTCTGATGATATAATTTCTCCATGGTTACTGTCAAACACTGAGAAATTTAAGGGAACAAGTACTTTGTTTCATTTCCTTTTTGACAAAAAGTAAGCTTTGGCTTACAAATTCCTTGGTTTGGGGCAGGAAGCCTGTTAGTGTCATTATTTACCTTGCAGGGGAGAAACTACAGAGTCCCCTTAATCAGGGAGCATCATTTTTTCACACTTGTGAAATGAAGAGCTACAAGAGATCAAATGCAGCAGGGAATCGCTAGCTCACTATATGTCTACAATAAATAAATAAGAAATAAATACAATGCATATAAAACAATATATATATTGCTTAAAATATATATAATAAAATAAAATACATGTAAAATATAATCAATAAATATATATTTTTTTAAAAAAGTAGAGCTGTGGTAACTTGAAGTATTTTCTAGATGCCAGAAGTAATGTGACTGTGTTTATGTGACACTGCCCCAGCAGCTCACAGCATTATCACACTCAGAGTTGTGGCAAGGAGAGCTTTTTCCTGTGAACCAGCACAAGAAATCTCAGATGGGAAACTAAATGTGCATTCCCTGCTAGGAAGAGCTATGAGTTGTAGCCAAAAAGAAAGCATAGGCTTACAGTGAAGAATTGACTGGGGCAATGACTGGGGAGCAATGAGGAGGAATGATAGCAGGAGAATGATAGCATGAGCTTCACTGAGGAGGTAAAACAGAATGAAGTACATAACTTTTAGACAACTCCTGGGCATATAATTAATCACAGACAAGATTTCTGATGTTTGCGTTTTATCAACAAGGTTCTCAGGTGTCAGCATTGCTTTGAAATGTATTTTTTATCTTCACATCACTAACATTTAAACAGCAAGTGAATTTGCTTAGTTACTCTAGTTCTAGGAAAATTTATAAATCTGTCATTTTTAATCTTTGTTTTGTGACAAGGAGATTGTGTATTCCAGTTTGACGTCTTTAAGAATTAGTTGTCACTGAAGGCAGCTGTTTAAAATACATTTAAAATAAGAATACTACTCTTATGTATACAATGAATTAAGGCATTCTCTTTTGTTCTCAAAAAATGCTAAAGCCAAAAGATTACTCATATAAAAAATTTTGCACATGAAGTGTTGTTCCAAGATCATTTGGCCCTGAAGAGATAAGGGTGTAATAGAGTCAAATTCATGTTGTTTTCAGGGAAGAATGAAAAATGTGCCATTGTGGTACTGCCAGGGAGATCTGTTCAGTAGAAACTATGATTTGTTGTTCAAGTCAGTACTGCAATAATGAATGATAGAATTGTTTAGGCTGAGAAAGACCTTTAAGATCCTGGAGTCTGACCATTAACCCAGGGCTGCAAAGAGGGTCTTTTAAATATCTCCAGGGATAGTGAGCCCAGCACTTCTCTGGGCACCCTTTTCCAAGGCAACTTGTAACTTGAGAGTAGGGATGGATCTCCACCTCACTGCAGCCTCCTTTCTGGTGGCTGCAGAGAGGGATAAGGTCTCCCCTCAGCTTGCTTTCCTCCAGATTAAGCAACCCCAGCTCCCCCAGCTGCTTCTCGTAAACACTGTGCTCCAAGACCCTTCACCAGCCCTGCTGCCCTACTCTGGACATGCACCTCAGTTTCCTTCCTGTGGCGAAGACCTCAAAACTGAACACAGGTTTTGAGGTGAGGACAGGGGAACAAACCCTACCCTGGTCCTGCTGGTCACACTCTTGCTGCCTGTGGTTCAAGTGGCTCTCAATTTAGACCCAGAAATTCCTAGGTAAGGCTGCATAATAACAATAGCTGGTTCATATTTCTATCTTGGAGTTGCATTATGTTTTTATAAGCCTTTTCCAAAAATTTCTTCTACTTGTTGGATAGTGTTGACTTCCTTCATTTAATCTACTAAAAAAATACAAAATCTTTACACTATTTCAAATTATTAATATAGCACATACGCAAGATTTTAACTTCTTCAAAGAATATATTTATAAGTTCTTTACAATTGTTACCTAGGTTCTTATGTTGGTGGGGATTAGATTTTTAACATTTTGTTCAGATACCTATTAAACATCTGTTTCCTTTGAAATAAGACTTATAACTGGAATGCAAATAGCTAAATTTCTAATACAATTCTGTTTCCATGAAGAACTGCACTTCATGAAGGAGAAAATAACAAGTGTTTTCTTGGAACCTTTTATTTGCATTAGAAGCGATATAAACCACTTAAAATTGCAGAATTGTGTATTTTGCACACTCTATAATATTCTAGCTAACCATCTAGTTTGTAAAAATGTAATTTAAAAAAGCTTTGTGCAAGATGGTTCACCTTTGCAGTGTAACACTGTAGTGTGCAAATGGGTGCTGACTTGCCCAGTGACTTGTTAATAGAACAGGGCAGCGGTGACCTTGTTAAGGCAAGAACTGGAGACAATATTTCTGAAATTTTTATTGTCTTTATAGGGTAGTTAGGCTAGATGCTTATAATAGTAACTTAGCCTTTTAGTCTTTTATCCTTCATCCTGTGGTAAGTCTGGCAAGAAATACTTGAGGTTCTATCACCTGCCCTGTAAAGAAATTCCAGGCCAGTTTTTCTATGACAGCTAAATCTCATTTGCATTTAAGTGTCTCTCTTCCATTTGAGGAAGAAAAACATCCCTACTTTATACACTTGAGGGCATTTCTGACAAAAATCTTGACAAAAGAGCTCCAAGAAAGCTGTCAAAGTGTTGCAATGGCATTGATTCATTCTTTTTTTAGTGAGCTAAACCTCAGAATTTAAAGCTGAGGAAAAGAGGAGTTTGGAGTTTAATTTGATAATTTAAATTAATCAAAATCAAGTCTTCAAAAAGGCCATCAAGGACTGAATCTACCTCTCCTTCTTTACCTATCTATTCCCAGAGTAATTTGTGGGATTTTCTACACAGAGTTTTCTGTGGCCAAGATTTATACAACTGTTTGTCCCAGATCACATTAAATCAGTAAACCATTTGTTTGTGCAAATCTGCTGGTTTTACCTTTACCTTTTTACCTTGTCACGCAAAACACTACTGGAAATTGGAACACCTGTAAGCCCTCAAAAAGCTTTATCATCTTTAGGCAGCTTTATTTGGACAGATGCCTTATTTTATTACTTTTCTTAAAATACAAACAGTGCTGAATAACATTCTGTCTGAGGTTTGTTTTTTTTTTTTCTTCTATCAGTTTTCTGAGCAGCTGCTAGGCATTTTCTTCTTAATATGATCAAGGATTCTCTGCTGCCAGTAGATAGAAGCTGACTGTAAATTATTTCCCCTGGCCCCAGAAGTCCAAATGCAAATAAAGTTGGTCTATAAGCATAATGAACAGATGCCTTTTGTCATAACTAAGCGCAGAAATCAATAATGCAGTGCAAAAGCTGTTTGAAGGTAAAATGACAAATCTAACAAAAATCTGGGATGCTTATTCAGCAGATTGAAAATTTTCTGCATTGTCTTTCATCTGAATAATAAAAATAATCTGTCTTGGGTTGAAATTTAGTACAAGTTAATAGTAAGAAATTTCATGTGCTTGCAAAAGAAATAAAAGCATATCTATTTGCAGTGCCTTACAGAGTATTGTTGTAGTGGTTTCAAAACTGGGGTAAATAATGAATAATAGCTAACACAAGATGTTTTAATTATCACTGGGGAGGTAATTGAAGCTTTTTTCTGAGGGGACAAAGCTAGGCTACAGACATTAGTTAAAAAAATGTGCCAGTCCTTCAGGGACTGGATAATAATTTTTGTTGTTATGTTTTAGCTCCTAATATTCTAGAAGTGGAAAATGTATAGTTAGGAAGTTTTTGATGGCTCCCAGGTGTAATAAATGTTGTTAGTGGTCCTATCAGCCCCAGTCAGAGGGAGTGTATGGTGACATGCTGCACATCTGTATTTTGCTTTGCCTGTGAACAGCTGTCCTATCACAAAACACTCTGTGTTTTTCTAAAATATTTTTGCTGTGTTTAACCTGGCCTAGAACACTTCCAGGAATGGGACATCCACAATTTCTCTAGGCATCTTTTTTCAGTGACTTGCCACCATCACCATAAGGAATTTCTTCCTAACATTTGCACTGAAGCTCCTCTCTTTTAGTTTAAGGGTGATGTGTTTCAGCTTGTGAGTTCCTCTTCAATCTACTTTATTGTGCAGTGTGCCTGAGGGAGTCCCTCTTAGGCTAAATCTGCACCCTTCTGAAAATCTGAATGTGATGTTTCAGTATGTTTTAAATTACGTTAGTTAATGCTTATTGATATTCCAGTAGCTCAGTTTTTAATAAGCATACAAACTCTAGGCCCTTGCAAAATGCGAATGATTCCATCTTTTTTAAAGTACCTCTTCCCCATGATTTTTATTACATTTGTGTGGTTCCTTAGTCATGGTGGGTGTCTACTTCCTTCTGGAAGTGTATTGCATTTTTACAAACGCATGAATATGGGATTGCTGTGGCTTGCAACTGGCCACAGGCTTTGTGTTTGGCTGACAGCAAGGTCCTCTTTACCTATCTGGCTTTGACTGCCTGGACTTGTCTTACCCTGTGTTGTTCTGACAGGAGATTTGTCCTGACTTGTAAAAGCATATATCAAATTACAAAATAATAAATTTTATCTGCCTTATTATAGCTTTTGCTTAGTTTTGTGCAGTTGTGTGGTGGATGTATGCTTTGTATTTAACAAATACCTATGACATGTACTTAGTGTAGAGTTAACTAGCTCTAACCCTAGACTAAAATGGAACACAGAAGAAGAAAGACATGTGACCATAACACACCTTGGAAGTACTGGCACAGGATGGTACTAGAGGCCTATGAACAGCTCACCAGTGGCCAATTATTGATCATCAAGTAATGTGGGTTTGAGAGCAGAGTGAAAGCAATTCTAGGGGCAACCCTTTGATATACATTATGCTCCTTTTGCCCATCTCAACATCCTGAAAGTAATATATTGTGGGGAATTCAGGCAACCTATTGTGTAATGTGGGAGTCACACCTCAGTAACAGTATGTCTCTTATGATTTTAGGCCCTTAATGGAGGGTAGCCTGGGTGTCTTGCAAAATTAGTGGAGCTCTGACAGAGCAATCTGAATGTTTACCTGAGAATTGTGTTCTTTTCATTGATTATGTAGAATATGTGTGCTCCCAACTTAAGCATTTTACCAAAATTATCAGTTCTACTTCTTGTCATTTCCCTTCTTTTTGACAGCTGGGTCCTCAATGGTAAAAGTGTTAACTTGAAGACTCGATTTTTGGAGGTCATTCAGATTTTCTTCTCTCTGCATCCTTGCTTTGTTTCCATTCTGGTTGACTTTCACTCTTTCTTATTTACTAGCCTCTTTACACCATATAACCAAATTTTTTTAAGTAACTTTGCCATCTGTAATCCAGTGTCCTTCATTTTTCTGAAAAGCTGGGAAGTGCATGGCATTTATATTCCGAAGATGTATTTAAACTATAAGTAAAATGACTAACCTGTGTTTCAGGTGTGTTCACTGAGAGATTTCTTGATGCTTTTGGATGTATAAAGATGACTCTTCATTCTCTAACAATGAATGCCATGAAATGCTGAGCTCTAGATCTTTCTTTCCTTGCATGAGCTAGTGCTTAAAATCCTTGACAGATAGCTTTTTTCTCAAGTTAAAAGTGTTTAGCCGTTGATGAGGTTTTTTGACATCTGAGTTTAAAGTTAAATAAAAGTCTTCAAGGGAATCTGTGAAATTTATACTGAAAGAAAATTGAATTTGGAGTCTTCAGCCTTTGTTTAGAAAACACAATAACTTTACACCAGGTGGTGTACAATATCTGATTAATGCTGTGGTTGTGGTTGATGTGATCTGTAACAATAGCAAATGGGTTTTTCAGGTTTCCAAGGAAACAGTGCAGTGGGGGCATATGAGGGCATGATTATACATGTGTATGTATAACAATTTCTTAAAATATAAAAGCAGCAAGATTGGGGGTGGTCTAAATATCCATATTTATCAGGGAGCTGTACCCAGCCTAGCTCTTCCCATACAGCAATGAAAAACCTTTCACCTGCTCTAACAGAGCCTGAATTTTGCTTTGTACCAAGCTTCTGTACTGTCAGCTAGCCATGGTGTGGTTTGTTTTCTCACCTGCCCAAATAATGATTGTCACTTCTTCCTAAAGGTCGTTCACTGTATAACCATAGAACAAATTCCCCTATAAAAATAATTAATATCTATGGCATTAAATACAGTCCTTAAAATAGAAAAGACTTTACTGAGTGCTTTTCCTTGTAAGATTTATGTACCCAGTTGGAGATGTGTAGGCGAGCTGTCTTTATGAGAAAGAAGGTTTGGTCAGAGTATCACTTTCTCTGGAGCTGCCAAAATAAGAAAATGTAAACATAGGTAAGGGGAAAAATATAAAAGTTGTCATGGTAATTGTATATCTGATCTGCAGGAGCCTGGACTGGCAGTACATAGTACAGAGTTTTGAGCCCTGATTTTAGGAACTGCCAGACTTGAATTAAATTTATTCAGTTGAACTGTAATATGGTTGTAGGGAAAATTTCTTTCAAAGCCAAAAGGACTGATGACCTTATTGTTCAGTCTGTGTTGTACATGTTATTTGCTTCAGCTTAATCTCAAGTTCATTATGACTCTTCTTCTGAGTTGTCTGTTTATCTCCAGTTGTTGAGTGCATACAAAGCGTTTGCTTTTATCTTCTCCTTGATCTGTGTGTTGACACAGGATATGCCATAGTAATGCTGAAGGTCAGGCAAGATTAATCTTGACAAGCTGTGTCATTCTGACACTTGCCTCAGTGATTACATTTGCAATAACCAAAAGGCATGCCTGTTGCTTTTGTTAATCTCAATTACTTCATTACTTCTCTGTAATGAAGTATGCTCTTTGCAATTTATTTGTATACTGCAGATGTAGTAGAAGGAGTTATGCGTCCTTGGTTCTAGAGGAATAAAAATTGGAAAATTATTATATGGCCACCCTTGCATTTTGCGTGTCTTCTAGCAAACATAAGAATGAGTATGATTGATTAAATCTGGTAAATGATGAACAAAAATTGTAATTTTAGTCCTTATGAAATTACTTTTCCTAAGACAGTAATTATATTAGCTTACTAGAATTTTTTCTTCAGATTTTAGATGAATAAATTGTATAACTCTGTAAGAATTGATACAAAGTGATATGCTGTGATGGGACTTCTGTGTTTTACCCATAGCTCAGGGCGAAAATTGTATGTGCACTTTTTCTTGCATGTCAATAAAGGCAGGGTTGTGTTGAAGGAAGTGAAAAATTAAAATTATACCAAATGCCCTGATAGCAAAATTTCTCCAAATTGACCTCTTTCTAGTTCTCTTTTTAGTTAAAACATTAGTCTGTCCCTACTGATACAATTTTCATTCATGTCATTGTGGTTCAATTACACATCAGTAGTAATTTGCTAATGTTTTCATAGGTAGTTGTTTTCAAGTCTTTACTGATTTTTTGATGTTGATACCCTTCACAAATACACTTCAGAACTGAAATAGGTTGGCTTCCTCTGAGTTTCCTGTTCTCAAGAATGCATGTATACTTGCAAACACATAAAATTTTTAAGTAGTACTGATAATAATCTGTTTGAATGTCTAAGTTTTCATTGTTTTTCTCTTCATTTTCAGGTCTTGCAGTTTCTCTTCAGTTGCTTCATGGAGACATAGAACAAATTAGGAGGGAGTATACATCCAGATTTACCCATGGAGTATCCATAACAAGGAAACTAGGTTTTTCCAATATTATAATGCCTGGTAAGTTGAAGAGAAAACTATCCTGCTAAGCAGTAAAAGAAAGAGCTTATGAGAAATTACTTGATTTTCAAATGAATACTGTATTCTGAAACTTCTTAAACAGTTCCCAAAACTTTTATATTACTATTTTTTCATAAAGATAGAAGAAAACTGGGTCCCAGTGGCCCCGTTACATTTTTAGTTGCTATGCCAGTATCAAAATGCTTATGGCTATAGGAGCCTTTTTTGAGAGATGGAACCCCACTTTATAGAGGTGAAGATGACTGAATGCAAGACTGCTGAGCCCTATGCAGTTAAAAAGATAACCAGCAGAAGCAATTCATAGGAGCTGGTAGCTTTTTAAATAAAGACTCACAGAATTTCACTGATACTGTACAGCTTCTGCTTTCATGAGATTTGTGTCTCCAAAATTGAGATGACTGGAAATGGACAATAATACAGATGCAGAGACTTCATTTTGTGTATATTATATGACAAAATAGGCAAATACTTTAACCAAAGCTAAGGAAAGTGGAAAGATTGTGTCAGTGTGATTGTGAAGAAGCAAATATGGAAAGAAGATCATAGAACAATTTATAACTACATCCCTGAAATGAAATTTTGTAAACGTTCAGTGGGTTGCTGAAAATTAGTAAGCAAATGTCTCTTTAAAGGCAAAGCATACTTTCAAGCAGATCAGTTTGGCATGATTATGGTGTTATGTTGTTGCTGAGAAGTGTTGCAGGGAGGAGCTCACATCTTAGTTTCAGCTGAGTCCACACATACAGTCTTGACGTTCTCAAATGTAAATCATCCCCATGACTTTCAGATTTTTAATAGGGACTATCTTCTTCATATAAAGATCTGTCTTTGCATTCCTGTGGACCTAAATCAGAAGTAAACTAGGGTTCTGAGGCAAGAATAAATAAACATTCATACTTCACTAATCGAGGAGGTCTTAAACAGGCATTTGAAACTCAGTAATGAGGCTCAGCTTTAGCTGTGGGCATGTCTTTCTCTTGAACTTCTGCCTGAAACTTGACAACTGAGAATTCACTCTTGTGTGCTTACTGCCAATTAAACATCTGTCCTTCTGCATCCTTGATCAGCACTACTGGTCACTTAAAACATGCACAATAGCACAAGTTAATAAAACAGTTTCAGCACTACAGTGAAAATGGTACAACTGCAGTATTTAGTATAATAAAATGCATGTCAGGTGCCATTTAAATTGAAGTTAGTTTCTATATATATGCCTAATGCAAGCAATTCAATTGACATTTTATAGCTTATTAGCTAGGCTTTATTTGTTGTCTTACTGTTGGATTTGAAATTTGAATGAAATGGGTGTTGTAGATAGTCTGGTAGATAGCAGTGGAAGCAGTTTTACTGAGCACACTGTAACTCCTATTAGGAATAATTTCCCCAGTTATCTATGATTTAGTGACCTGCTGCTCTGTGTTATCAAATTTGCTAAGTTGTATGAATAGATCTCTTATCCCTTCATTTTCCACTTGAGAAATAAAGCAATGTACTAAACTGCAAGAAACATGTTATAGCAGGGTACAGTGTAATCAGCTGCTGGAGGAGTTCCTTGACTCAGTTTCAAAGAATTATGCAGGTTCACTTTGTCACTGTTTCAGTTTAAAAAATAATATATGGGTTCTGGTATACTGCTTTCTCAGTCCAATTGTATGCATACATGAGTTTAAATAATGGACAACTTCTGTGTTTGCTGGCATAGAAGGGATTTCTCCTAAAGATAAATAATCATCTCAGTCTTGCAATGATGAGTTTCAAGGACTAACCAGAGTAGTATGCCCTAGGCCCTGAAATGCCCTCAGCAACCTAGCCTTTGGAATGCTTTTTTAATTTAAAGCTCCTCTTTCATTCTATTTATCTTGTCGCGTTTTTTTTTTTTCCACAGATAAATTAGAGAACTTAATCTTTTGCCACTAGAAATGGTCATTAATTAGATCTTATTTTATATTTTTGTTGAAAGGGTGTTGCTGTGGCTAATTAGCACTTAGGTTAGTGTTGTGAATAAGACTCTCTTGAATTATTCAATAAGAAATGCTTCCTGCTGCTAAACTGCAGTATCTCTCTTAGAAATGCCATATTTTAAGTCTCTCTCCTATTCTGGTGTATTTAAACTCTCTCTGACCTTCCTTTTTTGTCATACCAATCCTTTTCTCTGTGGAGGTTTTGCTGTGAAAAGTAACTGGGATCAGCATACGTGCCAAACCAGAACTGACAATAATAGTGCATGTTTTTATAGAGTAATGCGTTTTGTGTCACTGCAGCTTGACAGGCTGAAGCCACAAATACACTGTCCAGAGCCCTTGGAATTTCTTAATGAAGAATTCCAAGTGTTTTGGGAAATAAAGTAGATGGATGGAAAAAAGTAATGGCCATGATTTAAAAAGTCTGTGAAATAGGTAACTTTGTTCTAGCCAACAAAAGGGCAGGCAGTGAAAGTGTCAACTTGTGAGGATAATCAATATGCATTTTGTAGGTTTGACCAGGATTTCAGGGCAGACTCCATGCAAGCATTGGTAAATTCTCTTCCAACATTCTAGTGTGGTTGTCTGCAGATATACAGCCAATATTCTCAGGAAGCTTTGTACAACATTGAGGGACATCTGTGCTTGCACACTGAGTTTCTGTGTTCACCACTTCCTGACAACTGCATCATTATTAATATATAAAATTCAGCATTTGATATTTACAGATGTAGTATACTTTTGAGGAGCACTCTAAGTTAAACTTACATACATAATAAGTAATGAAATTTGAAAGCCCTTTTTCTATGCATACTTTAACCAGCTTTTTTGCTATTTTATGTAGTTCAGTATTATGGAATCTCTTTTCAAATTTGACTTAGAGCACCTGTATCAGCGCATGCCTTCAGTGCTGTTCATGCTCATGTGTTATACATGTGCATGTACATGTTCTTTGGCCCCAATGTGGAAAATATCTAATTCTGTAAATGAGCCTGATCACTAATATGTGTTGCCTGGAGTTTTTAGAATTGGAATAAACCCTAGCACAGCTGTTTGTCTAAATGAGGACTTAACTGGCTTCACTAGATGCCCACTCTGCCTCCCAGTTGTAAATAGATTAAACTTTTGTGTGGTAAGCATACATACAGGTGCATATCTTCTTTTGTTGTGCATTCCAGATCAGAACTGCATCTGCTTTACTTCATTTAAGCTACACTGTTCTTAACAGGGCTAAGTCTATTACAGGTAGTTTACTGGTAGTTGTTGTCTTAACTACTTGGTACATTCAAAGACCAAATCCATTCAGTGTGATACATAAGCACTTAAAAGTGTCTCATCTTCTTCTTGTAGAATACTTTTTTCACTGAGCAATTCAGTGAGGTCCAAGCCTTCCTTCCTGGAATTTTACCTACAAACTTCCTCTATGCAGCTTTGTCTATAGTAATATGACAAGATAATTCTGACTTAAAACAGCTAGGGATTTGATGTTGAAAGGCTCCATGACTTAGAGACAGCAGCTCAAAATGTCTTTATCTGTAAAATGTACTTTGGTGTGAAAACCATTGGCCTGTTGGCTGACATCTCAAAAGACTTTCTCAGGTGGATATCAGTTAGCTGTCCTTTTTTTCAGCTTATGATCTGAACTGGTGCCATTACCACTACTGCTAGCTGATCATGACATGCTTTGATTTAAGGATAAGAGTTAATATTTCTTCCTTTACATCCAAATTATTAAACTCATATGCTATTAGAAGAGGTTAAAGAATTGGTGCATCCCTACAATGGTTCTACATTGACCAGTGTTTACCTTGTACACAAGCTTAGTGTGGTATCTGTACTGGTATCTCGAACTGGGTTAGTCAGTCCTGACTGGAGAAGTCTTGGCTTGTAATAATTAACCTGGAATTTTTTGGTCCTTTTCTATTTCTGTGATAAATTTTGACAAATGTCATTGCTGAAAACTCTACATGCAGCTGTACTATTAAGCTTTGTATAGGAACTTTCATTCTTTCAAACTTATTTGTCCAAGATTAAAAGCTGCATTTTGTTTCAACATTGTCTTTTTCTTTTTTGCATTTTAGCAGATAAAATAAGGTGCCTGGGATGTTGCTGTGCTTTTAAGTTTCCTATGTTAAGCTTTCATATGCTTAATTAAAGAAAAGTATCTGAATTTTTTTCTTATCACTCTGCATTGCTTTATGTTTGTCACCTTTTAACTTCATTAGATGTCCTTTTGCTGTCCAGTTAAATCTCATCAGATCCCATCCTTCAAAGCTACTGAAACTACTAATCGTACTTTCATCTGGATTATTAAAAGACCTTTTCATGTCCAAGTACACACCAACCTTTCTTACTATTTTCAGAAGCTTTTTAAAATAAAGCTAGAAATAGAATCTTTGTCTTTTTATACAAATGGTGTCAAAAAATGCTATCTTTGTGATAACATTGGTTATCAATTTTGTGATTTTTGACTAGAGACAGTCATTCTTTAAAAGCATAGAAAAAGATTCTGCAAAAATATAAAGGAAGCTATGGAATAGGTTGTCTTCATCATGGTAAGTGTCTGTATCTGCCAGTGAGCTTAGAGCTAGTAAAGAGCTGTAGATTCTAGGAGAAGAAATCTATATCTGACATGTTTCAACATTTTTCTTCCTTTAGCAATGGAGTGAATTTTCCCCAACTTTTCTTTATACCATATGAAGTACAAACAGTTTAAATTTAACTTCTGCCACTGGATATATTAGTTACACAAAATATGTTTGAGCAATATGGTGGAGTAAAGACACCCTGCATTTTGACCTTTCACAAAACTGTAGTACTCTAGGAGGAATATCCTCTGCTTTTCAAATCCTATTTTAATACTATTTAAAAACTTTAATCCTATCTTTTGAAGGAATTAACATTTATACAAGTCACTGGAGAAAAGAAGGGCATGATGTATTTGGTTAGACAAGTGCAAGGAGCTTGTGTATTGTTTTCCTTCTCCTTTCCATCTCCTCTGTCTTGTTTTTTTGGTTCATTAGAAACCGAAGGAAAAAAATAGAAGAAAACTATGGAAAGGGAAGACAAGCCAGAATTTAATTGTATTTCCCTTAATTTAAATTTTCTGGAAATGAAAAATGGGGAAAAGAGTTTTCTGCAGTTTATGATATTTGAAGAATAAGCTGGCTTTCTACTGAGTGTAGAATAAGTAGCAGTGATGAATGGGAGGTGTATGCAAGGATAGTTATGGCTTGGAAGTTTTTCTTTGATAAACTGGGTATGGAACACTGGCAAACTAACAAATGAATGTGTTAGTTCTGTTATAGCAAACAGTCTTTCACAATTGGGTTGGAAATATTTTCTTTATTTTGAAGTTTGACAAAGTCAACAAGTCAAAGTTTTCTGTTGAAAAAAGTTGCATTTTTTTTATCCCTCGCTTGTTTAAAGCAGCTTGTTTTACATTTCATTGATAGAAGGAAGAGAAAAAAAAGTCGCAGAACAATTGGGTATTACGTGGTAAATGTACAATCCATTTGAGATATGAAAATATTTGAGAATTCCTTGTAAAGGGCATTTCATTTGCTTAATCAGATGTTTTCTGGAGAGTGTGTCTTAGAGCTTGTTGAATGTTTCTGTAGTAAAGCTGAAAATGCAGATAATGTTTTATTGAAAAATGAAAGTAAAATAACTGAGGAAAGTACTAAAAAAATCAGTTTATTCATCTCTGATTTAAATGTTCAAGTCTTCTTAAATAATAGAAAGGCAGTGATGTTACCAAAGTGACCAATGCTCCTAAAATCCTAACATATGCAGAGTTGTTTTAATTAAGTTTTCCATCTATAAACAAGAATACTAGTCATAATATATAAAGTAGCTGCTAGTATATAAATAGTAGAAATTGCCTTAATTTTTTCTGCCTCTTCCCTATAATATACTTAAATACAGACACACAACCTGCCCCAAATCATTCTTTGTCAAGTGTCACCCAGGAAAGTCTCAGTCTGAGTTTTCCTTTGTATGTATATATTTAAGCACTAAATAAAACATTTTCTCATTCTTGAGTCGTGTATATATTAATTATAAATATTGTGAATGTGTGCAAAACTTGCTTGGTTGTTCTGTGCCTCAGTGATGGAGAAGTGAAGGTCTGCTCAGTGGGGAAAAAGCGCTGAACAGAGAGCTGACTGGTGGCTGTCACAGTCTTTAAAACTCAAACAAGTTCACTGGCAGCTTCAAGCATGTCAATGAGATTTGCCCCCCTTTTTGAAAGTGCTGAATATATTCCCTGATAAGCAGCCAGTCAGTCTTTCAGTATCTTCTAGAATGCAAAACAAAAAGGAAATTGTTTCAGTAATGGGATTTCATTTCCTACAGTGATGAAATTCTTTGTGAAATGCAGCATGCTTGTGTGTCCTACTAAGCTGCTGTCCTCAAGAATCTGCCCTTCTCTCAGATAACATTCTTCTGTATTACAATTTTCACAAATGATCCTAGATTGCTTTACTTGACTTTTTTAAAATTAATTTTTGCTTTTAAATTAAATGTGTAAGAAATCAGGGAGGGAAGGCAAGAGAAAAGAATAGTTGAGTGAAGACCTGCTGGTCAAACTAAAGGACAACAGGGAAATGCAGAAGCAGTGAAAGCATGAGTAGATGTGCTGGGAAAAATATTGGGATATTGCCCAGTTGTGTAGTGATGGGGTCAGGAAGACTAAGGCAAAGTTGGAGCTGAAATCAGCAAGGGAATGCAAAGAAAAATAAGAACTTCTGTAGGTGTTTCAGCCAGAAAAGAAAATAAAAGCATACTCCTTGTGATCAACATGACTGCTAAACTGGTCTCCTCAGATGAGAAGAGAAGGCTGAGGTACTCAGCAATATTTTTGCCTCAGACTTCACTGTAAGTCTCTCTTCTCAGCCTCACAAATCTCTGGATCTCAAGGCAGGGACTGAAGGGAGCAAAGTTCCTCCCTCTGTAGGAAAACAGTAACACCTGAGGAATCTGAACATACTTAAGTCTGTGTGACCTGGCTAGATGCATCCCAGGGTCCCACAGGAATTGGCTGATGTAGCTGCCAAGCCACTCTCCTTGCTATTTGAAAAGTCATGGCAGTCACATGGAGTATCCAGTGACTATAAAAAAGGAAACATTGCATCTTTTTTTTTTTTTTTTTAAGGTAGAAATGTCAACACAGGGTGCCCAGAGTGTGTAGCTGTCCTATCCCTGGCAAGATTTAGGAAAAATTGGAGAGGGATCTGATCAACCTGCTCTAGTTGAGATGTCCCAGCTCATTGCATGGAAGTTGGACTATGAAATCATCAACATTCAACTGCCAGAAGGGGATTAGCAAGACAGAAAACTTTACTAAGCTTCCTTAGCACTCTCCTCAAGTTAAAAGTTAAAATCACCTTCTGCTGCTTTTTTTTTTTGAAAATCCTCCCACTGGCAGTTGCTACACAACTCTTTTCCCATTCTACAAAGTATTTCTAAGGATCTTTTTTCTAGAATGTTTTCATCCACAAGATTTACATTCTGGGTTAGTACCATTTTGTCTGTACCACAGCCAGAGATTTTCAGTCCCTACAACTGAAAATTTTTAAGAGCTGTTCAAGATATATTTAGAGTATAAAGCATCTCATTAGCCCCTATTTTACACAGATGAACAGGAACTTCCTTTAAATGAAATTAGGGTTTTTTTGCTCTTTTGCAATTCATGATTCTGAAGGTCCTACAGTTCTGAGCAAAGCTTACAAAAAAGCAGTTCCAAACAAAAGCTCCTAGTAAGGTCTGTATACTTATTTTTAAATTAGTGGCTGTTGTCAGTACAGCAATAACTATCAGAGATGCTTGTTCAAATACAGTCATACTGTGTTTTGTTACCCTACTAAATAATAAAATTGAAATTTATTTCACTAGAAAGCTTTTTGAGGCTAACTGGCAAACTGAACTCCTGTTTCTAGCGAAGACACTACCTTTGATCTTTGACAGCTATCTTCAGCTTGAAAACCTTGTTTCATATTAATATGCTACAAGAGATTCTGTAGTTCTAAATATGTTTGAAATACAAGAAAAGTCTTGTTATAATATCCATGTTGCAGTTGCAATTCACAGGTTTGTCAGTGTAAGTTTAAAAACAATTTTGTGATGAAAAATAGTTTCTTTAATGCTTAGGTTAGGTGCAAATGTTTCTATAAAAATAACAGTACAAATGATGGATTCATACAAAGGCTCTCCTGAGGCTTGTACTGATCTGACTTTCTCCTGACTAGTGATTACCTGTGTTGTTCCTGTCAGCTGAGGTTAGTGGGTGCAGTGAAGCCTCTCTGAGCTGGGGGCAGTTTACATGCAGGTCCAACTTGGGAGCAGCAGGAGACCAGAGCTTGTACGCAGGTCCTTGAAAGTGATGATGGGGCCTCCAGCCTATGAAGGAAAGGGAGCCTGCAGAGGCATCCCATAATAAAACTCTGCAGTGGCCATAATAGGTCCCTGAGCACACATTGTCATCTCCAGCCTGGAAATTACTCCTGGCTCTTTTCTCTTTACTGCTTATTTAATATTTGTGGTTTGTACTTGGCAGGTTGAAAAAGGCCAACCCTATTAACTGCATCCTCCAGCAGTCTTCTTGTGGTTGTTTTTGACTTTAATTGGCCTTTCCTCCTGTTCCTAATATTAGATTTTGCATGTAATGGATGTTGATCAGGTGTCTGTCCCTTGCCCCCATTCTGCCCTTGTACAATTCATTGCTAGTTGGATTGAAGTGATGAAGCTTTTGCTTCATAGATCAGAATTTTTGAGCTATATTGTACCTGGTAAGCCCCTACAGCTGGAACAAGGGGAGTTTGGAGCTCTTCCTTTCTTAGCCCATGGAGAATGCTTTCAAGATAATTTTGCCACATTAAAGCTGTGATGTATTGGCAGGACCATATGATGGGGCAGGTACTGCCAATGCTGTGCTGTACACTTTTCTATTTAGCAACTCAGACATTTCAATTCAACACATTTCATTTACAATTAAATTCACATGTCAGAGTGGCTGTCCATGCAGAATGTGCACTGAAAGCTTGTGCTACATCAAAATGTTGTGTCTGTATTCACACCACTGCAGCTTGACTTTGTTGTTGTTAAATTCTGTGAAAATTCAGTTTCCATATGGCTTTAACCCTCACTTAATACTAGAAGCTCTTGTAGGAATTTGTCAGCCTGCTTTTGGTGAAAAGGTGAAATCATAGGGTGCTAACTAAATCCCAAAGTGTTGGGCTTATTGGGTCCCTTCTGTAATGAGGACAGAATATAACCCTTTTCAACACATTCAATTGCATGATTGTCAGATGAACAAACAACTTCCCTAGATACACTCCTTGGTCCTCACAGTTCTGTTTTTTTCCAAGAAACAGCTTATTACTTCCCACTCTCATAGGGACCAACACCAACTTTTTTATGTCTTCTTTGTTGTTCACCATCTCACACCCAATGTACAACAATCCTCTGTCTTACCTATGCTGGTTGTAACATGTTAACCTCATTTTTTTCTTGAAATAATCTTTAGAAAGTAGCTTTACCAAGATAAACAGCTTTTTAATCAGTGAAATCATTCAAATAACACAGAAATGCAACACAAGGCTTCTTTAATTTGCTTTTCTCCAGCATCTGTTGACTCAGTTCATAATCTACATGAAGTATCTTTGACTTCTAAGGAGACCTAGGTGGTTTATCTTCACAGAAAATGTTTATTTATTTTAAATATGTGTGATTCACTATTTGATAGTCATTTCTTACCCAGAAAACTGACAGTCCTAGACAAAGCTGATTTATGGTGGGATTTGACTCTGGCTAAGAATGTTACTCACTGGGTGTTGCTCTCTGCATGTTCATTTCACAGTCTGGATGCCCTAAATTCAGACAGGTGAAAGTGACCTGTAATAACAGGGGCCAGGGAATGGAAATGAGCAGGGAGAAATGAGCTGCCCTTTGTTTTGAAACAAATACTTTCAAGTGGTCTAGATCTTTCGTACCACTCAGTGTCATTATAGGTGGAGGTAGCTTTGTCACTTCAAAAGCTGAGCATGTTTTTTAATATTGTTTTCAGTTGCTTATTCCTGTAGCAAACTTCATGCTGAAAACAGCCACTGGATATTTTGTCTTCCTTGGAGAAGGAGACACTGTATTTCTCAGCACAGAAATGGGCTGGAATTAGTATGCTGCTTTTTTCATCTCATCTAAACCCTCTGTCTGATTAATTCTGTAGGTATATTTTCAACCAGTAATTAAAATCTGACGTACTGTGCTGTTTGAAATGTGCCCTTCCTATTTCTGTGTTGATTCCTCACATTTGGTGAAGTGTAACACTGTAAAGTCTCAGTACACATACACCTGTAAGATTTATTTCAGTCATGCAGATAGTTTAGCAGAAGATACCATTTGTACTCACCAAAGTCTGCCTCAGAACTCAGATATTCAGCTGGACTTGGCCTTTCAGTGCTACTTATCGTTGTAATTGACTACCTTGGTGACAAGGAGTTGATTTAATCTGTCTGGTTGACTGGTGAAGGCAAAGATCCCACAGAAAAATGATGCATATTCTGATAATCAAATGTGTAATTATAGTTACCCTAAATAAGAAAGATCAGTTAAAGGAATTTAGATATGTTCAGCAATGTGCTGATGTTTGAATGCTTTATAGAGGATTTTGAATGTTTTTTATGGGAAGTGGAACCACAAAATAATGCCCTAACTTAATTTAAACAGACAATTTCAATCTTTGGAGTGAGAATTTCTGTTAAGGAAGATGGAAAAATGGCATTTTTGTAAGAGCTGACTATGCACCTCAGAGTATAGTAATTACCCCCTGATGCTCTCCCAGCCTCCAGCTGTTTTCAACTCAAGGGATTTCCTGAGTCCTTATGATTGCCATTTTCATATCCTTTAGCTGATTTTTTTTTCACAATTTCTCCATCTTTTCCTTTCATCATTTTACGTTACTTACATTCATAACATCCTTTGGAAATCTTTGTGTTTGTATTTGGGTTTTGTTTTGAGATTGCTTTTGTGTTTGGTTTTGGGGGTTTTCTGGTTTTTTTTCTTACAAGGCCATCACCTGAATAACCATCACCTTTTGCTTATTTTAAACCTGTTTCCCACCAGGAACCAGAGCCTGATCTGGTGGTTGCTCTCACTAGTAATTCAGCTTTTTCATCCTTGACTTCAGACGCTCTTAAGTGAACACTATTTGTATTTGTTCTGTTGTTTCTGTCTAGCTGTGTTCTAGCCTCTGCCCATGATTGTTTCAGCAGCTTACTGATAATAAGGTAATACAATGGCAGATTTGCCCCCTTGTTTGTGGGCATGGGTCTTGAGGCATCTGTGATATGGCAATTTCTTCTTTAAACATTTTTATCATTTAGATTGGGCTTTGGAGGAATCATTTAATTATTTTGCATCCAGTGATGTAATAATATTATAAAAATATTAGATGAACTATAGCAAGATCATTGTTTCTGTTACTTAAAAATTACTAGAGAGTTGCATTAAAATGTAAGGAATGTGAAACATGAGAGTATTGTGGAAAGTTCAAGCATGTCAAATTCTACTTGCAAATTAAAATGCAGCTAGAAATTGAACATGCATTAATTATTTATGTTACATATATTATAATTATTTTACCCACAATACAAGTACACATCCCATGGTTGCCTTCCAAGTGGCACACCTATAAATATACCAAACTATCACACTTTCAGCAGTGATGAGTGAAAATCTGCCTGATTAAAAGATGAAATTCCCTTTTCACTAAACTTGCATTTCTCTAGATGAAAACATATATTCTCAATTTCTGTTTCAACAAAGTCCAGAAATAAGAATTTTAGAAAATTCTTCTAATGATGATGCTGTTCATCCTTCATTGTTCTGCCTTTCAGAAGGAATGTCCATTTGCTTCAAAGTAGTTCTGGTAACCTTGTTCAAGAGTTGGATTTGTTTACACTCTTCACAAATAGGTTCAGCATCTTTAAACAGAACAGGGACTTCCCTACCATGGCACTTGAGTCACTACCAGTACTGCTTTTACCCCTGCCAGGTCCCCACTGCAACCACTCTTTCCTCTTTTCATCAAACTTTGCAATTTGTGTCAACTGAAGCTAAAATAAAATTACTATTGATCTAGTCCATATGATCTGTTTGTGTTCTGACAGACTACTTAGTGTGATACTGCATGAACGTGCAAAGAATTTAAATTTAGCTATGCTAGCAGTCCTTGTGCATACCATATGGTACTTAGGTGGTGTCTGTATTGGATTTGTTGTTTAAATGTCCTGATGAAGAGTCTAATTTCTAAGAAGACTTTCCAACAAGCAAAAAATAAGCTAACTAAGCAAACTTTTCCCTCAAAAGCTTTGGAACACCCTATTAATGTAAAATATATTGAGATTTTTTTAGATTACAAATTGTAATGTTCATAATCCGGGAAGACTGCCCTTCTAATGGAAAGAACACCAGCTCTTGGTTTTCCCTTTTGCAAAATAGTACATTTCCTGTTAAGATTAAGCAGAAGAAAAGTCGTAATCAATTAAACAGAGATCTGTAGCAATTACAGATGAAAGGAAATACATTAATATTGCCTTAGATTAGAAGAAGAATTAAGTGAGGTGAAGCTAGACACTGGCTGCTGTATAGCTCGAGGAGCCAATGAAAAGACCAAACAGACTCAACAGATGAGTAGAAGCCCCTAGAACTGGTTTAGTATGGCAAATAATCTTTGGGTATTGAGAGGGATGAACATCCTTTGCATTTCTTGGTTTATGAGAACAATTATTGTTTAAAATCCAAAAATGCGGATAAATTGTGGGTGCAGCACTGTCCTTTGTAAGATATCATGAAAATCCACTGAAGTACTGAAAGCAAAAGTAAGCAATTTGGGCTGAGTTTTGGACACATTGTTCTGGTTTTGTTTTTTTAATAGGTGAAATGAGGAATGATTTATATATCACTGTAGAAAGAGGAGAATTTGAGAAAGGAGGGAAAAGTGTGGCCAGAAATGTGGAAGTGACAATGCATGTGGTGGACAGCAGTGGTCAAATTTTAAAGGTATCTTTGTTTTATGTTTTTCCTTGCTGTAGTTAATTTTGATATACTTTTTCACGAGTAAATCCTCTTTTATGGCACTTATTGATTGAGGAATACAAAAATGCTTTGGAAAGGACATGTTTATCTTTTGCTGTCTTTAGGTATTCAAAGTGTTTCCACTTTGCTTAAACATTTATAAAATGTCTATATTAAACCTTAGTATATATTTGTTTTATTTCTGTGATGAATTGCATGATTGGGATAAACCTGTAAAATTGCCAACTAAATAACTGATGATTCCATTAAAATGTTGGAAAATGTTGAAGCAAGATCCAGTTTGGGAAAATTTTGTATTTCCGAAAAATTCTTCTTAGAAATATGCAATTTTTTATGTTACACAGAACAACTTGTCTTGATAATTGTGAACTTTGTGTCTGATTTTAATAAATTAGGGATTCTTGCTGCAGAAGTCAGCACCATGTATCAGTAAAAAAAAAGAAATTAATATTCTTTTTCATCTTCAAATTTTATTGTATGAGGCTAGTGATGGCTTACAGACATGCAATGGTTTAAATTTTAATTATTAATAAATGACTGTTTCTCAATGTTTTACTATACCAGAAAGATTTCTGTTCACATTCAAACTTTTCCTCACATATTTCTTTATGGTTTTTGTTTTGTTTTAAATTTGAAAGTAGTATTTTCATATGTTCTGCATGATTTCATGGTTTGTGGGGTAACAAAATGAAGAAAGCCTGGCTCAAATTGTGTGTTTGTGTATCTGAAGTGAAATTGTGCTTATTGATCCATGGCGTGCAGTATAGACACATTTTATATATATAAACATAAGTGTGTGTGTATGTATTAAACAAAAACATGATATTGAGATTATAATTGCAAAAGCTGCACCTTATCTTTCCCACAGAGAATTAATAGATTTCCCCAAGTCAGGACTTTAGAAAAATCCATTTGTCTGCCTTGCTATGGGGAGTCCATCATGGGTGGTGTAAAGGCAGCCAACACTTTGCTTCCTCCTGGTCACAGAATCCACATTTATTTTCTAATCCTGGGACATACCACTGATAGTGCCAGGGTTACAGGCTTATTTCAGATGATTGAAGATCCTGAGCCTGGGCTGTCCTGGTCTCAGTTCCATTCTTTGTTGCTGGGGCATAACATTGGCAGGACTGTGTTGTGTCATGGGAATCCACAACATGTGTGTTGCTTAAACCTCCCTGATCACCCAGTACACCCCGATAAACACTTCTGCTCTAAATTATGTGAATGATTCTTGCTGTTTCTAATTTTCTAATTGCAAGTATAAAAACCAGTGCTGCCGTTTTTGAGGGTTATAAGATACTGAACATTGTACCACATTTGGCATTTATGTTAGGAATGTAAACATTAAATAATTTTCCTTGGAAGAGCAGTCCTTGATGTCATTTTACCAGTGAATTAATCTATCCTTAATCATGTTTTTCCTTCACTAGGATTTTATCTCATTTGGCTCCGGAGAGCCACCAGCCAGCGAGTACCATTCTTTTGTGCTTTATCACAACAATGGCCCCAGGTGGGCTGAGCTGCTGAAGCTTCCCATTCCTGTGGATAAGTTCCGAGGCGCTCACATCCGCTGTGAATTCCGGCACTGCTCCAGTGAGTGCTGCTCATGACTTCTGCTGGCCCTCCCCATTAGGGCTGCAGTCAGCACATGAGTTTCCATAACACCTCAGGGAAAAGACACCTGCATGATCTTTCTCTGTAATGCTTCTTTTACTAACAAAATTCTAAAATTTTTAAAACATTATGAAACATTTTAGAGATGATTTTGAGGTAAAAATTGCTGACTGGTTCTACATTCTGCATTCCAAGGCATGAAAGAAAGGTTTCACAGAGGAGGATAAACTTCTATATGTTGCTAAGATTGCATACTTGGTGGCTTATATTATTTGCTACTAAGATATACTAAATTATTTCAGAATACTCCCTTCTGATTTAAAGTGAGATAAAAAAGGAGATGATGTGCAAATTGAAACAGCAATTCAAGATAGTCTTCATCTGACTAGCTGCAGCTCCAGTGTACTTCCTTATGTTGCATTGAATACATTTATTTTGTCTAAAAAAGTATACTATTAACTGCTGCTATTTATACATGCATTTCAGCAAAAGAAAAGGGTGAGAAGAAGTTGTTTGGCTTTTCTTTCGTGCCCCTGATGCAGGAGAATGGGAGGACTCTGCCAGATGGCACCCATGAACTAATTGTACACAAGGTAATTTGAATTAGCAGTCATTAGCAGTAATGATTCCACTGGAACCTGCTTTAAATGTCCAGAAACATTAAGTTGAGAAAGTCTGTATTGATTATCAAATAAATGATAATCTTGTCACCATTAAAATATCCATTGCTGATTGCTTAATATTCACCTTCCTGATATAAACTGCAATTGAATCTAGGTATGTGTTTCAGTGCGTTGGTTTTCCTAAGTCCTACTATTATATCACATTGTGTTATAATGAATTTCACAACAGTAAGTTATTTTAATTTAGTGGAATTCTCTTTCCACATATGAGAACTGTCACTTTGTTCAGCAGATTTTATGTGCTCCCAGATAAAGTTTAGATTTCAACATGAAAATTTGTCACTATTAATTTAATGTAACCTGTGCAAATTTGTTGAATTTGAATGCTATGTTCTAAAACCAAAGTTGCAACAGGCAAATTGGAAATTCTTCAGTTTCTGACAGAGAAACAATGATTCATATAATTTAGAGATTTGGTCAATTGTTTTGTGCAGTACAGTTATTTTAACTGGTTGGTTTCCACAGTGTGAAGAAAATGCAAACCTTCAGGATTCTGGTCGCTACCTCAAACTCCCCTTTTCAAAGGGAATATCCCTAGGAAACAACAGCCAAGCAGTAAAAACCACTAAGGAGTCCTTCTGGATTACATCCTTTCTCTGCTCCACCAAACTCACACAAAATGGTAGGATATGTTGATTATTTAAAACATGATGAGTGTCATAGTCAGTCTTTTCCATGCCAAGCAAGCATGGATGTACTCAAAAATAGCTTATGTTCTATTTTGTGAATTGGTTTTCTTCATAATTTTTTTATATCCAGATGGAAACAAATGGATCATGATGAACCACTGTTTTTAAGTAGTTCAAGAATGCTTTTTAGATGATCATGATATTGGAATCAAATGCAGCACTTCTGGAATCAGCTATCAAAACCCAGCTGCTTTATAAAACCTCTTAATCTGTTTGTTGTAGATTTTTTATGAAATACTTATCGTCAGCTTTAGGCTGTAGCAGTTTGTTTCTAATTAGGCATATATTGCTTTTTTGTTTCTCTTCAAGCCAACAAACATTTATTACTACTTGAAACAGTTTGTACACTGGCTAGAAGGAGCAGCAGATTTAAATACATGTGTTTACACACTCTACCAGTGCTCTGTGTAAAGTTTTTAACCAGTGTCATGTATAAAGTTCTTGAGGTTCTTGTTTACCTGCCATAACTGATCTACCTGTAACTAAAACAAAAAAACTGTGGAACAGTTTTCCAAAAATTTCTAAATATTGTGTATTTGCTTGGTAATGTGCTTCTGACCATTCTTTGATAGACCCACAATTTTATATTATTACTTTGATCTCTCTGGTGTGTGAATATCTGTGACTTTATTAATCTTGTGTGTATGATGGTAGAATTGCTAACTGCCTGCAAATTGGTTAAAGATGTTTAACAAAAACTAGAGCAGCTTTTTAAGTTGAAATAGCGCTCTTAATTTTCACCCTTTAATAGCAAGTGTGCAAAATAGAACTGTGTGCAACCAGTAAGTGGCTCATTTCCTTGCACACGCCCATTTTGTATTTTCATAGCAGTTACCTTAGTAATGAAAGTTACTCAATGAAAGATTTTCCCAAAGGTAGCTAACAGGGAATCAGAGACTAAATTTGCTTCAGTTAAAGGCCTTGATTTAGGAAATTACGTTAATCTACTGGTACTTACACATGCATAAAAGTGCTGCCTGGAACTTACAAGTGTCTCACTGATAAATAGTTCCCTGTTGTCTGGGGTTCTAGTAATAATTTTTATTTACAGTACAGAAGTTATTTTGTACTTATTTTAAGTAGATGTGTGGCATAGGGCATAAAATTTCCTCCTATTTTAACCATATTCTGAGTAAGAGGGTGTAGAATATCTGAATAATATTGATCCCCTTTTCAGCTCTGAAAGAGTTAACAATTATTTCAGCAGTACTTCAGAGGGTGGAAATATTTTCAATAGACAGGCTCATATTTTCTCCAAGGATCTTCTTTGGGAAGTTCATCTTGGTGAGTTTCCAAATCCCCATTCTTTTAAACAAAAATTTGCCAAAATCTATTGCATGCTCAGAAAATGAACATAGAGCAAAGCATGTGGATATTTGGTCATGTGAGCATTACTTCAGTTATCCCTGAGAGAATGTAGCTTATGTATTAAAAACCACAGGATTAAAAAGGTCTGTGTATTTAATTTTTTTAGTAAACATTTGTATTGGTATTTTTGAAAATTGCTGGTTATTTTTTAATTTGTTTTTAAGTTTGGAGATTTTTTTCTGAATGTCTCAGAGATTCACCCGTTGTTTACAAACAACAATGTTCAGTCTGAAAATGAATTAAAAATTATTCTTTTGTCTGGCTATGGGGTGGGGAAGGACCCCAAACCCAGACTTGTAAAGGGTGTGACTGAATTAGGCTGCAGCTTTACTCACTTGCTGGGAAATTTTACTCAGCTGTCATTCTCTCATTGATTGTTCCCACATGCCATCAGCTCTCATGCATCTTAAAATTATGGGGATTGGGGGATGGAGGCTGACTCCTAGTTGTTGGGATCCATAACTTCCTTACCCTGGGCACTTTGGAGGGGTTATTAGGATTATTTCCAAACAATTTTTAGAGACGTTCTAACCAGAGGAGTCTGTGCGTTCATCATGGCTGAGAACGCGTCCTTATCTAATCTTTCTGCTATTTAGTTTTTCCTTCTCTTTTCCTTTTGATCCTGGATAGCTAATCAGTTAATATTAGCAAAAAGTATACTAGCTTTATTCTATTATATTCTTAGATGTGTAGTTATTTTTCATTACTCTATAAAACCCCAAAAGCGTGATTGAGAGCACAGTATTTTTCTACTGAGTAGTTACCAAAACAGTCTTCTTTTTTGACATATAGCAGGGATTGTTGGCTGCAAGAGAGTTGGGATCCTTCCAGTAAGTCTGAATATTTTAGCTGTTGGCATCCATTTGTTTCTCAGCACTGATTGGGGCATCCCTGGTCAGCAGCCATTCAGCAGCAGAGCAACACACCATACAGCATGGCAGAGGTGAAATCCTTCTAGCTGCATTAAAAAAAACCAAACAAAAAAACAAAAAAAGTGAATCAATAAAACACAAATAGCACTGGGCAGCTTTCCAAATAACTCTAGTTATGGAGGAAGTGTTGGTGACCACAGAAGCAGCCTGTTGGAAGAGACATGCTGACTGCCAGTTCTGAAATACAGTCTTTTCCTCCTGAAGTGTAGTAGTGTCATACCAAGTCAATTTCTGATGTCTCAGGACTTATGTGAGGGAGATGGAAGATCATCCCAAACCACTTCCTTAAACTCATGATTCTAAACTTTCAATTAAACGTAGCTCTTTAGATTTAAATTGCATGCTTTGAGAGGGGACAGGTTTTATTTGGTAGGGATAACAGGTCAGGCGTAGTCAGTTTTAAATATACAGGCCTTGATTATTTTGAAGACAATGCATTGGAAATATTTTTATTCTTCAGCAAAATTACTCATCACCAGTGACTTTTTCGCTTTTCCAAAACTATGATTTCCTAGTGGGCCTATTCTGGGAACAGTTTTATATTCTCATGTCTCTTACTACATTACACACTGCTATCCTTTCCCTTGTGATTCACGTCAGATTTTCTATTCATGTCATTTATGCTTGGGCTATTTGCTAATGTTATCTTAGAATGTCTTTCCTCCTTAGCACTTCCCTTGAAATAAATCCTTTGAAGTGAGTGTCTTACATTTGCTTTCTTTTTCTTTTTAAATCCCCCAACAAATCCCTAATATTGAGTGTTAACCATTTTCTACCAAGTTCCTCCAGCAGACCTGTAAAGAAGTGTTTTTCCTGCTCTGAACTTATAGCTTGAGCTAATCTTGCTACTCGTCAGCTTGAGCTGAGGCTTAAAGTGTGGAAGGACATTTAATTATCAGAAAGACAAATGTAGTTCACTGGATTTGTAAATCTTGTTCCCTAAAAGTTCCTGCCAGAAAGAATAATAAGAGCTAAAATTTGTCCTTGATCTTTGGGATGTGTCTCTGATGCATGTGTGGGACTCTTCAACACTCAGAGCAATTCAAGTATGTCTTTTTTCCATGCCAACACAGCTTGAAGTAAAGCAAAAATATAACACATAAATGCATCAAAACAGTCTGTGTCCATCAAAAGCAATTAAGGCAGCAAAATATTTGTGGAATCTTATGTTGGTTATTTGCCATTAACATCTATGGCAAAATTTGAATGTAAGTGGATATTTTTAGTGTTAATAAAGTAAAAATTATTACTTCATTTTTTGTGGGATAGAGGAACTTCCCTGGAGCAAACCAGGAAAGAGATGACACAAAGATGGATGTTGCTCAAGTATTACTTGAGTGTGAAAACAGTCCGTGGTAGAAAGCAGCCAAAAAGATGCTGAACCAAGAGGAAAACTTGCTATTAACTTCTTGCTTTAATAACTTCTGAGAACACTTCAGAAACCCTGGCTCCTTCTGACAGAGTGCAGGGCAGTGATCAGCTAGACTGTAGCTTAAACTGGTGGGAGGGTTGGATGGTGATTAAGGTTTTCTGCTTCAAACCACTAGGCACTGAGAATTTCTGAAAAGCTGGTCAGTGAAGCGTGGCAGTAGTAAACTTGAATATAAAAGAGATTTGGAATTTATTTAATTTAGCAGTCAAAAATATGTGTAGCTTTTACTGAATACAGCTTGAAAGGATCTCTGCAGATGTGTCTGAGTTCAGCAAGGAAAAACTGCTGAAAAACCAAGCCAAGTTTGCAAAACTATTTTAGGATATTGAATGGTATGGGACAAGAAATAAATTCTCAATCTTATAGCAAGGTGGGCTTTTTAGTACCTCTGTGAAGCAATAACATGTGTTCAAAGACTACTAAATGTAGAACTTACATTTAAGATGTATAGAAGGGCAGATACATTCATTGGGCTGTCCGTCCATGATGAATTTTATGGGAGTATTTACAAGAAACCATGGATGAAAAAAATCAACATGTAACTAATTCAGATGTGCTGTAAGATGAGTTTATAAGAGACAAATAATGCCAGAATGAACTTGTTAATATTTCTTTTCCAATTTTTTTTGTTTACTATCAAGAGGAAATGCAGCAGTTCAGCAATGCAGCACATAAGAAAACATATAGATTAGAAATAAGAATTTTCAAACAGGCAAGTAAAAGTTAAAATGGAAGCAGAAAGTTGCACTATAGTGAAAGGAATTTCCTTCCTAAGCAGATGGAAAATACTACTAGATATGAAGAAATCTCTGGGATTTATCTGTTTTAAAGGACTGGAAGGATGTGGAGCTGAGAGTGACTTCACTAAAATCTGAGACAATTTTCTGCTAATATGTTGTTGAAAGGTCTCATCAGTTGAGAGGGACTATGATACAGCAAAGTATTGTAACTTTGATTTAAATAATTAATAAGAAAGAATAGCAATTAGATTGACTCTAATGGTGGAAAAGGCAGGATATCCTAGTGGAGATTCCTGGGGATTCTTCTTTATCCAGGGAGCTGAATAGTGCTGAACAGGAGAAGCATCATATTGGTGACATGAATATGTCTAAAAGTCACTCAAGTTCTGGAATGTGCATGCCGGGTGTTTACAAGAGATGTATGAGCTTGCTAATGATGTAGAAAATGATGTAATCTTATCTATAATGTAGTTATCATTTTGGTTAAGGAAGCTTAAGGACAAGGAATTAAAACTGGAGGAAGTTTGGACATACTCAGGTATTTTTTAGCTCAGAATAATTCATTTTCCAGAAGAGATTTTTTACTTGTTAATTGAGTGAGATCTTAGAGACATTGTGTTTGAGCTCCAAAAGGCCATAGAAACATGAGTGCTTCAAGTACAGTCGAGGTAGCAATTAGGAGATTGTTTCTGGCTTTCAGAGAGTACCTCTGGAAGACAGCCTTCAATGGGATGAGAGAGGGCAAATAACTGTTTTATTTAAGATAGTATCTGGATGAGATTGCATGATAGAGTGGCCACAGGAGAGTGATTTTAGTGACCCAGTACCATGTTCTTATGTTTGTATTGGTGGAGCAATTGCAGAATGGAATGAAAATGTGTTCTTGGAAAGATCATATTATAGCAAATCTGAAGGTGTTTTCTTTTGTTTTAATGATGCCAGATTTTGCTGAGTGGACTGTAATAGTAAAATTTAAAATATGAAAAACTGCTTTGCTTCCAACTTTAATCTTGCATTTTGTTTTTGCAGGAGATATGCTTGACCTTCTGAAGTGGAGAACCCACCCAGACAAAATTGCAGGTTGCCTCACAAAATTAAAAGAAATTGATGGTTCAGAAATAGTGAAGGTATATACCTTTTCATCCTTTTAGGTGATACGAAGGAAATAATGTATTTCTATGTCACAGAGGCATCTTGTTAATAACACTCTTATTCTCTCCCAAAAGTTTCTTCAAGATACGCTAGACACTTTATTTGGTATTTTAGATGAAAATTCTCAAAAGTATGGATCAAAAGTATTTGATTGCTTGGTAAGTTTCATTTTGTGATCATGCTTAACACTAGCTAAAAGCCAAGTAAAACAAAAAAAAAAGTGGTTTTTTTTTTTTTCCTTTTTCTCTCACATTTAGGTTCACATCATAAATTTGCTGCAGGACAGCAAGTTTCACCACTTTAAGCCAGTAATGGACACTTACATTGAAAGTCATTTTGCAGGAGCACTTGCATACAGGTGAAGTCTGTACTTTTTCTATCTGATTTAATACTGACAGTTCTACTATACTAAAAGAATCAATCATTCGGTTAAGGAAATACTGTATCTTGTTAAAATCATTCTACTGTTTACTTAATGCTGGTATTATTGGCCATTCATCAGAGATCTATTAGTTTCTCTTCAGCAGACTGAAAACTAAGTGTACTATTGAGTCTGTGGTGATCAGTGAAATCCAGTGATCTATTTTTTATTTTGCCAGTGTTTCTCATGTGACAGCTTTTGGTTTGCATTTTATGTGCAAAGTTAACCCTTCTCCCACTTCTGTGTTGTAATGCTTTCTGATGTGCTATTATAGAGATCTTATAAAAGTACTGAAGTGGCATATTGATCGAGTCACTGAGGTGGAGCTTCATGATCACATACAGGAAGTACTAAAGGTAATAAATATTATTGAATTATATATTTGAATGATGTATTCATACAGTGCATGTGGGTTTAACTTAGGGAATGAAGCAGAATATAAATAAATGATGGAAGAGTAGTACTAATTCTATGGAGCTGCAGACTTTCAGTTTATGTCAGCAAGCTGACCATTGAGGCTCACTACCATTAGTCTGTGGATCTTTTTGTCCTTTACTGAATGAGGCAGAGGAATCAAATATAGGTTACACTGGTAATCCATGGCATGAATCTAAATGCTGACTTAGTGGTTCAGGCCTGACACCAGGGAATTCTACTGATTGTGGTGGTTGTGGTTGTTCTTGTTGCCTTGGTTTGTGCTATCAGAAGAGCATAACATGCCATCAGGCTGGGTTATACAACACAATAATCCCATGTGGGACATGTACTACAATTTGGAAATATAATATCAATGTGGTACCCGTCTGTGTTTTTCTATGCTGCTGTGAACTTTGGCGTCTTGCCACTAAGAGAGGGCAGTGTTTTGAATTTGCATTCCAACAGTTTTGCAACTTAATTTAAGCCTTTTTTTTTTGGGGGGGGGGAGGAGAAAGTGGTGTTGAGTTTTTGCTTGGTTGTTTTGTTTTGGTTTTTTAAATTAAAATTTTGTTGGTGTTCCAATAGAGAGACTTATCAAAATTCACTAATGGCCTCCTGTTTCAGATTATTTTCTTTATTTGAATGATATAATCATTACATGTGCTCTGTTTGGCATGCTCATTTTTGTGAGTTATCTCTGATTTTGGCATTTATAGGCACAAGAATATATCTTTAAATACATAGTTCAATCAAGAAGATTATTCTCTATTGCTACTGGTGGACAAAATGAGGAGGAATTTCGCTGCTGTATTCAAGAGCTCCTTATGTCAGTGCGCTTCTTCCTGTCCCAGGAGAGCAAAGGAACCAGTGCTCTATCCCAGCTGCAAGTAAGTGTTATGGCTTGTTGGCATTTTCCACATCCAGTGTGAAAAATGTATGCCTGCTCAGAAAGAAAATGTATTTTTGCTAGAACAAAGTGACATTTTCAACTTTCCATCCTACGGTGTGAAATTTTCATACCAGCACCTTCCAAATATGCTTGGCATAGATAATCCTAAAGCTGACATTTTGTACTGAATTATAATAATTATGTTGATGGATACAAATAAAACAGTTTATCTGTTTTGGTTTTTACCAAAGAATTTGAGCCATACAAAAGACTACTATCAGAGTTGTCATGCTTTACAGAAAATTTTTAAGTCTTGATGAACCATATGGTTTAATACTCAGATGATATCTTTATTTCACTGTGACTACAAAAATGGGCTCGTGCTGCAGTGTAGAGGCAAAACACAGGAGACAGCACTGTATATTAAATATATAAATATACCATCCTCTTCCCACGTTTCTGTAAACAGAGATGGTTAAGATCCTGCTAAGAATTAATGTTTTCCAAATTTCTGTAGAAAACTCTTCCACCAAGAAAATGACAAATCAGAGAGAACAGAGTTAGGAAGGTAGTTCTTCCACCTCATATCATGTAAGCAGCTGGAGTCAAAAGACAACAAAAGAATACAAATAACCACATTTAGAATTCTTTTTCAGTATTAACTCCTGTTAGCCTGTTCTGCCACCAGTGTGAGTGTGTAACTTTTCACAATCAGCAGGATTTAGAGTAGTAGCAGGGAATGTCAGTTTTAGCTTCTTTCTTCTGGCATTGTTCTCCTTATTTTTACAATGTTTTGTTTTTAAATTCATCAATGACTTTCTGACCCATTTTAAAGGTTGTTGAAGGGAACCAGGACTACCAGTGCTGCCTCACTCCAAAATAAAAATGTTCAGTATTTGAAAAATGGAAGATACAGAGACTGTTATACTACTTACCTTAAAACAAAGTAAACCAAACCACACAAATATTTTTTGTATCATATCAGCTAGATTCTGCCATCCTTTTAAAAGTTTTCTCTCATAGAGGCATAAGTGTATTTAAAGAATAAATATTTTTGCTCTGAGTTGAACTTGCACTTTGTCTTGGGAGGAATTAACAATCATTAAATATTACTTAAAGGAAGTAGTCACAAGTGTAAGTCTGTTAATGAATGTGAGCCTATTCATTCTGAAAATAAAACAATTTTAAAGCTATTACCTACCCTGGAAGCCAGGCATTTCTCTAGAGTTACTTAAATTTCTGTAGTTTATTAAATTCTATAAATGTCAAAACTGTTCTGACTGTCCATTTTTACCCTAGGCTGTGTTTCTCAGCTCCTTCCCATCAGTGTACTCAGAACTTCTGAAGCTCTTTGATGTGAGAGAAGTGGCAAATTTGGTTCACGATGCCTTGGGCAGCCTGCCAACAGTCATGCATGGGGATGAGTCCCTTCAAGCTGTTAAACTGCAGAGCATTGGGAAAACTGTGGAGAGTCACCTGTACACTAACCCAGGTGAGGTTACTCTGGGCTGCCTGCAGAGGAGGAGCTCACACTGTGTGCTTTGTACCTGGGCCAGCAGGTGCTCAGGGAAATAGTGTTCAATGTTTCCAAGCAGGCTGAAGCTTTGACCATCTGTTTAGTACAGTAATTGAAATTAATACCATCCTTCTGAAAGTAATCTTAAAAATATACTAGACTGAAGAAAGTATGTCTCTGCAGAGGCATTACCACTATATGGAAATTAGGGAGGAAAGATGTGCTGTGTATTAAATGTTAATGTTGCATAGGGAAGTCACAAGGATTGCCCAGAGTCTAAGATTGCCCTCTTTCTAATTATGCCAAGCACATACTTGAAAAGCTCTGTGTCATGATTTTTTCCTTGTCTTTCTGTATAATATTTGTAAAGGGCAAATATTAGCATTTAAAACAGTCAGCTAATTTGACTTCCTGCATAGAAGAAAAATTAGGACAGTGAGTGATGGCTCAGAGTTCTGATTATTGCACCATTCCTTGCACTCATTATTTTTTCTATATCCAGTGGCTGACACTGCAGCTGACAATTAGCAGGAAAAAGAATAACCTCAGACAAATATTCTCCAAACTTTCTTATCTAGTCCTTGGTGAATCCAGAGGTTTCCTGGCTTTCCTCCAATAAGCCAACTCTCCTTTTCTGTAATACCACTACATCTCTTCACCTAAACAGATCAAGACCGTGGGGTATTTAAATTCTGGGCTTGTAAAGAATTTATGTAAAGCTGTGATATATGTAGTGGTTTTTTCAATAACTGGCACTATTGCCTCCAATATATAGTTGCAAGTCATTGTAAGATGCTTTTTGCTAGTCCATTTGGTCTGGTAAACCAGAATTTCTGATCATTTTATGAAGCTTTTGCAAAAATGGGAGGATACTTGAAAGAGTTGAATGAGGATGCTCAGTTTTGCCTGAGATGCCTCAGGCCATGTTGTGTGTAAGAGTTGCTTATTTACAAGTCAAGTGTTGCTACATATAGACTTTTGGGACCTTTTCAAAATGTAGTTCATGATGCTGCACTTATGTGTAAGCAGCTCACGGATTAGATGGCACCTCAGGTGAGGTGCCAAATGCTGTGTGGGCTCATCAGGAATCTATTTAGAGTTAACCAAGAATAAACACCTTGGCACAGGGCTGCTCCTGATTTCTTCTGAGCTTCTACACTGAGGGATTTGAGTTGTAGCTGGAAGAGAGGACCTGACAATCGTGCTCATACACACAATGTGTGAAAGAGCCACTACTACTGCTCTGTGAGAGCTGTGGAGTTGAGTAGTGACTGGAATGAGCTTTCTGTCACCTGCTTGTCAGCACAGTACTCCAGCCACAGAATCACAGACTGGTTTACAGTGATGGTCATTTGCTTACTGCCATACAGCCTTTGTCTTGTCCCTTGATGATGGATTGCCAGATAGTCAAGAATTCCATATGTGTAAGGCCTAAGAGAATGCAGGGAAAAGGAGCCATCCCCTCTAATCCAGGAGCTAATTCTTTTTTATACAAATAAAAAAGTCCTGCTTTATTGCTTCAGCTGAAAGCATTAGCTCTCTTTTTTCATCCAGCAGGAATCAATAAGCAGATTTAGCAGTGGGAATCAGAAGATGGCACTTTTCTAACCACAGATCTGCACATTGGCAATTTCCCTGCCCAGTTACCCTTTGAGCCCTAGAAGTCTTGCAGTGGATGGGTCACTAGCAGCTGTGCACATTTGACATCTCAGAACACTGGGGACAACCCTTGGCTAAGCCAGGTGCTGAGGTAGAGAGAAGGAATATGCTGCCTTGGTTTCTTTTACAAACTTCCCCCCATTTGTGGTGCTGCAGGCAGATAGGAACTCTCGGGGCAGTCCTGATGAACACCTGCTGGGGCACTTGCAGAAATTAGCAGTCACCGGAGAAAGGCTATTTATTGCCAAATGACCATCAATCAGTTGAAAACCAGTGGTAGAGAAGTGTTGGGCTTCTCTACCACTGGTTTTCAACTGATTGATGGTCATTTGCTTACTGCCTTACAGCCTTTGATCATTATTTTCTTTAGCAGAAAGATACAGAGGTATACCTGAATAAATAATAAGCATGAAACAGCCATTTAAAAAGAGCAAGCAAGCTTTTTTTTTCAAAAATATGAATATACTTAAATAGTGTGTACAAATGGGCTTGTCCATGTGATTTGTCTTTTATTATAAACATGGCTAGACAATGAAAACAAGGGGATAGTCAAACATAACCAGATTAGTGCTGTGTTTCAGTAAGCAAGAGAAACATTAAAAAAATAAAATCTCAGAATAAATATTTCTTCTTCTTCCTCATTGAAAAAATAGAGGAAATAATTGGGGGGGGAAAGTGTTTATAGAAAGTAATCCACAAACAATAGCTGCATGGCAAAATTGTTTTAAAAGAGTAATTTTCCAGCTAGAGAAATCCATTTTTAGTATATAATTGCATTAATGAACAAAGGGAGTAGATGAATATATATCTATAATGCAACTTATAATCATTAAAATCTTGATAGAGGAAATTATTCAAGTCCATTTCTATGGGAATAGAATTTCTTAATTATAGAAAATATTTTAAAACAACAACAAAATGAAAACAGGTAATATCCTTCCCATTTATCAAGTTGTGAATAGGTGTTAAAAGTGTTATCACAAGTGTAAGTATTAGAATTCTTCCCATTTAATATTTTCTTTAATCGTAATAAAAAGAAGCAGAAATAAGTAGCCTGTTAATTACGTTTTTGCATAATTTCAGCAAAATCAGGACAGCAAATAACACCAAAGAGCTGTATCTAGAAAATGAAAGAGTAGAAAGGCAAATTATTTTATGTAGAAATAAATAGTCTAAGTTGCTCATACTCAGTAGGAGTGAGGAATCTGTAAAAGTAAAAATTCTGAAAGAAATCTGAAAAAATGGCTGCTGGCTGTAAAGTAGAACTTTTTTGTAGAGTAACATAAGTTCCTGCTGAAGTCTGTCAGAACTTTGGCGTACAAATGGATCCTGCCACATGGCAGGAACACTAGAGCATAATTTCTCATTGTTATGATTAGAGACATTACTGTTCTACTTTTTTTAAATTAATTTTGGATGACAGTTCAATAAATACTTAAAATTTCTTTTATATGTAGTATATTCCACACAGTTGTGTTATTCTTCATCTATGATATAACTGAGTGACTGTCATCATATTGTTTACTCTTCAAACATTTACTCATGATTGTGAAATAAAAGCTTCTGCATATCAAACCTTTTTGTTAAAGCTAGCAAAAGCTTCTGCTTATTAGAAATAGTTTTGGACTGAAGACATGTTATATAGATGTATTAAAATTAAGTTACTCTATGAGAAGCTCCTATTCATGAAATTTTTCATTTTTTCCAGATTCTCGATGCATTCTTCTTCCAGTAGTTTTACATCATCTCCACATGCATTTACAAGAGCAGAAGGACCTTATAATGTGTGCCCGTATCCTCAGCAACATATTTTGCCTCATCAAGAAGAACAGCTCAGTGAGTAAACACCATGTCACATCCACTTGAACTTCTTTATATGGCTCAGTGACATTTAATGACACAAGCTGGACCTTGCCCAAGAGCATTTTAAGGGGTTCTCTGTGTAATGAATCTACATAAACATGCCATTTTGACTTTTTCATGACCCTTTTCATTCCATGCATGAGTATTTTAATTGTATCACATAGCGTTCTGACAAGCTTTTGCACTTCTTGAGCGTTGTGTTGGAAAGAAAGAAATGTCTGCTTTCTTTAGGGGCATTTTTATTGTGGGCTGTGTATTCTTAGGGGACACTGGGCTGATCTAGATAAAGAGATTGATATGAGCATTGCGAGGGAGATTGCACTTGGTGCTAGTTGATAAACTTTATGGCCAGTTTCTGAAGTTTGTGAATTAATGTGTGAAAGCTGCATATGAGAGCTTGCTCAGGCAGGTGTATTGCAAATGGGAAGGTGATGATATGTTCTGACAGACAGCAGGATATAAGGCAATTAAAACCAAGCATTGCCTATAATTAGTGCAATACATGCATGTCAAGGGCAGCATACATTACCTTGTAATGCTTAGTGAGAGCTCCTTTATGTGCTTCTTCATTTCATACCACTTTCAGCAATTAAATTTGCTCTGTCAGGGATTTGATAAGGATGTGGTTTGCACCTTTGGCCCTGCAACAACATATTCCTTCCAGCTGCTCCTGGATATGTATAAAATCTCATCACAAGACCAAGTGATAGATACTAAAGCAGAGTTGTGGTTTTGGCCTGGGACAAAACTTTACATACCTGGTCTGCATTTCACGAGATCTTCCATTTGGAGTCACCAAACCAGAGATGTACACAATTACAAGTGGATATCTACATAAGACTCTCCCAAATGTTCAGGACATGCAGATACTATTTTTAGTATTCTTTGAGTGATTGAAATTATTAAGAACTTGTTGACTTTGGCATGTTTTTTGGTACATCAGTGCAGAATTTCAGTCCTTCCAGTATAATCAAGATGATTTGGAGATTGAGGGAAAGTGAGTTTGCAGTAAGGCAACTTTGAAAATTAAGGCTGTTGCTCATTCCAAAAATAGCTTGTAGTAGTAAAGAGAAGGGTCCTCATAGTGGATGCAGTTCCTAAATATACTGTGTACTGTCTGTTGTCATAAGAAGCCAGTTTAACAATTTTTTGATGCTAGATGAAGGGATAGAGAACATGGTTTGATACTAGATTCAACTTAAGTCTAAAAAGGAATTTTGAGTGTTATTACAAATCATATGCTTTAGGGTGTCTAGGAAGCAAAAATAAACAAAAGGAAAAACCCAAATCACTCCTACACCTCAATGTCAGCAAAGTTGATCTATTTGTTTGTCAGTTGAGTTTTAGCTTGGTTGTGTGCATTTGATTATTAAGTGTTTCTTTCTGTGAAGAAGGGTCATGGTAAACAATGGATAAAATTGTTCAGATTAAGATGGTGGTTTCTGCTGCAGTGGAGACTGAAAACATTGAAGCAGGGAAAGCATATTTCCATCTAAATTAAAAAGGAGAAGTAACTACAACTTGACTTTATCCAGTGTTTTCATGCTGGTAACTGAGGTATTCACGGTCTCTTTTGGCAGTGAGCACTTTGATTCTTTTGTTTTGATGTTGTGTGCAAGCAGTTGTGGGCTCACATAAATGACTGATTTGTTTGTGCTGCTCAGCATAGCTGGGCCTTACTGATGAAGCATGTCCTGAAGGTTGAGCACCATCTGCTTATTTCTGCTGATAGTTCCAAAGTGTGAAACAGGATTTTGCTTTTTTGGATTTTAAGCCTTTCTTGGCAATTTCCCCAGAAGATATATAAGTGTTACCTATAAAAATCTTGCCTGAAATGTTTTTGTATATTATTTACTGCTTTTTTCTGAATGTCAAGTGAAGAAATTAGAGCTATGGTGATTTAATGCATATTTACATATTCAAAATCATCCCTGTAACTGTGATGCAATTAATGGAAAACTGTTAGAAAAAAAAATAGAATTAAACAATATCTAACAACAATTAAACAATAGTCCTTGTTTCTTGAATGTAGCATTCATAGTGAAAGTGTAATTGGTTTCTACGACTCCATCAGAGGAATTGTAATTGTGGTCATATTTCTGTTTTAAAATCTTAAATGTTTTATTTCTTATTTAAGGAAAAATCAGTCCTGGAAGAAATTGATGTGATTGTAAACAGTCTGCTAGATATTCTATTAAGGACCATACTAGAGATCACCAGCCGACCACAACCATCAGGCTCTGCTATGCGCCTCCAGTTTCAAGATGTGACTGTAAGTTTCTTGCAATGAAAGAGCTCACAATTGTCCCTGGTTGGACTACTAGACTTGTGAATATATTGTCTTTATATTGTAATTCACAGTGTTAGATTTTGTGTATAAAAGAGAGAATGAGGAGGACAATGAAAACCTTTCTTGCATTCTATTAATTTTTAGTGAATACAGTCAATTTTTTCATCAAGTTTATTTATAGATTGTGACCAAAAAAACCCAAAGCAAAGCAAAAAAAAGCCCAAAAAATAACACTTATTTTGAAACTTTCAGGTTGGTAATGATTTCAGTATGTTCCTTTTGTTTGCAATATAATAGCTTCCTGAAACTCTCCTTCAATTTGAATTCCTGGAAATAGAAGAGTACCAATCAATAATAGTTCCTAAAATGCGTACATTTTTTCATGATGAAACAACTCTAAAGATGCCTGCAGAATCTGTGATAACTTGTACTAATCTAAATTTATTACTTGAGAGTCATTTTGTTGTTCTCTGGGCTGAGCATTTGAGCTTTGTTTTTGTCACATGAAGCTGAGCATACAGGATAGATTTAGAAGATTAGCAAATGATGTTTTGATGAACCTGCTATAACAACTCATGGAAATTAGAAGATTGAAATACAGGCATTTACAGAAAGTTTTGTGATGTGTGTTGATCAAATAAAATGAAATGTTATTTTGCTTTGTTTGCAGCAAGGTTTTCACTTTGCTTTTGAAGGGAAAATTGGTTCTAATATAGCCAGGGATGTGACCCCAAGATTTAGTGCAGAAAACATACTATGCTGAGTGATTTACCACCTCATACATTTATTAATTAATTGCTCAGTGTTTACACTGTAATAGTTTTTGTTAATGAATAGAGGGTTGCTTTTCAAACCAGAATTTCCTCTGAGATCCAACATTTCAAAAGCATTTAATAACTGGAGAAAAAAAATGTGTTGCCACGTTGTTTTGGTTTTTTTTGCTTGTTTTCTATTTTACTTTAGACCCACAGAGAACAAACTGTATATGGAGTATTTTATGGAGCTGACCAAGCTCTGTGATGCTTAATCACTGTGGTTCAACAGCAATAAGCATATAAGAGTTTGGGAGGTTTTTTTCTTTAAATTACAAAAATTGCAAATGTATGACATGTGGCATATCAGGCCACCACAAGGAAATCTAAGCTAAAGAAAGGGTGATAGTGTTAGACTGTTAGTGTAGCAAAGCTCTGATTTTATTGGCTTGTTATGAGATATCCCCTTGTTTGCAGATTAATTTTTCATTAAACAACATGACTGGGTTATTCTTTTACACCATCAAAAAATTAGGCTCTGAAAGTGCTTTCAAGTTGCAAAATTTTCTTTTATGCATGAGAAAAGTCATGTCATTGTCACTGCAAGCTCTCAAAGAATACTTAATGTGGAAGTGACTCACAGCACAGCATAAGGCAATTATATACATTTATGTAGAAATATCCTGCAGTATGGGCTTCTGGCAGCACATGGAGCCAGATTCTTGGAACTATTTGTAGAGCATGTATGATAAAGTACTCAATGTGAGTACAGAAGTAGAGTCTGTTCCAGTATATTGCTATTATTTCAAACTGCATGTGTCATAAACAATTCCTTGTGTGACGTGCCATGGGAGCACACTTAAAAAAATACCCTGGATTTGAATGAGACATAGTCTTCCTGGTGGAAGTAGTCCCAAACCCATCTGAGTGTGGTCTCCTTGGCCCATGTGTCACTGTTTCAGCATCAGATCAGGCAGCTCTGGGCTTTGTGCTGCTGTGACTCCACCACTTGTTTCAAGCAGCTTTGGTAGCTGGATACCATTTAATTTTCAGTCAGCAGCCTTGTGCAGTGGTGACCTGCAAGGTGGGTGTGATGCTTTAAACTGAGCACGAAGCAGACGCAGCTTCAGGGTGACAGTGTTGCGGATGTTGCGTTGGCAAACGTCGAATTTAATGCAATGGTGAAAGTGAAGTTTCTACTTTGTTTTGTCACTGAATTAGACCTTTGAACTTCCTTCAGAAAAAATGCATTTGCATATAAAGAATTAGCAGAAAGCAGTCCAATTTAAGTGAACTTTAATTGATTTTAGATCTTAAAAGTTCAGTCCCTCAGAACCTAAATGAGCTTCAATTTAATTGAAAGCTCCATGGCTTTTAATAACTGTGCTCCTGAAATAAGACACAAAATTTACTTAAGGAATCTACCTAAGTGATTTTAGTGTATTACTTGGCTTGACTTTTCACACTGGAATTGGACCCTGAATTTTTTTTAGCTAGGTTGTTATGTGTGTGGAATTTGCTTCTGTGCATGATTTGAAAATTAAACTGTGGCCAACACTGGCAGAAATCCTACAACATGCATTTATGTTGAGCTCAACAAATGAGGCTGATTGTGCACTGCTATTTTAAAAACCAACCTGTATAGCTACCTACATTCAAATTAAAAGCTCAGATTTAGAAGTCAGTTAACAATAAGCTTAAGTTTATACTTTTATAACACTAATCTGTCTGTCAACTATAATAGTACAGCTCTCTATAATAGGTTGTGATTTTTAATATACTACTATATAAGTTGAAACAAATGTGGGAACTCAGAAAAAAGGTGACTAAAAAGGACTGCTTAAAATGCCTAGGCAGGGAAGGAATTTTGTAACTCAAGCTAGCAATTGGATATACAGATATTTACAAGACAGCAGCTGTAACCTTTATGTTTATGCCCAGAGCATGAATATTAAGAGTTGTTGTAGCCTTAGGGTATTGTTTTGAGATTGTGATTCTATGTTTCTATGAATGCTGTGTTTACTGTAAAACAAAGGGAAGTAAGAAATTTAGAATTATTACTTCAGTGTCGAAGTATCACCATGTTGCCAGTGAAAGCCATCACCTCACACATGATTACCAGGTATAATCACAAATGAATTAGACCTTCCAGTGTAAAATCTAGAACAGCCATTCCTGTGAAAACACACTACTTTTTTTGAATATCATTTTCTGTTTTTAATGAAAGACAGAGGGAAATATTCCCAAAATTTCACTTGGCGAGCTAATGAAAGGCACCATTTTAAAGTACTGTTATCACCTGTCTATTCTCTCAGTCTAATTCTCCATTTCTGATACAGGCAAAAATATATTTCCCATTCTTTAGCAAGCTTGTGAGATTTCAGAATTGTTCTTTCTAAGCATTAGGATGCAAACCAAACCTTTGACTCTTCCCTGTCCTCATCAATTCTGCAGTCAGACCTGGCTGATACCATTCAGTGTTTCTTCCCAGTCCAAAACTGAATAAGAAGACAGGAAAGGGTGAAGGGAAGAGCCTGTTCCTTCCTATAATATCTTGGTTGTTTGCCTGCTCACTGGAGATACCCAGTGCAGTACTCTGCTCTTTCAATGAGAAATTCTACTCTAAGCCTAAAGAAATTTCTGATCAAAACATTTTCGAAGTTTGTTCAGTCCTATGAATGAGTTTTCTTTTTGACAAATCTTGGGGGTTTGAGATGACAGAATGTTTTTAATAATTCCCAGCTAATTCTTCCCTAAAGGAAAACAATTGCATTCTTCCCAGAATTCTTGCAAAATATATTTGTTTATATTTGTTTCAAAGCTGAGTTGACTAAAGAGGTTGTAATTCTAGAAATCTAAGTAATTTGTTTAAAAACAGATACAAGGAAAGCAAATAAATAACAAATAAAAATTTTACTGGCTTAGCCCTGCTGGAACTAATTAAAATAGATTTTTCTAAGCAAATAAACTCCATTTAGGAGTTTATTTGCTTAGAAAATATTTCCTTAAATGGAAAGGAAGTGCAATCAATATATTTTCACAAAATGTGGAGTTGAAGCCTAATTGTAGATTAATTTCCCTTGCAGTTGTTAATTATTTTCAAGTGCTTATAATATATGAGTTTAAGCTCAAGTGCAGAAAACATTATAATATTTCTCCTCTTGGCTTATCTGAACAGGGGGAATTTGTCTCCTGCTTATTGTCACTCTTGCGACAAATGACTGATAGACATTATCAGCAGCTTCTGGATAGCTTCAGCACAAAGGAGGATCTCAGGGTGAGTAACAGAATTGTGTTTCCACTTGCTTAGGCCTTTTTATTTCTCTTTTTTGATTTATCTCCCTTTTAGATGTCCCTGTGCTTTGATGAATCACTTCAGTATTTAAATGCAATGTGTTTTACAGATTAGCTAACTATTGCACAGCTTTTATTGGGAACTTGTGTCCACTCTCACAGGGGGGCAAGGCTGTTATTGCTTCTGCAATGACAGCAGAGAGAATTTGGATGGAGGAAACTGTAAATTTTCTTTAAAGCCATGAACTTTGCCTCTAAACCTCTCCTAAAGATTGTGTCAGTCTAAGGTTATACTGCTCTTGTTAGATTCTTACTGTCAGGCAATTGGGGGATTTTATATTTGGCTTATTATACTTGCTTATCTTTTTCATTCATTAAATTATGTATGGCAATAGCACACATGCAGCTTGAGAAATGAATAATCAACTAACTCTTCATTTTTCTTAGCTGTGCAGCATGTCCATTGGCCCGAGGATGTGTCAGACTTCTAATGTCTGTCTGCTCATTTCAATCATAGAAAAGAGTAGCTGCAGAGGTCTCTTAAGACAACTTCTACCAGTTTCAGGAATTGAGTACTGGGTTTGTGGACATAAAACATTTTTAATTCCTTTATGGAGGAGGGGTGGGATTAAAAAAGAATTTCTTAAAGTTAAGATTTCCTGCATAAATGTAACCACTAAGATTTCCATTCCACTGGACCCTGGAAAGTTATATAGTACCAAATTTGATCCACACAAAAAATCTTGAGTAATCATTTATGCACATTATTTAGCCAGTAATCATGTCCTAATGTGATAATATATTTTAGGTGTTACTCCTTAATTACCATTTGATATACTCGAGTGCTGCCGGAAAGGGGAGTCATGGCGCAATTTCAGATTTACTTAAATTCCTGATAGCTGCTTAGAGCTGAAGAGAGCATATCATTTATGAGGGCCTTTTCTTTGAGTGAGGTGGTCATATAGAGCTTGGCAGATAGAAAATGCTGCTAAGAGGTTATAAGAAATCAAGAGCACTACCTAGGAGGTGTATAGGGTGAATTATTGTTATATAAGCAATACAGAATCTATTTTCACCTAGCATAGTTGCTATCCTTAGGCAATTTTAGTAAATATTATGAAACCTAGGCATTTTTAGTTGAAATATTTTACCTTTTGTGTGAGTTCTGAACCTCTAGGTATTCCTAGAGGTTTCAGGCTTTATTTCTGTTTGATATATCTGTGAAATACAGTGTTGAGTTTATTCAGACTTTTCTTCTTTCTAGAATATGAAAAATCTCTGGAATTAATGCTTGAATGGTGTTTGATTTGACACATTGAAATTCCCCCCACGCACATACTCTGCTCTTACACAGAGACATATGGAAAGCAGCTGTAGCTGGTGCCATCAGCTATCACAACAGAGGTCTTAAGAACTCAAGTCCAGAATTTCTTATTTCCATTCAGATCTCATCGAATCAGCATCAGCTCAACCTGTGATTCAGTGGTAGCAGTCTGATCATCATCAATGCAGCATTCCTTCTCTTCTGCATCTTAAATAATATATTGTTTTTGCCCTCACTTGGAAACATCAAATATCACTGAGAGCAAGAGGGAAAGATGAGAGTTAGTGTGCAAGACCACCACTGCTGTTAATCATGAGGTGATTGTGTATGACTGGGCTATCAAAATCATCTTGCTTCTTCCCTTTTTACATTTCTGCTCTGATTGCTAAGTATGGAATTTTCTTTGCTTTGAGATATTGTAGGAAATTATATCAGTATGGATAAATGAAAATTCAAAAGGTGTTAATATCAGAGATAAGGCATTTTTTTTCCCTGAGATGCTTTAGAAGCTAAAAGGTAGCCTCAGTTAATCTAGTGGCCAGTTGGGATTTAAGCTTCAGTGATAATTACCATCAGCTTGCTGGATTTCTGACTGCTCATTTTGTCCCTAGTCAGTAGTATCAAAGTGAGCTGGGTCTTCCTGAAGTTACATTGAGTTACAGATCTGATAGGATGTTTCCAAAGGAAACCTTATCTTATTTGCAAGGGAGTGTAACCTAGGCTTTTGAATTGCTTTGTGCTCTGCTTTTTGGCTTTAGCTACCTCTGATTATAATAACCGTCTATATGAAATGATTAGGTGCTGGTACCACATGGCATTTCATCTTTCTTCCAGACTAATTCTCCGGGTGACCATGTCAGTACTTGCATGAATGTATGTTTGCACAGCATTTGTGATACTGTTGATAAAAATACCCCCAGAAAATGACTTCTCCAAACAAGTACTCACTCATGAAGGTACTTGCAAAGAAGGAAAGAAAGTTTTGCAGTTCTCTTTTGTTGTTTAGCAGTGTATACCAAACTTACTAAAGGCTATTTCCATCTTGCTAAACAAAGAGAAGCAAAATTGAGACTTTAAAGGAATGACACGTACACATATTTATATGACATGCATCTGAGTGATGCCTTAAATGAGCAGTTGCTTATACAAATAATCTCTTTTTTTTTTGTAAATATATTTATCTAAAGTAATTGATATGGTGACTGGTTTTTTGAGCTTCTTAAGAGAGTTTTTTTCCAGTCAAAACAGAAGATAGGGAAAATATTATATTTGAAAAGATGCAAATAAAGTATAAAAGAACTGACAGGGGTTTCATGACTGAGTGGTAGAACCAGATGCTATACTTCACTCTCTTTTTTGAAACCCTGACTTTAACAAGACAGCAATTTTAAATGCTTCCCTTTATCTTTCAGTATTATTTTAAAGTTATGATCTTTTTTCTTACCACAAAATGCTTTCTACTCCTAGTACATATATTTTACAGTAATTTATAGAACCAGAGGCAACCTTCTAGGCAGATATTTGCTGCTGTGGAAAATCTCAAATGTAATTTATGACAAAAGGTAGCAGTGGAAGTTATGAATAGCAGGAGATCCGCAGGAAAGTGAATGTAAAAACTTATGTTAGCACAATGCAGCTTTGACCAAATCATGGCGGCATTGATCAATATGTTTGGGGTTTTTAATTAATAGATTAAAAGAAGACAAAACAAGTAAGCATCTACCAGAAGACCTAGTTTTTATTCATTGGCAGTGTACCTACATAGTGTGACAGAATAGAGATTTGATGAAGTAAAAGATAATATTTCATAGGGATGAGTGTAAATCTTACTAGTTCTGTCATGCCTCTCTTCCAGCTCTATGGCCTGAGCAGGGTAAGGTGGGTCCCATCCCCTAACACCAAGTGGATTTATTCCCCTGCTCTCTAATGGCCCCTGGGACACAGGCTGTGTGAGGTCGTGGGCATGGGGAGTGTCTCTGGTGGAGAAGCACAGTTCCAGCCACCAGCCTTCCCCTGCTCTGCAGGGACATCCACTCACATGTGGGACTTCTGAAAGGATGAGTTTTGGGGCAGAGAGGTGGTTCTGAAGCCACTCATTTAGGTGGCTTCTGATGTAGATTAAGAAAGCAGCGAATCAGAGAAGATCTTGGAAAGGAACTGGCCAACGGATGGATGAGTTGCCCAGGAACTACCAGCTCACTGTGGAACCATCCTCTTTCTTGCTGGCTTTTGGCACTCTGGACGCTCTACAAGGCCTTGATAGCACGTAGCCTGGTAATCCTACAGCATGAATCAAAGCAGTGGAACATGATGCAATTAGTTTCAAAGTGTACTGTTGACCCAAATGAAAATGCTTTATAGGTGTACCCCAAGAGATCCAATGAAGCCCCAGAGCTGGATGCAGCACTCCAGGTGGGTCTCACCAGAGTGCAGAAGGGGCAGAATCCCCTCCCTTGACCAGCTGGCCACGCTGCTCTTGATGCAGCCCAGGATGCAATTGGCTCTCTGGGCTGGGAGGGCACTTTGCCTGCTCAGTGCAGCCTCTCATGCACCCCAGGTCCTTCTTGGCAGGGCTGCTCTGCATCTGTTCATCCCCCAGCCTGTGGTGATACAGGGGTTGCCCTGACCCAGCTGCAGCACCTTGCCCTTGGTCCTGTTAAAACTCATGGCATTCCCATGGGCTCACTTCTTGAGCTTGTCCAGGTCCCTCTGGATGGCATCCCATCCTTCAGGTGTGAAGCTGTTTAAGTGTTGGGAATTAGTAGTAAACCTTATAGTTTATTACCAATTTAGTACTACTGATAAGATAATATATAGTATTATCTTACAAATAGGACTCGACCTTATGTACACTAAGTAGAAATATTGAGATGTTATTTAGAGTATGTAAAAGACAAAATTACTTCCTTTTTGTCTTTTAAGATAGAAGACATATGAGACATTAATTTTATCTGTACTCAACCAACCAAATGTTAGCTCACTTAAACTGCCGGCAGAAATGTTTTTTAAATGTTAAAATCTGTTACTAAATCTATGTTTTTCAGCTAATATTGCTACATTGATGACACAATTTTCTATTTTTTCAGTGAAAATTAGAAATAATTAGCCTGGTATTAATGATTCAAAATGTAATGCCAGTGTCTACATTTACTTTGTTTTAAAAGTTTGCTTGGAATAAAAGATGTATTCTGATTCTAGCTTAGTTACCCAAAGAAATGAAGTACATATGATCTTTCTGACTGTTATTCTTAATGACTTTTGAACAAGCTATCTCGAAGGTGCTATGTTTCCACCTCACACAGCCCTTGGGTTTTAAATCTTCATACCACTGCATGGTTTTATGGTTTCCCAATAACATCCATTTGGCCTCTTCAGTTCAGCAGTCCACTGGTGAGATCCCTCATGGCAGAAACATTATTGTGTCTGGACAGGAGATAAAAAGGGAATATGAAAGAATCTGGGATGTTATTGGGAGGTGATATGCAGCAATGTTCAAGGTATTGCCACATTGTTGGGATTATGGCACAGAGCTGTGGGATTACTCACGGGGGAGGGAGGTAACCTCTGCAAAATAAAAAGGCACTTAAGTACAAGGTGCAAACCTATGGAAAAATGGCCTGGCATAGTTGTGTTTGTAGAGGCAGGTACTTGTTTATCTGTAAAGCTGGTCACCTGCCTTCAAACAGTACGTTTATCTGCAGTGAGTATTATTTATACTCCTTAATACAGATAATTTTTGGCATCTTGCTCAGAAAACAGGTTGTCTCTTTTATGTAATCTTCACTGGTGGGTGGATGTGGGGATCTCATCTGCCTTACCCAGTGCCTGTGTTCGTCCCCCTTTACAGTGATTCTCTAATGAAAGGCATCTGCTGTGCAGTGCCTGTCATCTACACTTTGATAAATGCACTCGAGAATATATTTTGGTGTTCAAAATTATTTGTATCTTCATCTCATCTGTGTTTTGAGGTAATCTCTACAAATGATGTGGGCAGAATGAATACCAAACATTTCAAGGTCAGGTACTGCACTGATTCTGTTAGATGTGTTTATATCACTTGCCTCATGCTCTTCATGTTGTCAACAGCTCGATTTTCATACTAAAAGAATACTGGCAGTACCATACATAATCAAGATGGTTCCTTGTTGTTAGTTTTATTTGTGAAAAGAAAAACTGAAAAAACCCATGTGCTGAGAGGAATAGTTTAGTTACTTATTAGTGAGTTACATGACAAAGGAGATGATAATGCTAAAAGCTTTCAGGCAGTGCTTTCTACATTCAAAGTAGCTCACAGGTGTTGATTGTTTTATTTAAATCCAGCAAATGAAGCAGAAAGGTTAAGTGACCTGCACACAGCCAGCCAGCTGCACTACCACTTATGGGGCCTGGGCATCTCGACTGGAGTCACTGGTCTTTGTCAAGTCAATGACAAAATTGTCCTTACACTCTCTCTGCTGCTTTTAGAATGAATCTTGAAAGTGATGAAAACCTGGCATTATTAAGGAGATATTCTGAACTCTCTGGTGTTTGTAAAGTGCTTTTTTGATTTGCAAATTGTTCTCAACATCACATTTGTGGAAGTGTATGGGTGGAAACCAAATGCATCTTTGACATTTCTTTTATGCATTGCTGTCAATCAAATGGCACATTATATTATTTTCATCACTTTAAGAAGAAAGGATTAAATCACTATTTGAAAATTCTTGGGAAGTAATAAAAAAAAGGCTTTCAGAGGTTTATCTATGGTGAAAATAAGTGGAATTCTGCTATTTCTATAATGATTTTTTTTTCTCTCTGATTAAAATACTTTTCAAACTCACTGCTCTTTTTAAAGCAGTAAAGACATATGACTACTTCTTTTCCTTCCAAAGGATTTCCTGCTGCAGATTTTCACAGTATTTCGGATACTAATACGACCAGAGATGTTTCCAAAAGACTGGACAGTCATGCGTTTGGTTGCAAACAAGTAAGGCATTTTTAATGTTATTAAAAAGTATAAGTAGTATTCCCAGATCATGATAAAAATAAAGTTATATGATGTTTGTAATAAAAATTTATGTATTTTTAAATGCTGGCTGCAATTTTTCTTCTTTTAAGATTTCAAATCTCTGCACTTCTTTTATACCACAAATTTATGATATAATCTATACCTCTTTCTGTTCTGAATTTTAGTAAGCACATGTAACTGGAAAGTCAGAAACACTTTTGCAGAATAAAGCTGCAAAGCATCAACAGCTTTGTTTTCCAAGTAACAAATGACAAGTCTCTAAGGAACTTCTTTTCAAATCTGTTTCTTGAAATTCTGAGTTGGTAAAGATCTGTTTGCTCTCAAGAAGAAATTATCAACTGTTATATTGTTAAAGATGCTTTTGCATGTTTTTTCATTTAGTGTTTGTCAGAAAAATCACAAATCAGGAAATGAGGTACAGCTCAAGGCAACAGTCATGTAAGGCTCTAACCACTGCTGAGTGAGATTTTCAGAGGAATCCTGCCCATCAGCCATTCTTTCTCTGCTCAGGCCTTATTTTTAAAGAAACGGGTTCCCAGCACTTTTAAGAAGTAACTACAACAGGTCTGAAACAATATATTAAGTGTTATTTAATGTCTATTACCACCTCTCCTTTTTGCAGTCTTAGCTTTAGATCAGATAACCCAACTGAGCAGCCAGCACAGTTATGCAAAGAGTGTCAGCAGAGGAAGGGATGCTGTGTTGGGAGACCTAGGAATCCAGAATGAAGGATTGACTTAAACTTTCATGACACATATTGCAATGCCTGATTAAAATTCAGTTTTAGTCTGCATTGTGCCTGCTAGCTTCAGGGCCAATTTAAATTTGTGGTGCTATACATACTACTAGTAGCAATATAATTGGTACAATTAAGTTTAACAACACTTGGGTTTATGATCTGTATTTGTTATGTGTGTGTATGGGTATTTAAGCATAACAGTACTCATTCAAACTTTGTCATGATTTGAAACAATTTTTTGCTAGTTTTTATTACCTCAGTGCTGCTAATCTTTTAAAGTTTGAATTCCAGGGAAAAAAGGTTATTAATTAAAGAATGGATGTGATCATTTGTTTCTGTGTATGATATTAAATAATGTGTGACTGATACCAATCTACATTTAGTAATTATGTTTAAGAAATAAACAGTGAAACACGAGAAAGAAGGAAGGAAAAAAAATAGGAACTTTTGGACAAAATGAATAATCATAGAAATTTTTATATATTCCACTAACAGCTGGCTTGGCAGATGGCTTTGCAACAGCTGACATGTACAGAACTAAGGTTTAGGAATGACCTTGGCACGAGCTACATGGCTGGTGATACTCAGATGATACCAAGTTCTGCAAAAGGAGCACTTTTCTTCTCCAGTATTTCAGTAACCATAACACATTTCCCTTTATTAATGCATATCATGTTGTTTCTGACCATCTAGGAGGTGAGTCTCTGCCCAGTTCTGTCAGGCAAAGAAGACAGGCAGAAGCTGACAGTAACTGCTGGTGGGAATTGGCCACGAGGAGCTCATCAGACCAGCTAACTGATCCTGATAACGCAATTGCATAAGCACTTCTGCCCACTATAGCAAGTGGGCTATGAGCACATCTTCACCAATTCAGCTTTGAATAATTGCTTGGCTAGGAATTTGTTCCTGTGTGGAGGAAGAGCTAGTTTGCTGTGAAAAAGAGGGTTGACCAGGTGTACTTAAATGTGTGGTGAAGGCTGAAGCCTCGTTATTCCTATGTCCCTATTCTGTTCCTTTTTGAGGCCGCAGAAAGGAAAATCTGCTTCTGTTCTCTTGTCAGCTGCAGAGAATTTTTCCAGAGCTGTTTCTGAATGGGAGCTTCTTCCTTTACCTCGTGTTCCTCACTGCAATGGCAGTGACTGCCTTCCTTCAGCTTCCTCAAAGCGTTCAAAAGCACAGAGTAGTAGCTTTGCTAGAATTGTTCCAGCCCAAAACATTTAAGTGCAAAGGAAATAGCCTAAAGGCGGGATGTGAAATTAGGGCACTGCTTGCCCCATGGAGAGAAGTGAGCTGTTCTCCCTGAGCATAGGAAGAGCATGGCTTTGAAGAATGCATGGGTTTCAATGTGGAGGAAGGCTAGTTTGGGGAGGTTTAGTCTGATTGTGGCTATTATGTGTCCTAGTTGGCTTGAAGTAGACTTCATCAGCCAGAGCACTTCCAGGGATCTGACTCTTCGGAACTGAAGGCAAAACTTCTTGAACTCTCTGCTCCATTCATGTCTAAAAGAAAAAGCTAGAAGTTCTAGCCCATCTTTTTAAGAGCAGAATTGAGTGATCCAATAACAGTCCAGGTCTTTTCAAACTTCTGCTTCCCAGGAATACTGCAGGTGCTGTATTTCCTATATCCCATGGCTGCCTTCTGTCTGTCTGGCCTTTCACTCAGTGTAGCTCACCTGAAGGCAGTGTGTGTGTCATCACATCACCCATCACTGCCGTCACATCAACAGCTGCACTGCTCTCCTCCCTGTCCCTAGAGTGATGCAAGAATTCAAACTGTCTGATATTTACAGGAAGAAAGATTTAGCCTGTCTGAGCCTAGGGAAGAAATAAGTCTTAGCAAGGATATAATCAAGGAGTAAGCTTTTCCTGAGAGAGAAATTACTTTTTTTTTTTTCTCTTATATATGCAGAACTAGAATTACGTGAAATATTTCTAAGTCTTAAGATGCCATAATTCGTACAATATACAGTATTTACATATAAAAATCTGACTGCCCCCTGGCTCCTAAGGGCTTTTCTTCTTTCTAGTTGCAATATTTTCAGTAATTATGTAGCATCTGATACTTGGATACTGTCTGGGAAATTTTTAAAAACCCACCAAAACCAGAAGATACTATGAGCTCAAGAAGTCAAATTTGTAACTGTTCAGAAATTAAGATGTTTCAAGATGACACATATATGATCTGGATGTTCTGATGCCCAATGTGTGAAAGTATTAATGGCTAGCATTATAAACTGCCAATTGACTTCTAAAGTTTGGGAAATAAAGTAACATTTAAAAAGGCAAATTTAGCACTAAAGCAGAGAAATGCATTTTTTGAATTGTATTTTGTAATGGAAAGAGAACATGCAAAAATATCCTTAGCTCCTAACAGTTGAGCAATGAGACAGAAATAACTCTGTTAAAAGCTTCATAACTGTGTAATATCTGAGATAATCAGCACACATACAGGAAAGCAAAATAATTAGTTATGGTCATTTAATATTTCTAACATGAATGTTACTACTAAGTGAAAAATATGGTTGTTTTATGTTTACGATGAAAATAATGATTTTAATTTCTTTTTAAGTTCTAGAAGTAGACTTTCTACATCAACTAGGTAGTATCTAGCTTCTATTTGTAACTGCAGAGGAACACCACATAATATAGGAAGACGTCAGAATCAGTTGCCTAGTGCCAGAGAGAAATACCAAATTTTATAGCAAAATATGCCTGACTAAAAATGAAACTTCTGGAGAAGATCTTCACAGTTTCAAGTGGAAATCTCTGTGTAATGGTCACTGGCTTCAGTTACTTTAAAGTTAGGAGAAGAATGACTTGTCTAATCCTTTATTTGCCTGGCATCTTTTGAGAGCCGTTAACAGACTCAGCTGAACTTTTCAGATATGTCGTGTTATTAACAGCTGAGGAGGGACCTGGAGAGCAAAGGAGCTTCAACTATTTGCTGAGCAAATCTTTGATATTCATAATATACTATGCCTATGTGTCATAGGCAAAGACACAAAGAACTATTTTTCTGCTTCTTAGTATACAAGAGGCTTTAATTTTCAAGATCTCTGTGTAATTAAGTATGTATAGCCTATCAGCATTCTGCTTAATGGTAGAGATGCTAGGTCATCCAATCCTCAATTTGAATATTATAAGCATACAAATAGATGTATAGATAGTATTACTTATAATAAAATAATTTATCTGTAAAGTAAGGTTTACATAATATGTTGCTTAGACTGAAATTTCAAATGTATCTACTGACAGTTGGGCATAAGTACTTTAAGCAGAGAATCCTTTTGATTATAAAATTCAGTAATGGCTAAAATACATTATTATCATTATTATTATTATTATTATTATTATTATTATTATTATTATTAGTGCAATTATTATTATAAAAGTAACTCAAATGGAATACACAGTAAGGGAAGGTATCAAATCAGCATTAGTGTCATCATAATGGCTGCTCTAAAGAATCCTGTTAGCTCCCATGGTGTGGGAGTCTGAGACTCCTACAATGAACAAAAATTCTTGCTTTTATGTAATACATAGTGTTGCTAACAAATTTTTGCTTTTATGTAATGCAAAATGTTGCTAGCAACTGAACCTGGCATTCTGTCCTTCACAAAAAACATATATACATAGGCATGCATATATAAATAAATTCATAAACCTATAACAATAGATACATACACATATATGTGATTCAAGATTTATTTCATTTCTTTATGAAATATGATTTTTTTTTTTCTGTTTGAATACCTTTGTTTGGGATTATTTCACTCTGATAGAAAAGAATGGAATGAGAAGCTAATGTTATACCTTTGTCCTATATCACCATGGAAAAGGAAATTTTAATTTTCTGCCACTGGCTGCCCAAGCAAAAGCCAAGTTGCCAGAGCGTAGCCCAGGCAGTAAAGCAGTTGTTGAACTTCAGGATTTTTCAAAGACCTTATTGCAGAAAGGTTTGCCCTGAAAATTTGATGGAAAAGCCATTCCATCAACAATGGTCTTACCAGACATTGGGTTAGCATTCTGTGTATGAGTCCAGAATAACTTAGTAGCTAAAAGCAGAGGATTTTCTTCTGTAAAACAGGCATTCTGAACAAATATGTGGCAGGTGGTAAGAGGAAGAAAAGCAAGTTTTGTCACAAGCTCAGTAGTTTATAGTTTGATACTCAGATGGATTTCAAATGAATGTTGTTGTTGTTTGGCAATCACTGGCTGGGAATCAACTTGGAATGTGAGTACTGTACCGAGTCAGGCAGCTGTCCTCTGGCTGCTGCCTCTGCTTTCTGCATTTCTGCTTTTTTTGTGTATGAGCATCCCTAGCCCTAGCTTGCTTTCTGTTCTACCTGATTTTAGACTGCTGTAGATTCAGAATAACAGATGGTAGGTCAAAAACAATGTCTTCAACCTTGTGTGTTGCATCTGGTGTTTTGAGGTTTTTTTTTTTTTATCTACAACATATCCTCTCATGTTAGAGACCCACATTTTATCAACTAATCCATATCATATCTTTGGCTTACCAAATAAATGAAACCTGAGCTAAGTTCCCTGCAGGAAGAAATACTTGCACTGTAATTATTCTGTTATCTCAGGAACATTCTTCAAAAATATTCTAAAAGGTGCATTTGTCTGCTTTATTCACTTCATAAGACTTGAAGCAGATCTTTCTCTTCAATTTCATTTGCCATGGAAGGAATGTAGCAAGAAAGGAATTGTCTCAGACATAAATTGAACTATGCTATGTAAACTTGGCAATATGGTTATGGTTCTTGTGGAATTTTCTCTTGAGTACTGTTTTCAGGGATTTATTACTTTGGACTTAGGTGGAAATTTCAAATAGCAAAAAATTCAGATGAACTGACTTTTTATACCAGAATGTCATCCTGAAATATAAAAACTGTTTCCATTCTGTGAAGCATATGGATCTTGAATTAAATCATGCACAACAACAAGAATGACAGGGCTCTGTTCTTATCCATGCTTCCATTATTAACTTTGCTTATACTGCATTTTACTAACATTTCACTTTGTGTTCCATACTGCAATAGCAAGTGCTGTACACGGGCTATAACTCTCCATTGGTGAAAAAGTGGGGTTGACTTACTGATGAATGCTAAGCATGGAACACTACTTGGATAGAAAAGTCACAGTGTAATCCTTGAGAAAATAATAAGTATGAAAATACACTTGAGCAGTGGAATAGGAATAAATGAAACTTGAGACTCAAGGCCTGTTCTAAAAACAGTCTCAGAACTGGCTGGTGCAGGTGTTCAGGCACATCAAACACAAAGGTAAAGTTTGGCAGGGACAGTAATTTTAAAAATAGAAGGATGGAAGTAAACATTTTAACTACTAATATGTGAAATTACAGATAGCCAGTTTTTATTTATAAATGTGAAAATTGTCCAAAGTTCTAGAAGAAAAATATAGTTTATATTCTAGGTGGATTGGCTTACATTTAATTCTCCAGTGTTGTAAAATGAAAAATATTCTAACCTTGAAATATATATACTGCTGTTGTTATTTTTAAGTCTTTTTGTCTTGAATGCATTTTAAAAAATAGTAAAACGGATTAAGTCCAAAATATAGAAATGGAAACACATTTTAGCATTGTAACAACATGCTGGTCAAGATCTCTGTTCAAAGAAGAACTAAATGTATTAATAATAGACAGATGGTAATTAAATGAAATGTGTAGATATAACTCTTTTTCTCAGAGGATCTTTAAACAGTTGATTGTTGTAAAATGCATAACAGCAAAAAGATCATTCTGTGTTTATCTTTTTTTCTTTATTCACTTCTGACTATTTTCAAAAATAATGTAATGCTTTACATGGATTTCTAGTTTGACTAAATATGTTGGAAGACAAGAGTGCTGCAGAGGATAAAGTTTGAACCACTGAAATTAGGTGTATTTAAATAATCTCAAAGAGCGTTCTATTTCTGTAGATTGCCAAAGTTGGTTGCTACAATAAAGAAAGCCATCATTGATCTCTCGTGACAACCACTGTGAGAGGATCTTGGTCATATATATTTATTTAAGATAGTTATAATTCATGCAGGTGTAACTGTAGGGTAATATATGACTTTTTACAACATACATTTACAGCATAGAGATCTTTAGAATCAGATCCTTCTCTCAGAGCTCACACAGTTTTGCATTTATCTGTTGTCATTAAAGAGACTTTTTGTCCATAAGGGTGTCAGTGTTGAATATTAGCATTTACTAAATATTTTATATTTATAATCTGTATGCACATATTTTCAATACCAAGAAAGCTGAAAACAAATTGTACAACTGTAGGTATTAATACTATTAAGATAAGGTGTATAATAAATCTGAAATCATAATTTTTTTCAGAACAAAGTTTATGATTTGTCTTGATATATTATGTTCTATGTAGAATGTCTGGTTTTGGTGCACCTTCTTTCAGCACTCATTACCTTATTGAGCATGTTTTCTGTCAGTAGATGTTTTTAGGTATTTATATGGTGTGTTGAAAATGTAGTATTTAATCCCACCAGACACGCTACATCTAGTTCTTCACTGGAAAATTGTCCTGCTTTGAGTATTAAATATGAATTTCCACATAATGAAAATTCCTGTCTTTTTCATTCTTTTCTTCCCAGTGTGATCATTACTACAGTCTTGTACCTTTCAGATGCCCTTCGTAAAAACTTCTTGAATGAAAACTTTGATTACAAGGTAAACAATAGATGCAATAACTGCTACATCATCCTGGGGCTTGGTGGTTATTACGCTTAACTCCAGCATCTAAATGGCTAGAATATGTACAAAATGAGCAATTGCAATTGCTCAGGGATATTTTTCTTCTAAATACAGGACTATCTTATAAAATGAGTGCTGTGGGGTTTTTTTTAATTTCACCTTATCTTTATTTTGTTATTTGAGCCTCTTTGTTAGACTACTTATTTAGGATTTTTGTGTAGCAATTTTTTGGATCCTAAAAACTAATGAAATTATTTAGCTGGGTTTTCAGTTATTGCAGAGGGAAAAGTATTTCAGATTTTTAATCAATGCAGATTATATAAAATGCAGATTTATATTTTTGTCGTTTCTCTCAGACCAATTAACATGCTGCATAATTAAAATTAGAAAATTATGACACTTCACAGTGAATGTAGTTAAAGATGTTAATGCATACTTCATACAGTAAGATACTGTATTTATAATAAATTGTGAATTACAGATTATGCTTTTAGGATTCAGATGAGAAGATCTAGGAATGTGTCTGGAAAGACACATTTCCATGGAAACAAACCTGAATGAATATTCTGCCCAACCAAGAGATGTTAGTCCAACTGCTGCATCATGAAAAGTGCAGAATGTCTTTCCTAGAGAAGACCCTGAGCTCCTGTTGACTTCCAGCAGGGTTGTGGATGCTTCTCTGAAAATCCAGATTCCTGTTAGATAAATTGGCAGGAATGCAGATTTATCTGCTTAACGAACATGAGGAAGCCTATTCCTTATGAATTTATGTAAATTCAGAGGCTAAAACTCCTGAAAGAATTTCCTGTAGGAGAGGCCTCTATATTCCTTAGACTTGATTAGCAATGTTATTGCTGTCCTGCTGAACTGCAGGGTCTGGAATGGGGCTCCCTTTACACTTCCAGTCATGGAGCATCTATAATTGGGTCATAGTAATTAGTATTTCATTTTATCTTTAATTTTATCACTAAGTTTTCTAAGTAGAATATTCAACATCTATTTCATAAAGCATGAGCACAAAAAAATCTGTATATTTGCAACATCTTAAGAAAACTTGGCTTTAGTTTTGTCCAGTGAAGCTTGCAGCAAGTGAGACTTGCAAATAGTGTTATAAAATCTGATGGACAGAGAATGTCAGTCCTGTTATGTGATAACTTCTGAGGTGTCAGAATTTTTTGGGTTTTGGACTTAAGGTCATAACTCTTGTAGTTTTACATTTGAATATAACCAAAAGAAACTTTCAAAAGTAAGGCTTCTTGATTTGGAGGGATGAAAAAGTCCAATCTGTAACTTTGAAACTTTTGCATTTTGAGATGTAGAATATGTAAAAGATGCATTTCTGCTGAACATCTTGGGGTTGGTGAAAAGTATATTTCGAGTCAAAGAAATTTAGTCTAAAGCAGGTGGACTAATTTAGCAGTTGAGACTGAAACAAGGGCTGTGATTGGAAATTTTGCTTCTTGGGTGATCATAGATCATACTGAGAAAATGAAATAACCACATGCCATGTGCTTATTGTAGATATGGGATTCCTACTTTTTTCTTGCTGTCATTTTTATAAACCAGTTATGTCTGCAACTGGAGATGTTCACACCTTCCAAGAAGAAAAAAGTTTTAGAAAAGTAAGTATTGCTATCAGCTTGTAGAAAACTGTAATAGATTTAAAATTTCTCAAAATGCAAGACATTGGAGGTTGCAAAAGGACCCACCAAAAGAAAAACGTAATGGTATGTCCACTGACTAGAACAAGAGTTGGTTCTGGCCCTTTGTCCAGGTCTTGCGAGCCAGTAACCTTCATAAGTGCCTAAACTGGGAGGTTCAGACGCTGGGAGGAAAGGAGCCATTCCTTGCCAGTGAAAGCATTAGTCGCTCAGACTTGTTCCGGTGTTTCTGCCATGCTATTGTCTGTATGAGTTAATTGTATTTCTTTAAGCTAGAGCAAAACTATTTGCTCTCAGAGAGAGAACTGGAGCATGTTGTGGCAAAAATAGGTTTTGCTTCGCAGCTGTGTTACTGATGTGTAGCATTTTGACAATATTTCAAATAAACCTGGGTTCAGAAATCCAGTTTTAGCTGGGTACAATCAAAAAAGCAAAACACTTGGGAGAAGGCATCAAAGGTTTTTTTTTTTTTTGTAGACGACAAATGAGACATTTCATTTATTAATGTCACAGAATGGCACATAAACTTGATTTTCTTAAATTATCTTTCGCTTTCTTGCTTTATTTTTTAATACACTGCAGATATGGTGACATGCGGGTAACAATGGGATGTGAAATCTTCAGTATGTGGCAAAATTTAGGTAAGTGATTAAATACATCATCAGTAACCCTTAAAATGAAAGCAAATTATTAGTTCTTTTCCTATTATATTTACTTCCCAGTGATAGATGAGTTGTTAATAATTACGTTCAAGACATGAAGTCTTGATTCAAGTTTAGCAAAACGTTTGCCATTTATAATCCCCTTCTTTATAGCTAAACTCAGCTTTCTGTGCCTTGATACTGTAGCTGACCCATCCTCTTTTCTTCCCTGACAACTGAGAAAATACCATCAGAGAAAATTGAGAAAGAAAGTACTACTCTTTTTGGAAGAATTATTATGCCTTGAAATATACTTAGGTTCTTATTTTTAGTCCTGTTGTCAAATTGTTGTTTAAGGACAAGACCTGTCTTAATTCTGAAGGTCTCCTGAGATCCTGGATTTGCATCAAGTCTTCTCTGAAGTCTTAGTTGCACTAAAATATAAAGGCATAAACAAGTCAGTGACTAATGTATAAATGAGAATTTGGACAACATGGGAATATAGCTGCTTGAATATAAACTTAGGAACACATATTTTTAGGCAATAATTGTGCAAACTGTTTGAAATTATGAGTGTCAGAGAAATGCAGTTGAACATTGTTTGGGAAAAAAAATATGTTCCTTATTTACAATATTTAATATTGCTGACTTGCTGAGACATCCCTCTATATTACATGGATACGTGATATTTCAGAATTGGTATATCAAGGATATTTTCCCAAGGATATTCTCCTGCTCATACACCTTAGTGTGCATCATCTCCCCACTCATATTGTTCTTGGCTCAATAGAAGCTTGGGATGCAAGCAAATGATGCCTTTCAGTAGGGGTGAGCTTTGTGGAGCTCATCTCCACAAAACTCACCCCTATAATAAGGAACTTGTCTTGTAATATGTCCAACTAAATGCTAGAATAGTTATTTCAATTGGTGTTGTGCTGGTGAGCATTTTACAGTTCTTGTAGCAGTAAGAGTCATGGTAACCTAAGCCTTGATCCTTGTACAGTCACCTTGCTTTCATAGGGATAAGCATCCTAGGATGTTTCCAGAAAAGAGAGTTGTTGTTTTCCTTTGCACAAACTCAAACACTGAACACACAGCAACCAGGGGTAAATGTCCACTGGAATATCCAGAGGTAGGCTGGATGTAAATGAATTCCTAGGTTGGAAAAATCAATGCATCCTGATTCATAATCTCTTAATTTTGAGGATGTCAGAAGTCTCACTTGTGGAAAACTGAAACTGAATGGTCAGTGTTTACTGTATGCCATTTCTGCCATTCCTAGCTTTTCTGGCAAGAACTTAATTTTCCTTTAAGTGGAATGTGGTAAGATTTAGAACTGATTTTAAAGCAAGTTGTTTTGAGAACAGCTGTGTCATATTTTCATTCTCCTGCTATTGAAACACATATTTCCATTTCTATACTTGCAAAACTAAAGATGGGTAAAAAACAAAGTACTTACCTCTTTTTGATGAGCACAGAATACCAGACAGTTAACCATTTTGTAAACACAAGGATGTAGAGATTAGAAACCAAATTATTCTCGTGAAATATAAATGAAATGCAGAGAGAGTACTTTGTCTGTCTTTGTTAACTTGCTGCAGGATTAATTTCAGATATGGCTAACCCACTGTCACTTCTGAACTCTGTAGTGCATCATAAAACCTGATAAATTTTGTTTGCCTTATATTCTTCATTTGTCTATAACTTTCGCTTTTTGGGCTTAAGAAATAACCCATGCTATGATATATGTGTGACTAAGAAAAAAACTATAGGCATTTAAAATGCTATTTTTTCATTCTTCAGACAGCATTTGGATTGCTTGATAACTCACATGACACCCAATTCACATCCAAGTTTATGTTCATTTTCATTTTAGGGGAACACAAGCTTCACTTTATTCCAGCATTGATTGGCCCTTTCCTGGAAGTGACCTTGATCCCTCAGCCAGACCTGAGGAATGTAATGATTCCTATTTTCCATGACATGATGGATTGGGAGCAAAGGCGAAGTGGCAACTTCAAACAGGTACTTTGTGTGAAGCTCTTTATAGAACAGCACAGAATATAAAGCTCTTCATAGAGTCCTGGCAGACTTGAACCTGGAGTTCCATTGGTGCTTCAGGGTGGAGAAGATACCCACAAGGGCTTTCCCTTTTTGCTCTTTCAGGGCTAGTAAGATTCACCTGTTAATACTATCATGTTAGTTATGTGAGATGAGGAGAAAAATCCATGGCCTGATGAAGTGAAGAACAAAACTTGAGCTGTTTTAAACAAGGTTGCTGTGGTGGATTTTCACCTCTGCTTTACAGTGGTACAGACTGCTGGTTAGATAGGATTTAACCAGCTTCCCTTTTGGTTACTATGGAAAAAGCCCAGATGTTCTTCAGTAAAGATCCAAGAATTCTTGTTGCTCAAACACATTCTTAATGGGCTAGGAAGGAACTACCAAGAATGCCATCTGCTCCCTCAGCTCTCACTCAGTTCTTTCAGACTGCCTCAAACCATTCTCAGTGCCCTCCTTCCTGCTGCTTCAAAATGAAGGCAAGTAGAAGTATTTTAATTACTCCCAGGCAATCATAATGCTTAGGGTGGGAGTTGCATCTAAAGCACAAACCAAGCTATTAAAAACAAGAGTAGTGCAGGTGATATGAGTCGGTAGCTTTTCAATGTCAATATATAAGCTTATTGTTAAAAATCACCACAGAAATGTTAACAAGTAGTGAGAAGGAAGAAAATCCACTTGTTCTGCTACTCTGTCTTTTAAGTTTGGTTTCAAGTGTAAATTGTAATAGATTTATTCTGTAATAAAATGATTACAATAGCTTGGTTTCTCCCCTAGACTTGTGATTGTTAATATATTAGTGATAAGAAGGAGGTTTGAAATATAAATACACAATGTACCATCAGCTCTATATTTTTTATAATCAATGCACTTAAAAACATGCATTGAAGGAATCATTAGCATTGGATTTTCTTAACCACCAAGTTTCCTTGATAGCTAATATGTAAGTCCAGGAAATTTGCTTTCTAATGAAATACTGGCAGGTAAGAGTGTTGGGAGAATCTGAGCTCCCCAGTATTCTGAACAGTGCGGACATTTATGTATATTAAATTATAAAGAATGAGGTGCAGGTAGGAAAAGATGATATTTTTACTTCAGTCTAAGAAAATATCTTGTGCTTACAGCCTTGCAATGAGAATTCAGGCAATTTATTTGGGCTGTGTGCTTTTCCTCTGACTCCATAAATAGATAGCTGCCTTAGCAGCAGCAAATGCTACTCAGCCTGTAGTTTTAAAGTCACGTTGCTCAATTTAAATTAGCTCCCTCCCTCCAAAAAAAAACCTCAAAAAACCACCACCACACACAAAAAAAAAAAAAAAAAAGAAAGCCCTACAAACCTCGGGAATTATAACAGCTTCAAAGAGATGAAGTGACTTATCACATGATTGACCAATAATTCTAAAATATGCATTTAGCAAAGTCTCTTACATAAAACCAGATCTTCCCTCCGTTTTCTCTAATCTCATTAAAGGAAAAAGAAGCTGTTTACACCACACTTATATGTTGCAGGTGGAAGCAAAGCTGATTGACAAACTGGACAGCCTAATGTCAGAAGGTAAAGGTGATGAAACATACCGAGAGCTCTTCAACAGTATGTGAGTAATATGTTTATCTTATCATTCCTTGAGTTCAGTTGGTTGTATCAGATGCTAATGTCATTGTAGAAATGTAATGCTTAAACCAGTTGGGATGCTCATTTTTTCTTTTTTTATTTCCTTAAAATCTGAAGAATAAAATGTTTCATGGTGTTGTATAGCATCTGTAAAGTCTGGCAGTACTTGCATACAGCTATAATTGGGAAAGGCTAAATCTGTTATATCGCAGAACATTCTCTTTCTCTACCTACTAATTTTAAAATCAGAAAAGCAAGAAATGCTTCATAATTGCATAGAGTGCAGGTAGAGCTCAGATGGAGCATTTTGAAAAAAAGGCATGACAATTCAACAAAGCATATAATAAGTGATTTTCTATTGCTACTTGTACTCCTCTGAGTAATGTCACTTGTGGATTTCTTGTTTGATGTAAACAATTGTGTTTATTCTGATAAGATTATTTCTTTCTAATTTTTTGATAAATTACTGGCTAAGCTTTTAGTGCTTTTTAATAAATGAACATGTCACTTAAATTTAATAGGAACAACTAATGATAATGCTGAAGTCCCTAAACTTGTGCATAAATTGTTTCACTGACTGAAATAAATGACTGTCACAGAGTACAGGTGCAAAATAACTAACAGGGCTCTGTCTCTGTTGTTCCTCAGAGCTCAATTCCACCAAAGTGAAAGGTTTCAATTATTTCTGATGTGTTTATTTCAGTAGGAGATGTATTGTTCATCTTCAGGATACCAAGCTGCTGTGTTTTCTTCAGTTATACTAAAAATATGAATTTTTTTTCCTGTTTGTATGGTTTCTTAATCATTCTTTCTTCTTTAAGTATTGGTTTTGGCACTCTTGTCTTTGGTTAAAGAACAAGAGTCAGGTCTTGGTGTCTGAAAATAGCAAACACTTATTAATCTGTAATTGTACAGAGTTTAAAAAAGAGTTTTTAAATATTTATCATGTACGGAAGCAAAGGTGAAAATTAGGCAGAATAGTATGGAATTGAATGAATAATAGTGAACAGCAGTACAGTGCATGCTTAAGCAGAACTTTCCTGTAATTATTCATGACATTTTCCTAATTTGAGTAAAGATAATAAAGGGTAAGATATTTTCAATATTTTAGTAATACAGTATTCTAACTGTAAAATTAAGTAGTTTAAGGAAAAGCTCAAATTATAAAATGAAGCCTATGTAAAATACATCAGTGTGTCTATCACTGAAATAACTTAGAATTCTATAAGAAAGCATACTGGTATCAAATACAATTCCTAATTTTTTATGATTTTGAGTTAGATTTTAACTGGAGAATGTTAAACATGATACAGTGAAAAATGCTGACAGTTTTTTATATATCTAAATGCTGAAAACATAGTCATGGTAATTTAAATTGCAAACTGTCTCACAGCATCAGTATACTTGTGGTTTCTATCATGGTATAACAGAAGTTAAAACTAAACTCTGTGAAATTTCAAAGTGCTCAAGTTCACTCCCAGCTAATGAAAAAGGTAGTATTTATGATTTTTTTTTTTTACTTTGATTGTCTATATGCATTACCACCTCTCAAGAGGAGAGCCTGTAGAAGATACTAATGATCTGAAATGGAGAGTGTCATATTGTTCTAGGGCATGTGAAGACAAATTATGGAAATCAGATGGACAGTTTGGGGAGTTGACTGCAAGAGACAGGGTTGGTTGGTTAGACTGAGATTCTGGGGTTTCTTTATTTCTTCCATGGGTAATTTAAGCTAAGCAATATTAGGGTGTCTTTACACAGTGCAAGAAAACAGACTTGTTTAGGCTGAAGTGGCAGAGATGTAGCAGGTACCCAAAAGCTGGAATAGTAATACAGTTTTGCAGCAAGCTGTGGTTTCATAGTCTTCAATGAAAGAAAATGCTACAATGTTACCTGATTTTTCTGAATATTGGGCGTGGTTACTTTTGATACGTATCACTGGGAACCAAGGGGATGCACACACCTACAGGCTGGGAACTGCAGTGGGTGGGAGACTTTCAGGTTTTGTCATGTTGTTTATTTTGCCTGAATTGGAAAATGAATTTAAATCTCTTAACTCCCCCATTAACTGCTTTTTTTTCCCAGAGACAATCACTGCATCTTTCCTTTGAACATCTATTTTCCAGGATAAATTATAGGCATCTCTGGAGATAGATAAGATATGTGCTTAGAATTTGTTGCCTACAATGGAATTATCTATATCAAATAAAAAGAGAAAGTAGGGGGAAGGTGACTGCTGTTTGTTTTGAATCAATGTCTTTCTAGGGACTTGAATGTGACCATTCACTGATTAGCTCCTGATGTCATTTGAAGGAAATGCAAAGCATGAAGTAGTGAACATTTTGTTATAATGAGAAACTAGATGTTGCAATTGCTATCCATTGTCATTATGGTATGAAAGCTGTTCTGATCTACATTTACACTGTAATACTGCAATTGAATTCCTGAATCTATTAGTACAGGGAAAAGAATGATTTTGCTTTATTGAACAGTTGGTGGTTAAAATAAAATCCTCAGAAGCCAAGATATATACTCAAGTAGATCTTTCTTCTGAATCAGATGGATGCTGGCAGTTCATTACTTCTGCAGCTGTATTTCAGTTTGGCCTAGACAAGGCATTTCAGATTTGGAAGTTAGGTGGCCCCATTGAAGCACAAAACCTGGGCTAATGGGTTCTGCATGGGGGCCTGGCAGTGAGGCTTCTCTTTGAAGAGATTGTAGCTGACATTCAGCTGAGCAGGGACTTATAACTGAGTTCTGCCAGTTTCTGGGTGATTTTTTGAACCATGAATCTATTATATAAAAAGCGATGGCTGCTACCTTTCCTCTGCTGTCTTCAGTCATCTTAATTTCTTCTCCAAATGCATCACTGAATTCATCACTGCCCAGTCCATTAGGATCTGTCTAGAGTGAGTCTTTTGAGAGCCTTTATGACTCGTTCAGGGAACCTCTGGTTATAGTGAAGTCTTTGAACTCTAAAAGAAGCATCCAGATGTTTTAAAGCACCTCTAGGATTAGCTGCCTGTGTGCTAAAAGTCTGAATAATGCCTACAAAATCCATTTACTACATGATTGAGTTAGCCTGAACATTGTTCTAAGCCTGCTGTTTGTCCCTGGAGAACTCTGATCCTCTGGATTACTATTCTTTTACTCCTGAGGTACCCAAGATTAAAAATAATTAAATATACCTCCTTTTCCCTCCATCAAACAAAACAAAGCAAACCATAATTGTTCAGGTGAGTTCAGGTGTTAGGCTATATTAGCATGCATAGACAGAAACTTTTTTATAGTTTCCCTTTGTTGTTTAACCCCCTTAGTGCTTTGTACAAATAGCCAAGCATCTTGGCTGTGCTTTGGGATCTATAAGAACAGGGATTCAATTCTATCTAGATTTAGACAGAATGCATGTGAGTAGCTTTTTCATGCTGAATTTTTTCTGTGCATTGTGCTGGAAATCTGTGGGGGGAAGAGGGAGGAATGCATCAGAAGGCAAGTCTTTCATTTTTTCAACTGACCACATTGATATCAGTTAGTATAAGTACTCTGAATGTATCAGCTCAGCTCATTATTACAAATTATGTGTTTATAAGCAACGTGCCAATGCAATTTTAAAGAAAATGCATAAGTCCAATGCAGATAAGAACAATCTGTTTTGAAAGAGAAGTCATGCTTCTATTGTTTTTCTAGAGGATCTAGAGGAACTATCAGTAATTCTTTTGTTGAATCTAGGTTGAAATATTCCTTTTTAACATAGGGTTAAAACACAGTAGAAATGAAAAATCCCTGTGGTAATCAAGATTCAATAACGTGACAGGCTCTACTCTTATTTCTCACTAGACACATGTTTCTGTTAGAAGGAACATAAGGGGTTCAAAAATTAATTAAGGTATTCTGTATGGAAAACAGAGGTGCCACCTTAATGCTTCAGCATTTCCTGGTCAAGGATGGCCTTATCATCTGCCTGCTAGCAATGAAAAAGAGTCAGCCTCTGATTGTGAGGGAAAGACATCTGACTGCCTCCTTAAGAGAAGAAGTGAGTTTAAGATTCATATAAGAGTGCAGGATGAAGATCAGTATTTGCTCCTCGGTTCCAGCAGAGCACAGCTTCATTTAGGTCAAATTTGCTTGGAGAATTGCATCTGTGCCATGCCTGAGGCTGTGAGGAGCAGAGCTGGAGTGTACACCTAGTGCAGTTGGCATGTAGGAGTTCCTGAGCGCTGTTACAGGTCTGAGGTTGGGATGTAGGAGGTTTTTGGGACTGAGCGTGCTCAGGGTGGATGAAGGTCAGTGAAGCTGACAGACAGAAGGTTCAGAGGTGCTCTAAAAGCTCTAAGGATACGAATGTGGGAATTTTCAGATCCTTCTGAATAAACCATAACTGAGTACCTTTTCAGGGAGACTGCTGAAGTATCTCCATGGACATGTCATCCACCCAGGTTCCTGCACCAAAGTATAAAAGTAACATAGCTCTGTAGATAAATATTTCCTTGCTCACTCTTATAGAGAGAATGTGGAAATTCATGCCTAAGTGATAAATATTTGATAAACTTAAGCAATGGAAAACAGAGGCCTGTAGCAGAATTATGTAAACAACAATAATAATAAAGACAATTATATTGTACAGTTTTACTGACATTTTGAAATCTTTTCACTTCAATGCATGGTATGCATTTACATTGGCACAACAGTTTTTAGCAAAATAATCTTATGACACTTTAAGGTACTGGAATTGTACATGTACAGTATAGTGTGTTCTCAGAAAGAAACATTAAGTGAAGTGGGGGAATCATCTTGTTCAAATCCCTACTCTATTCTTAAATACCATGCTTACTGAAATATTAGAGAAGAGAGGAGAAAAATAAAAATCTTTTTTAAAAATTTAGAAGGTATATTAAGCTGATGAATATTCTTTTCTAAGAACACTTTTAAATTCCTCATTTTCTGACATATCAGCATGAAGTGAATATAAAAATTTTATGGAAGAATTGTGTTTTAGTCTTTGGGATATGAATATGTTCTGAAAATTAGGTATTTGACATATTTTTAACCTGATGCAGCTAATATAAAAATCATTTGTTTTGTCAATGCTTCCTGGACTAGAATTCCACTTTTTGGTCCTTATCCTAGGTAAGACATTGTTTGCAAATTGCACTTCTTGGGAGGGTGTTTGTGAAAAAAAAATCTAACTATCAAAGATGTTGCTAAGGTATTAAGGTAGTGGTAAAAGCAGAGATGTTGTCATAGTGACAGTTAAAAATAAACAGTGACTTTTTTCTGGCTTGTTTTTTTCCAGTCTGCTGAAGAAAATTGAGCGGGAAACATGGAGGGAAAGTGGTGTTTCATTAATTGCCACTGTGACTCGCCTCATGGAGAGGCTCCTGGACTACAGGTGAGTGGTTATCACAATTTAGAGGTGGGGTTGTCATCTTTGAAATATTAGGAAACAAATACAGTTATCTTGCTCAATGCTGACTGCACATGGATACGTGGATAGAGCAGCTGTAAGTGCTCAGGATCTCTGACAGCAGCTGCTTAGCCAACAGGAAAATGCACTGGCAGATGAAAACAACCAAGGAGGCTCCCCATGGTGCAAAAACTCCAGTGGTGGGCTTGAGTTTGCTGTCAAGCAATGTAGTAACTTCTGGCAGCAGGTTGGTGACTCAAGTCTGTCTGAAGACACAGAGCTCAGTACTAATCACCTGACAGTTGTTTTACACAATATGTAAAATTCTTATTACTGTGTCAATCATGCTTAGTTGTGGTGTCGACTGGCACAGTAAGTGTGTATACAAAGACATGATCTCTGGATGAACACCTCACATCTGACTGTACCATGTGATCAAAGGAGAGGGAAATGAGAGGCAGGTACTCTCTCTTTCAGGAGTGCGAGACTAAAAGCAATTTTCCCAGTCAATTATGAGCCTGTGTAGAGGCTTCACATTTCATCTCAGTCCTCCTTATTGCCACCAACTATAGCACTGTCCAGAACTTAATTGTAAGGTTTTCTCCCTCATTCCATAGGGACACATGGTGAGACCTAGTACTGCACTTGCTGTCATCACTGATAGCTTGCAAAGAAAGCTATTTTATCAACAAAGAGACTGAACTCTTAATTTCTAGAAGTATGGCCCTGCTATTTCTCTTCAGGGACCAGCTGGATTACAACCTCTAGGACTCCCAGTCTTTCAAAACAGTGGTGTGCTGTTAGTTATGAGAGTATTTGGGAAAATTGTTTGGCTCATGTATACAAGAATGTTTTAAAGTTATGTTAAATTCCTTTTAGTGATTATGTGGTGATGTCTGCCTGTTATTCTTTTGTTTCAGCATGGTTCTACTGGCTACTTTTTTACCCTGTGTGATAAAAAAAGTCACATAGTAATGACAGAGCCAGAAAGAAAACATTGACTTTCTTGACAATTGAGGTATTCAATGTACCACAAAAGGAGGCATGAAATCTCTTAGCTACTTGGGTCAGCTGTTCAGCTAAATGCAATCCTTTCAGTCAGCTTGCAAAGTGAAATGTGTCTGTTTTCTGAGGTGTGCTTCACTGTAAGAGGATAAACTTTTGGCTTTCATTACTTTCTGCTTTAGGGACTGCATGAAAATGGGAGAAGTGGATGGCAAAAAGATTGGCTGCACTGTTAGCCTTTTGGTTTGTATGATACTTTGTCTTTCCCTTTTCGATTTCAGTTGAGCAAATGCACATTGGAATAGGATATACTTTGCTTCTTGTTGCAATTTGAGTAGAATTTGACAGAGTAACACTACACTTATGATCACTGATTATTTTTTCCAGGCTGAGATTGGTGCAGTAGGGAGATAGTCTTCCTTGGTATTTCCTAGCTTGGTTCTGAAAGGTCTCCAAAACTGCATTATTCAGTTTTAAGTCTCTTCCTACTGGATAAACTTCACCAAAGTACTTTCCAAGTTTAATTAGTCTCTGAGTTCGTAGAAACAAACACGCCTTTCCTCCTCTCCCAAACCAAACAAACCCTACATGATTTCTCTTGTTTCTTTTCTTCCAATGACTGATGCAAGTTGGTTATTATAGCATATACTATGGGATAGCTTGTGAAAACTGCAGGCTGACTATTCTCTCCCCAGTAAAAGAGACAGAAATGCTGCTCAAGACCTCCTGTTGTCATGCTATCTTTATTACCACAAACCAACAGTGCTAAACCATAGCATGAAAAAGATGTCATTTTTGTTTACAAGATGCATTTTGATTCTAGGCCAGTTTCCACTGACAAGTTTGTTGACTTCTGTTAACCTTGGAAAGTTTCCATTTTCATGGTGAATTTTTTGAAAAGCTGTATTTTTAGCCAGAGGGGAAAAAAACAAAATAAGCTGACTTGTAATTCTGCATTTTTGACGTCAGTGAAACAATTTGGGATCACTTCTAAGTAGCAGTTATACATAAGAGAACAAAGGATTTCTTCAGTAGAAAAATAGTGCTCTAAATAAGGATGATATTTACTATGAAGCCATAAAGCGGCTGGCTTGCTGTCAAAATATCTTGCATGATTTGAATTCTTTAAAGTACCTGGATTATTTTCATCCGTAAGAAGGTTTTAATCTATTATTAGCAAAGTATCCAAGATTTGTATAAAGAGAAAATGAAAATATTTTAAAATCTCAAAACACCATGTTACTTTTTAAGGGGATTTTCAATGACTCATATGTGCTAAGGTGGATTTCATATTCTAATAATTTTCAAATAAATTTTTAATACTCTTGCACAACAGAGAGACAACGAATGCTAAATTTTCTCAAATCAGTTTAAAAATATTTTCTCTATAAAGTTTTTATTTTTTATGTTTTCATAGTGTTCCTCCCACCTTTTTCCTTGATAATAACTCAATTTAGGAAACAGTGGCTCAGAATATGGATACTGTACACTAGAAGAAAAACTGCATAGTTTAAAATAGCAATTTAAATAATAAAACAGAAATTGTTAATTGCTAATGAGAACCAGTGCTTAGACTTTTCTAGCCTATAAATTTTTATTAACCAAAGCAGATTATCCTGACCATGGAGTATATCTAGCAGGAGGACTTAAGCTGCATGTCCATTGTGAATGTGGCAGTAACTTGTGAACAGCGCTGTAGGCTTGCACTCCTCTTCCTGTTACTTTTTCATACCTTGCTTTAGGGCTTGTAAACAGATAAAGAAAGTTTTGAACTAAGATTTATGATATTGTAGTCCATATTTTATCCATGTAACAACAAATTGCAGGTTTATGTTCAGAAATGTAATATATGCATATATTTCTAGAAGATTATGTTTGAAGTCTTTTATTTGCAACCATTATCATAAATTTATTAGCTACTACATTTTATTACAAAATTCATTTTTATTTCAGAATTTTTACAAGACTGAACTGAACAAGGAAGAGATGTATATTCGCTATATTCACAAGCTCTATGACCTACATCTGAAAGCACAAAACTTCACAGGTAACTGAATACAAACTAGAAAAAGATATTTAGGACTGGTCTGTGGTTTGCAGTCTTTCGCAAGCCTGTAAGCTGTATCCTCAGTGCAGAACATAGCAAACCAGGCAACAGCTGAGTTTCCTTGCCTAATTGATGTCTCAAAATACTGCTTTTTTCAGCCCCACGACACTATTATTTGCTGAGCCATGGTGAATGTAAATTACTTCTGTTGATACCCACTAGCAATAAATGTGTGATACGGTCATTTTTCACCCAAAAGGAGTAAAGTTTGGAAGAAGTTTTTATGAGTTCATTCAGTGGTATCTGAGCCTATACATTTTTTTGTCATGCTTCTGGCTATCTGGTGAAGTGTTTCAACACAGCTGTGTTTCAGACCCTCATTGTTGGTTTAAAAAAAGAAATAAAAGAAAGGAAGACCCATATAACTTACTCATAATGAGGTACATATCCTAAAACCTATGACGAGTATTGCAATTTCATGATCTCTTTCTAAATCTTCACATACCACATTTGCAGTACTATTTTGTCCAAGATTTCTCTAATTTTGTGCCAAGGATGGTTATTTTTTACATGAAGAAATAAGAAGATATTGTGTATGGCTGTTGTTTATACAGCTAAACATACATTTCATTTGGGGAACTATATGCCATCAGTGAGTGCTGGAGAAGATAAAATCAATATCCTTTTAAATCACACTATCTTTGCCAAAATATTTTACTGACCTTGTAATACCTCCAGCTTTTCCTCAGTCTTTGCAATTGCATATGTTCAAAATTTCTAGATTTTGAATTTTCTTAGAAGCAGGTTAGTTGGCTCCAGTAAACAGCTTACAGGTACCTGGTGTCACAGTAACTTTCCTTATGCTTTTCTGCTGTCCATAAGAAAGATTGTTCACTTGGAATTTCCACACTCCCTTTGCAGTTCATGCATTTAAATGTGGACTAGATAGCAGGATCTGTTAAGGAGAGATTTTAGTTTCCTCATGTGACCTGGCAATAGTGAGTCACAAGAGAATTTTGATTATTAAGAAGTCTCTTTGCCACAGCTGGCTTTTGTACTAAAGCTATTATTTTGCATAGTAGATCTTAGTAACTCTTTGAGCAGCATTGACTTTCTTTTTTGCACTGCGTACTATTATGTGTCCAGTTTACCTTCAACTGTGATATGAACCTAATTTTTTTTAGGCAATTGGATGGCAATTGTTTTGCCATCCATTCTGATTTTAAACAGTATTTTGCTCAAAATATTTTTCCGGACTTTGTTATATTTCCCATATGCTTGTTATCAATCTGTGTGATTTTTACATTCTTTGCTGTGGCAGATTTCACTGCTTCCTTTTTTGTAAAATTTATTATTATTTTTAATTTTTTTTGCTGTAAGAGCCTTAATAAGACTTGTCTCACCCCCATAATTAGAAAACAGACTTTTGTAGTCCATTGCCTTGCCTTATGAGAGACAATACAGACTTTTGTATATCAGCTGGTCTAGAGAATTTGGGATTAGGAAAATTAGCTTGATACTTCAGCAACATTCCTACATGTTGCAGCATTAGTTTGCAAATGACGTTGTTTCATCCTAGGGAAGAAATGGTTTTTCTCTCATTTCCACAGTATGATTTACTGGACTTTTTCTAAAAATGCTCTGTTAAAAAAAAAAGTATTTTTTATACAAAACATTATTTCAAATCTTTCTTTACACAGCACTCAGTTGCAGCTATAAATATACCACTCTTGAGGCTGAATCACGTAAATGCACTGATTCCTCCTGAGATCTGTAATGAGACTTTTTACCTATCCACCTTAGAAAAATCTAGTGTTTTGAATATTTCCTGTATAAATTGAATTGTCCACATCATGAGTCAACCCTATTTATCTCTCCTTAGTGCTTTGATGCAAGTCAGTAGTTACAGACCTCTCCCTGAGGTATCAGTATTTTATTTGTTGTGTTGGCCGCTGCCAGACATACTGGGTGGAGGAAACCTTCATTCTTGTAATCCAGTATGGTCATTCTTATTTTAGAAACCTGTATAAATTTATTATAATTAAAGAAAATTACATTGTTAGAGCAGACAAAATTTTGTTAAGGACTTAGATGCCAAGTTTAGAAAGGAAAGGTCACAGTGAGCTATCCTGAGCAGCTACTTGTGTTCTGCTATCTTTTGCTTCCTTATGATTTTGAATAATTTATTATCAGCTTCATGGATTTTTAAAATTGTCATATAGATGTGCTTCATGTCTTGAGTACAAAAATGTAGCTTGAAACTATGACAAAGGTGGTAACCAGTCAAGCAACCTGAGAGCTGCTGAGTGTGATGCCAGAATTAAGGTTGTCTGTGGAACTCGAGCTGCTTTTCCTTGCATGGGTGTATCACAGCACAGCACCAGTTTGCACCAAACTTAGCATTTTGCAACACTGGGGTCAAGGCACTCTCTCACACAATTATCTGCTGCAGTGATGTTTTTTCATCCACAGGTTCTCAGTTGGATATGTAGAGGAACACTGCTGCTAAAAAAAATACTGTAAAATTTGGCTTAAGTCGCCTGTCTTACAGGAGCTCATATGGCAGAGGCAGAAGTAAGATATGGCTGTCAGGGGCAAACTTAGCTTAGCACAAAAAGAACTTTAGTACTTTATTGTTATCTTTTTTGCTTTGTATACAACCTATAAAATCTGCAATAAAATAAGTGCAGTAGGGAACTTCTTTCTCCAATGAAGTACATCTCCAGAATATGGCCCATCTTTGTGCTGACTCATTCATGCAAAGTGGTCCTGTGAGTGGCAACATAAACTGTGAATGTTAGCTTGGAAATCAATAACATATTTACTCAGTTAGCCAAATTGGATTGTTGTGGCCAGTAGTAATTCTGGTGTTTTGTAATTTGCTGAAGTCTGACTTTCCAATAAAAATATTAATTTTGTATTATATTAGTGTACTATTTCTGAGGAATTCTTGAAATCAATGTAAAAAAATAATAGATTTTATATTCCTCTATTATTTATACTGATTAATGTAAAGATTGCTACACAGCTCTCTGAGTAGAGACCGACAACCGGTTTGATTCCTGCCAAACCAAAAACTAAATAAAATTTTAAAAATTAAAAAGAGAAAAACATTGCACTTCTAAATTTCTTGTTATGGCCAGCTGGTAAGGCTCAGCTATCAGGAATTTATTTCTCTGTGGAAGGAGTGGATTCTATTAAGCACACATCTGCCTCCCTGTTTTCCTCCCAGCTCTCTCTTTTGGACTGTGTCCACAGTCTTGTTGTCTTTTCTCTTTCACTACTCATGTTCCTCATCCTCCAGTCCTTGTTCCTTTTTTCAGACAGCAGAGTCATTGAAGGTTTCTCCTTAGCAGTAGGGAAGACTGGGGCTAAGCAGGAAATGCTTACTTAATTTGTCTCCTTTGTATTTTGAGACTCCAGAAGAAGTGCCCCAGTGACTCTAAATAGTGTATGAAAATTTTAAGCTATTTTTATTATAGCTGTAATAGCTGTAATAGTAACTGTCCAAAACCACCAGTACCATCTGGCTAATACTCAAAATAAATCAATTACCCATTAGAAAGGTGCCTCTCAAGAAGAGCATTCACATCTCTGTGTACTTAGTTTGTCTGTTTTATGTGTTTGGAGTTGGTGAGTGCCGTGCTATGGTTTGTCTTGCAGAGGCTGCCTACACTCTCCTGCTGTACGATGAGCTGCTGGAGTGGTCTGACCGGCCGCTCAGGGAGTTTCTCAACTACCCCATGCAAACAGAGTGGCAGCGCAAGGAGTGTCTCCATCTGACCATCATTCAAAACTTTGATAGGGGAAAGGTAAAATAGTCCTGTTTTACTGAGTGGATTTGGGAAGGGCAATTTATTCATTTTAGAATGTCAGTTCCAGTGTTGCATTCTTTTCTTGTATTGAGGCGAAGTGTTTGTCCTTGCTTGATTCAGCAGTTATTAGCGATGCAGTACATTTTGTTTAGTTCTGTGTTTGCATCCTAGAAATCTCCCACTTACATATAAGAATAATTTTCATATGCATAGCAGTTGGCTTTGTAACTGTCAAATCACTTTATAAAAGGTGGTATCATTTTCCCCCATTTTAAAGGTGGTGAAAGTGAGCCTTATAAAGCTAATGAAATTCACTTAGTGAACAAGTGAGGATTGTAAAGGCTATGTTTGCACCTTACAATGCCATGTTGCATCTGTTAAAAACTAGAACTGAATTTGTTTGGGGGAATCACACTTCATTGTCATTACTGCAAATGCCTATTCTGAATTAAGCAAGTGTAATTATCCTGTAGTCTAAAATTTTATATACACATAGTGCTCTGATTCATCTTACTGACAAACATGCAATGCATTACAATTTTGTGTAGCTAGTGTAAAATTCATGTAAGCCTAAAACAAGTAATCAAATGGATGTTGATCATCATGTTTTTCAACAATGCTGTAATTATATAGTTTAACTTACATGGTGCAATGAAGTACTGTACAACCTAAAAAAATTAGGGTAGATGTATTAAAAGTACAATTTTAAAATGTAAAAATCATACTGTGTTGAATCCATCTCATGTAGCGTCAAAAGAGTCATCCATCACTCTTGCGATGACTTACATTTTGTGCATAGTGCAGAAAGAATAATTAATTAAATAAGTCTCTAAATATATTTTTAATTCTTCAAAGAATTTATGAGTATTACTCAGAAGCTATCAGCATGTTTAGGGGACAGTGGGTTCAAATATTTTCAGTAGCAACATATAGAACGGACCACTAATAAATCACAAATTGTCAAACAGCTGCTTTGAATTACTGAGCACCTTTTATTTGCTTGCAGTGTTGGGAAAATGGCATTATCTTATGCAGGAAAATTGCAGAACAATATGAGAGCTACTATGACTACAGAAACCTCAGCAAGATGAGGGTAATGTACTTGAACACTTTTCATCAATCATGAATCCAAATGCTTTTTAATTTAGGTTATAAAATATTACTGAGGAAATTAAATTTACCACAGAACGGTTCTTAGGTTTGGTTTGCACTCTTATTTTTTACCCTGAGGCGTCTTTTCTACAATAAGGATTATAAAAAAGGAGTGTGAGCTTTTTGAAGAAAAATGAGAAAATTCTATCTTCATAGAGCAGTTTGGGTTGGAAGCCTTAAAGATGATCTAGTTCCAGCCCCCCTGCTTGACACCTTCCACCAGACCAGGTTGCTTTATTTTATTATAAAATTAATGTTCTTAAAATATTTTTAGCTGTACAGCATCCTTTATGTGTGCATGCTTATGCAGAAAAATAACAATACAAACTTACTTTCATTAGTTTCCTACAGTTTATCCATGAAATGTGCTGTGTGCAGTCCTTCACTAGGAGCAGCAGCATGCCTTTGCAGCTGTAATTGCAAGCAAAGCCACAGGCAATGCACGCATTTTTTTTTTAATTTACTGTTTAAAAATATGATCTGCTTAATACTAGATAGTAAAAACGAATGTTTCTTGGTATAGTCTTCTTGTTGTTTCTTTCATTTTAGAACTCTAAACATTGTTTCTCATTTATTCAGATAGTACTTTTTAAAAATTATTGAGCCTTTTCTTACCTCCTTCTGATGGATTCAATTTTGTATTACAACATGCCTTTTAAACTCCCTGTACATATAGGATACTTGCTGCTAGGACTGACTGAAGTCCCTTTAATTCAGAGCTGCTTAACAACATTATGCAAAATTATGCAAGTGGCAGGACTCTCTGTTATCTGCTTATTCCATATATAATTTGATATGTCAATGGCAGAATCCTATAAGCAAAAGCAAATTGACTATTGTCATGTGAATAAAATGATTAGTTTATGCAAGTTTAATTAATTGTACTGAATGTGTTTTGTGTTTGAATTATTCTTTTGCTGTATCTGTGCCACCAATGTTAATCCAAAAACGGAGGTGTGGGGATTTCTCATAGCAGTATAATTAGGCAGCTATTGATATCATATGCATACTAAATAGCTGTCTGTGATACCTGAAATAGGGCTAAGACTGTTTGGCTTTTTCCACAGTATTGAAAACTTTGCTGAAAATATCATCAGAAAAAGGGAACTTGGGTATTAAGTTCACCTTGTGTCAGTGTTATGAGTGAAATACAAACCCGATGTATTGATCAAACATTATGCTAATTGCTATTGGGACATTTTAAAGAAGCTCATATTTGATGCTTACATCATTGGAATCTGGTGTGATTTGGACACAATTGCCTTGAATATGTAAATTAGGCTTTGCCGATTTAACTGACCACATTACTGCCATGTGTTTGGGTGATTAGCAGATTACTGGGTCCTATGTTTCAAACTGTCTTTCTATTTTACCCCTTTAATATTAGCATTTCATATTTTAAAGGATTTATTTTTTAATTCTTGGAAACCTTCAGATCCCTAAGAGGTATAATTACTTAATCTGATGCATTCAGAAACTTCTCGGTGTCCTAGTTGTTGCTCAGAGATATACTGCAATTCCGTTACTCCAGAGGTGAAAGACATCCCCTTTTGTGATAATTTATGGTAAAAATACACTTTCAAAAAAGACTAATTGCATTTCTTCCCAATCTCACACAGATGATGGAAGCATCTCTGTATGACAAAATTATGGATCAACAGCGCTTGGAGCCGGAATTTTTCAGAGTTGGTTTCTATGGGAAAAAGTTCCCATTCTTCTTGAGGGTAAGTGAAATGAAAATAAACAGAATGGAGTAATGCTGTCATTCACAATCACTTTCACTGTGTTAAAATTTGTTCATACCATGTGCAAGTACTTATCCTGTGAGAAATTCTTTACCTTCATGTTTCATGGTTAAGAAAAGTTCCTGACTAATGAAAAGCCAAATTCTAGGCTTCTAGAGTCACACAGAAACACAATATTCATGTTTTTATTGGAAACCATGCACCTACACTGTTCCACAGACCAATGGTTCATGGTAGTTTGTTCCTTTTCTCCTGTTCTGTTCCTGCTGGAGGGTACTCAGGCAAAGTCTGTCAGAAGTAGTATCCATTGGTGGTGGGATAATCAGCAATTTAGCATTTAAGCAAATAGCAATTTAAGCAGTTACTAAGATCCTTTTTGTAAAAATGACTTAGAAATTCTATATGCTGAATTTAATTGATTATTAATGTACTAAAACTGACAAATAAAAAGGTTAATAATCTTGATCATTAATCTGGAATTCTGAAGTTACTGAAATGCCCTTGAAAATTTTAGAGGTGTTTACACTGTCCCCTCTTCCACAGTCTGCAGTAGTTTAGCTGCATTGACTGTCACCTTGGGAAGAGAACAGAATTCATCTTATTCATGGAGCAGCTGCAATCATAATCCGAGTTCCTCTTCCTGTGGTAATTAAAATAAGTGATGAAAGAGCCTCCCATGTGGTGGAGGCTAAAAAGCCTGATTAGTCTTTGCCTTAGTGGTGGGGAAAATGACTGTTTCTAACTGGCAAGTATAGCATGAAACTCTGCCTTTTTAAACTAATGCTCAAAAAGGGTCTGATGGAAAGATACTTGTTGAGATTACCTAATATTCATCTGAATATAACTTCTATATAAACCAATTTGAAAATATTAATCAGAAAGGGTTTAACCGATGGAGTAAAAGTAATGGAAAGAGTTGCACAACAGTGCAGTACTTTCAGACCATAGGTCTTTCACTGCTTATGCATCCTGTTATGAATTTTTCAAGTTAAACATACACAGCACGTATTTATGCTTGCAACACCACAAGGACAGACATAATATATTTGATTTAAATTTTTTATGGCAAAGCAGTTTGTAAATCTGACTGTGTTTGCTGTAGAAGAAATAAAGACTAAACTTCATAATAAAGCTTTCGCATTTTAATTCGTAGTTGAACAATAATATGGTTATAGGGTTTTTTTTGTAGCAATTCCCATGGAAGTCTCAGTTCTCAGAATTCAATGCCAGGAGCATTCTTTTACTTTGTGTTGTAAAAACTGGATCATTTTAATTTTCCAAGCTGATAATTAATCAACATTTACAGGGTAAGGCAAGTTGAATGCCTTTCTAATTTTCTTATGCAGTGTTTTTCTTCAGAATTATATAACATCAGAACAAAGTTTCTTAGTTCCTCATGGAATTGACTTCGAACCCATTTCATTCTCTTAACTGTTTATTGGGTTATATTTCTGTTACATATTTTATACAGTCTGACATATCACATTAATTGCATTCTTTGATCCACTAAGAAAAATTTCTCCCTTTAGATTTTTATTAAATTTTGAAGTGTAATTATTACATTTTTCCAGACTTTTAAATAAAACATAACTTATATGATGAAACATCCTTCTTCTAAGTAACCTGTTCTTTCTGTATTCCTTATTTTTATTCTTGCCTTTGGTTTCTTTCCTTTTTCCCTTCTTTAAATGATGCAAAAGTTGCCTGGAAAATCAATATTTAAGTGCGTGTGTTTGGATCCCACTTATTTTCATGCAACTTGCTCTTGCTTTTTGTTTTCTTATTCCGTTCAGAATAAGGAATTTGTTTGCCGAGGACATGACTATGAAAGGCTGGAGGCCTTCCAGCAGCGAATGTTGAATGAGTTCCCACATGCCATTGCTATGCAACATGCTAATCAGCCAGATGAGACCATCTTTCAGGCAGAAGCACAGTGTATCCACATAATCACAAAGCCATACTCTGCACTTACATGTTCTAGGCTTGTAAAAGATGTAGGTACACCTATAGCCAATTTCGATCACATGGTGCCTCCACTGAAATAAATGGTAGGTGAGAATTTCCCTGCATTTTGTCCCAGTTTACTCTATTATGTTGAGAAGTTTTTTGTGTAATTTTGGTTCTATTTAAGAATTCCTTGACGTGTTATTGACATTATTTCTTTAGCTAAAAATACCTACAGAACTATCACCACTGTGATAATGGTGTAGCAGTTCAAGGTACAGTAATTTAACTTCTTACAGTACAACATTATTTTAGCATAGCATGACATATTATGTAAGAATATATTTAACTAAATCCCTTTATGTACTATTCCTTGTAAGTAGCTCTATTTCTAAAATAAAGATGAAATTTTCAACAAAACATTACAAAGAAATCTCAGCCAAAAAATCTCTCTGGTTCCTTTCCCAAACCATTAACAGTATAAAAGCATTTTATGAGGCACGCTTTTTAAAGAATTTTTCTTCTGTAATGCTTCAGGAGTCAATATGCTTTGCTAATTTGAATAAAGTGGGATAGCCTTAACTCTTTACACATAGATTTGCAGATTTATGCAGTGACACCAATTCCAGAAAACCAGGAAGTTTTGCAGAGAGATGGCATTCCTGATAATATCAAGAGCTTTTACAAAGTAAATCACATCTGGCGATTCCGATACGACAGACCATTTCACAAAGGGACCAAGGACAAGGAAAACGAATTCAAGGTAAAGTATTATGCCCTTTCCTGATCTAGTGGACCTATGGATTTGTTTGTAACATCAACAAAAGCTGCCTTATTGAAAAATCATCTGCATTTGCATTATTCAGCTGAGTGTGGTACATCAAATTCTCTAGAGGAGATGGTATCTCAGGTTTGAGTATTTCACTTCGTATTTTTAATAAAATAGTATCAAAAATATATGGGAGATGCAGAGGTTTTGCTGTAAATGTGACTAAAATTGAAAAAATTATCTTTTTTTTTGCGTCATTTTGTATAGAAGGCAGAACTGGATAGAGCAGTCTCAGAAAAGTTTCTCAGGCAGATGGGAAAACATTAAGGATGTAGTCTGGGGTATGGATAGGATTGCCTAAAGTTATCTCTCTCGAGGGAGAGACAGTTTTGACTGAACTGCAGCATAATGACCTGTTCCTGTGATATCAAGACTAAAAACTACCTCTGAACTTAGAGATTGTCTCAGTGAAAAGCAATTGTACCTTCCCTAATAGGTAAATCATTTCTGTTCCTTCTACTAAAAATGTCACAGTAAAATTCATCTTCTGGTGTAATTTTAATTCTTACCCACTAGAAGCACATCCTGATGCTGAATATTTTCTGGTATTCAGACTGACAAAAAGAGTTATCCCATAATAATTTTGTTATAAATTTAGAAGAAAAAACTGTAAGGATAATAAATTAGCTAAATTGAGTCACTGTTGTCTTCTGATATATGTTTGAGCTTTGTTTTAATTGTACAGCTTACATATATTTTTTGTAAGCACTATCCTCTGTGTTGATTTGTCATTTTACAAACCTCTGGCACAAAGTGTTTACCAGTATGATATTTGAGTCTCCCATCAGCTATGCATTCTGGAATCTTGAATAGGGCTTCTCAAAGGAAACCTAATCATGCTCTCTGATCTCTAAGTTATTCTGCTTCAGAACTCTTGTTCTTCTCAGATGCTAGATCAGAAAATAAATATTAAAATACCAATGCAGTTGTGGGTGACTTTTGGAGATTTGGGGACAATATATAATAAAGTTTAAGAGTGAAGAATCAGCAGAAATTACTGCTTAGTAGTAGGACCTAGAAAGTAAGAAAAAAGCAAGTGTCATTGACTTATTCTACATTTCAGTAGAATTTGGATGTTAGTATTTTTTTTAATGTATACTGTTACTTTAGTGAAAGTGTTCATAAATGAAACTGGTAATAATTAAGGAAGATACAAAGTCCAATAGGGAAATAAATTGCTTCTGTATATTTCAGAGTCTATGGGTAGAGAGAACCACACTGATCTTGGTGCAGAGTTTACCTGGAATATCTCGTTGGTTTGAAGTAGAAAAACGTGAAGTGGTGAGTATGAGACTCATGTCAATACATATTGTGGCTTGGTTTACTTCCTTAATCATATGTTGGTCAATGAACTGCTTTAAGATTTATTACACATATGTAATTTCTTTGACCAAGTTCTCAAGGTGGCTACAACAAAATTATTTACAAAGTATATTGAGTTGTCTGCTTTCTCTTGTCTTGAAAAGTATTTTTAAGAACTACCCTTTGGATTCATTTAAACAGCTGAGGAAAAAGAAGTTGAGAATAATAATGGACACCCAAAGGCAACATTTAATGTCAGTAAATTACTTAAAACTCAGCAAATGTACCGGTCTGTTATTGACACACTGGAATTTCCTCTCCCTTTCTTGTTCTATTACTTAAAAAATCCTGAAATAGATTCTAGATATATTTGGAGGAGGGCTCCTCCTATAAAGATCTCTAAATAACTGGTCAGTTGCTGAGCCCTGGAGTATACATAGCATCTGTGACTTCCTTCCTTCTTGTCAAAGCTAGTCTTAGAATAATCCCATTTAATATAAGGATACTATAGTACCATTGATTTTCTGTAAAACTCTGCTGTGTTTTTCTCTTATAATAGCAGGAAAACGTCACCATCTTGATATTCTCCTATAGAAAACCAAAGGTGGAGTTTAGTAAAATCAAAATGTATGTGACATGAAAAATTTTGTTAGTTGACTCCTGCTGAGTCTTTACTAGGTTAGTATGACCACTGATATGAAGACCTTCAGTTTACTAGCATTTTACCCTTAGAGTCACCATTTACAAAAGTAAGCTGCAAGAACTTTTCCTGGGCATGTATGAGGTCATGACTCAGATTTACACTTGTATATTTTGGTAAATTATAGGCAGCTGCAAGCCTGTACTCTTCCCAACGCTCAGCATTTGGTTTTTCTGGCTGTTCACACTACCTGTTGAAAGAACTTCCCCACCCTTGAGAGTTGAGGGGCACATCCTGCTCAAGGCTGCCTTTGACTGTAACTTGATCATTATTTTAGCTCAAAGCTTGCATTCAAAATTCCTGATCCATAAAGTCTCATTGGTAACTTCACTTTGGATCAGGAAACTAACTCACCAATACTTCAGCTCTGCTCTGTACCTTTAAAGAGATTAAGCTCCCTGACCCCAAGCCTCTTTTAGGTAATTACCAAGGAAGGTTTAATCGTGAATTCTAAGAGTTCCACCCCTGGCTGAAAGTATGTTAATATTTTGCAACAAGGGCTGGGTCATCTCTCAAGGACAGATAATGAATCTACAAAAGAATGACAGTTGATTATTTTGATCATTGATTGCATGATAAAATCAAATCTCTCCCCCAGCTGAGAAGTACTTTGTCTCTCAAACTACTCTAGGACATAGAATAATATTGTTTTATGTTAAGAAATCAAAAATTACATCCAATATATTTCATCTTTCAACTGAAGATTAAGTTGTTTGCAATGCTTCTCACTCATGTTTCAGGTGGAAATGAGCCCCCTTGAGAATGCTATTGAAGTTTTAGAAAATAAAAACCAGCAGTTAAGAACACTGATTAGTCAGTGTCAAACTCGACAGATGCAGAACATTAACCCTCTCACAATGTGTCTAAATGGGGTCATTGATGCAGCAGTTAATGGTGGAGTTGCTAGATACCAAGAGGTAAGCAATTTACTTTCTGTTTATTAAAAGTCCTATTTCTTTCCCTGTACAGATGCAGCTCCTCTGTATGAATTAAGGACAGAAAGTGCTGTATGAATAATTGTTGCAATTATACCTACATTGCACTTTTGGTTTAGATAATGTTAGTGACGTGGTTTATTGAAATAACCATTTTGCAGTAGATAGTACCATAAACTTACTCCAGAGATGACTCAGTTCACAATTAACCCTGCATTCTTTGGTGATTTTTTTTGAAATTTTCAATTAACCAGTTAATTGTAAGTAAATTATTATAATACACTGCCTATTCTGGCTTAGGAGTTACTTCTGGCCAACTAACAAATTTGGTTTTTTTGTGCAGACCTTCTAGTTTTTATATGCGTATACATATATATGTATATATATATTGTTTTATATATATGTACACACACACACACACACACATACACATAAATTCTCAACAAGAAGTTCATTATCTTAAAGAATCATAATTTTCTTGATCTTTCTTGTATCTCTTTTCCAAGTTTTAAGAAAAGCTATTTTGGGAGGAGGGGGGAAAGGCATTAAAATAAATAAATACAATTTAGAAATGTCTAGCACTGGATTTGTTTCTAACAGTTGTTCCTCATTATTATAATTTCAGAATCACATTAGGAAAGCCTTAAATGTTTGGGATGCTCTATTTATACAAAATTCTGTGGAATTATGAAACTTCAGTATAAAGAAAGAGTTAGTGGTTTTTTGCAGCCCAACTTGATTTTTCTTTCTCCAAATAGTCTTATGAGATACTTGGGTCTGCTGGTTTTTCCCTTGAAAATGACAATTTGAATAGCATTCTGTCCACTTGTCTCAAAGGCTGAGAGATTCAGTGTTCACTCAACAGTGTTAAATTTGGTAAAACTGCATCTTAATTAAACTACAAGAAATTGAATTCAGCAAAGTATTAGAATCTGTCATCAAAACTGCAGTGTTATGAAAATTGTGAGACCGAAGCAAAACAGTAACATTTTTTATATTTCCTAACTGCCTTTAAACAACAACAAAACTGTTTAGCATAGTGAAGCACGATGAAGGGAGTCCCTGGAGAAATACAGTCATGTCAGAACTATGTCTGGTTTGAATTAGCAGTGTCAGAGCTAGCTCAGTGTCTGCACAGCTTCCATTCCTCACAAGCATATCAAAGGTTCTAGCTTGCTCCTCATTATTGTCCTTGGCTGTAATTCTTGATCTCTTAGACGGTGTTCGTGTTTCGACTCCCTTCTGCCCTCTGTCTCTCACTGTATTAAAATAGGACTTTTCAGCAATTCATTTTGTAAACATCAAAACTGTTAGCAATAATTGTGGGGCTGTTTTTTTCTTCTATTTCCCTCTAATTCTTCTTTTTGCATGTCCATTTTTCAGTCTTTATATGTCTGTCTGTTGTTTTGCCAGTTCTTACCTTCTACCTTTCTTGCTATCCTGTTTTCTGTAAATGCTTTTCCATTTCACCTGCTTTTCCCTTCTGCCCTGTACGAAGTTCAAAGTTCAGTCACTCTTGGAGCATTTGGTCTTGAGGAAAGGGTGACCATGTCTTTACCGTTATCTTCCTTCCCTTAAGGCAACTTCCAACTTTTAAAAAGTGTCCTTTGACTATCTGCTGCCTTCTTGATTCTGTCTTCCTTCTTCCCTCTTTTTCCTCTTTAAATAATTTCCTGTATTTTTTTTTTCTTTTCTGATGGGGAAGAAGCTTCATATTTCAAATGTTGAACCTATCCATTCACTAGTGGCTACGTTTTTTTGCCAATGGTCTCCACCAATGACTATATGATTAATTCCTTATTTAACATGTATTATCAATTATTGCAGTTCAAAGGAACTTAGAAAACATTTGAAAATGTTATCTAGAAACTTGTTTCCAAAAAAAAGAAATAAAAGTGGTGTGTTTTTACTCACTTTGTTTTACTTTGTAATTTTATTGCGCTTAGGCGTTCTTTGTCAAAGAATACATCTTGAACCATCCAGAAGATGGAGAGAAGATCACACGCTTAAGAGAACTTACACTTGAGCAGGTAAAGTGGGGAAAAGACTGACAAGATGGCCTGTTCAGCTGTTCTACCAAAAAATGTCTCCAAATAAAATAAAAAATATCAGAGGTTAATAATTGCCCTGTTGTCTTCAATGTTTTCTGAGTTAGATTCCAAGAAGAGAGTAACTTTCTATACAAGCAGGTTTCTGGGCCATGCGAATATATTTTCCCTAGTCCTTTCCATTATCAACTTAAAAATTTCAAACTGGTTTGTGTAAAATAAAGGTTGAGTGAGAGGCCTGTCTTGTCATGCTCATATACAAATATTTGCACAAATTTTATCACTACGACAGAATAAACCTTATTTCATTGAAAAATTTGATGGCTTTGGCATATATTTGTATTTTACCAATATTACAGAAAGTATTTTCACTACAAGGTTTGCTTTAAGAGCAAAAAAGCATTCAGAATCTTATTGCAATGAAAGATAAGTAGTACTAATTGGCAAAGTGGGTAGGCAGTAAGATAAACACAAATTATGGATATGAGTATTCTATGTGTTATATGTTTTTTGCATTATTTCTCCATTCATTTATAAGCCAATCACCTACCAGCCTCAAAGATGAAGTTTTTCCATTTGAAAATGCTGAATATTTTAAAATCAAAGATCTTACTAATACTTCAGTTCTTTTAACAGGCATTTATCTATTTTTGTTCTATGCAGCATGTTGAAGTTTCAAATTTTATTGCCAGCTTAGAATTTGGCAGGATGGAAATTCCATTTTTCATCAGCATTGTGGGATCTTTTGGTCAGATCAGCCAAGTGACAGGTTCTCAGACATTATAAATCAGAACAGATTCAATGACCTCACTTAAGTTTCACTGAGACAATGTGTAGTAATTGACATTATTACTTAACTTTTTCAAGCTATGGTTAATCTCACTAATGTTTACAATATAAAACTGGAGTTAATAACTTCCTGTAACAAAAATGTGGGTTCCAAGCAACAGCAGCTCAACCCTTTCTGGCTCCCAGAGCTGATTTAACACAGAGCATTTGGAAGGGCTGGCATGGCTCTGTGTGTGGATGGATGTGCTGCAGTCCTGACCCCAGGTCAGGGATGCTGTACAGCTGCGTGCCTGATCGCAGGCTGCCTGAAAACATCAGCCAGGAGCTCTCATCCAAAGATATTACAGCACACCCTAGCTATTTTGTTTTTAAATCTGAGTTTCTCTGGCTCCTCATGTAACCAGTTCAATATTTTGAGTGCACGTGACCAAATTTGACTGAGATGAAGGTTTTAGCACTGTAATTCTGAAGCCTTGTGTCAAGGATATACATCAGGCCACCACTTAGGGATGTCTCTGGGAAGTTGAAATAAGATAGGGGACCATGGACTTCATTGCCAATATATTACAGAGGATTTGAAAATTGCTGTTGTTTCATGCTTTTTACAACTGTTCTTGTAGAAAATGGCTTTCATTTAGGGTTTAGAACTGCTCCTTTGTAAAGTTCCCATTAAATCAGATTTTTCACTATATTATCTGAAATATTTTTTAATATTACAGTTGAATTTGCATAGGTGAAACCTTCTGGAAAGTTGAACAGGAAGAGGTGGTAAATCCTCTTGCATGCTTTTGGTCCTAGCCCTTTTTGGGTACAGGTCTTTCAGAGATTTAGACAGGTGTTGGGTTTTTGGTTTTTTGGTTTTTTTTTTTGGTATCCTAATTGATGATGAGAGCTTAAAGAAAATGCATGAAAAATATTTTTTTCCTTTCTGCAGGCCCAGATTCTAGAATTTGGCTTGGCAGTGCACGAGAAGGTGGTGCCACAGGACATGAGGCCATTGCACAAAAAGCTGGTGGATCAGTTCTTTGTGATGAAGTCAAGCTTGGGAATACAGGTACTCAGATGAGCAGGTGCAAGGATAGACCAGAAGACTGTTCAGCTGCATTAGGGGCTGGTATATTTTCTCAAGCAACAAACAGTGACATCTTTTGGTTGTTTGTCCCCATTACAGCTTGCAGCCTTTTTGCAGTACCACAAAGCAAAGAGAAACAAACTTCCCATACTATGCAGAGAAAAGTAATCATGTTTTACTAATAGTAACGTTTTACTATCATCAGTGAAAAGTTAAAATATTTTTCTTATTAATGATGAAGCTGATCCAAAATACCATGTAACTACATTTATATGTAGTTATCTACATATCTCTATTTTATGAAATGCTTAAGATATTATGTTAATTTTAATTAATCTTCTTTTAATGACTCACCAGGACTTTTCTGCCTGTGTACAAGCTAGCCCTGTTCATTTCCCAAATGGAAGTCCTCGTGTATGCCGGAATTCCATACCTGTTTCTATGAGCCCTGATGCTGCCAGGGTAATACCACGACGCAGGCAAGTTAAATATTAGTAATCACATATTTTTGCTACCCATGGAAGATGACCCATAAATACTTCTGTTATGTGCATGCTTTCATGTATGGTTCTGCTGAAGTGTGTTCAGCCTTGAATAGCTGGTGTATGTATTCTCTCCCCTTCTTTCTCTTCCCAGCCCCAATTAAAGATTAATAAACGTGTGCTGTTATCACATGAAAAATTATGACTGACAATTAGAGTTAACCATTTTATATTTCACTATTCTTATAATAGCCCCCTGAGTTACCCAGCTGTCAATCGCTATTCTTCCTCATCGCTGTCATCCCAAGCTTCTGCTGAAGTCAGCAACATCACTGGGCAGTCAGAAAGCTCAGATGAAGTTTTTAACATGCAGGTATAATTTATTGTCATTCTTCAAACTGTACAGAATCTTTCTCACAAGGCTATTTACTAAATTAATTCTTCTATTATTTCATTCTGAAATCTCATAACTATTGCTGATGTTTCTTTTAAAAACCAATCTTTAAGAGAGGTGTTAAACTCATTCGCTTAGAAATATTTTTTTATGTAACTGTTTTCTCTTGTTTAAATTAGAGCATTAGTTTTTTTACAAATGTAGTAAGTAGCAATGGACTATGATACACAGTGATCTGACAGTGCATAGACTTTTCTGTACAGCTGTTACATTGTGATGTAATTATTTTACTGTATTAATTACATTTTTACTTATTCAGTATTTGGTTGCATCTTTGTGTAGTTAGATTAAGGGTTTTTATACTGATTTGCTATTTTGAATTACTGATAAGAAGTTTAAGGTTTTTGTTCTAGTGAAAAGTATGCTATAAATTTTGTTTTCCAAACCTGTAAAAGTGATCTGGTAACAACATCATCTCTTCTATGCACAGCCTAGTCCATCTACCTCAAGCCTGAGTTCTACTCATTCTGCTTCACCTAATGTGACCAGTTCTGCTCCATCCAGTGCCAGAGGTCAGTGCTTCTCTGCTGTGGTAAACTGTATTAAATGACTCTTGATATGTTACACAGCTGAATTTCTGCATGATGTTGCTGGTCAGACATGGTATTTAGCCAATTACTTGGGGAATCTGAATTATTAGAGACAGAGGGGTTTTTTGTCATAAGCATAGAATTGAAATGTCTTGAGTTTCACTGCATGAATTTAATCACTAGACACATTTATATTCTAGCTTCTCCTCTGCTGTCTGACAAACATAAGCATTCCCGAGAAAACTCTTGCCTGTCTCCCAGAGAGAGGCCCTGCAGTGCCATCTACCCGACTCCTTTGGAAACTTCTCAGGTAAGAAGTTTGTTGGGAATCCTTGGGGCACAAATAGCTAGGAAGACAATAAAGGTGCATGCTGAACTTCGAGCAGATTTGGTGCCTGTTCACTGTTGTAACTTCTCAAGGGATTTTTTTAATAGCTTTATAAGCAAATAAATAAAATATTTTAGATGTAAGAGATGTGAATACAGTATATAGTGCTTGGTCATATTTCTGCTTGATTTCTTTAGGTGTAGGTCTGTTTCTTTACATTTACTTACTGAAGTGAGAGAGAGATGCAGAGACTTACCAGATGACACAGCCTGCTTGTTGGAACAACAAGCATTTGTTCAATCTAGGGAAGAAGACAAAGAATGAAAGGCTCTTATCATGTCAATTGTCCTTGTTGAGGTCCCCTTTCTTTCCTTCTGAGAAATCTAATCGTAGCCACTGTGAGATAATAACCCATTCCATGTGGCAATTCCTATTTTCCAATGTAGTTTCAGAAAAAAATTACAGATATTTTGTTACACCAGAGAAAACAATGTATTGTGTTCTTGCCTTAAAATACTGTTAGACAGGTCTGTATGTATGAAATGTGTGGTTTTTGAGTATTCTGAAATTCAACATGAACTTGGTAAGCTGACCAATACTGAGTCCTTATTTCATCTTTTCTCTTAATGGACCTGACTTCCCAAAGTGTTTTTCTTTAACGCAGCTGCTGTTTTAATCCCTGCCATCACACAATGCACCTCTTGCTGAAGCTGAAAAAGATGAGAACACACATACAGTGTTAAAAGCTGTCCTTTCAACACTCTCATGTCTTTCAGAAGTTTTACCACTGACAAAAACCAGCTCCAGGATTCTTTATTTTCGAAATTATTTATTGGTTTCTAACTAGCTCTTTTCTTGCCCCTTGTTTCTTTGGTTATTGAATTGGCTCTTGATTTACTTTTTAATCTCTTTTCTGTTTAAGTCCTCATGCTATTACTTGAGGGCTTAAGAAGTAATACTGAGGCTTAGCCAGACTGAAGGACACTTCTCAGGAGCTACTTAGAGCAGATAGATCTACTGGGCACTTCATCAGTGGTAGTGGAGCCAAAACAACAGACAGGAAAGATCAGGAGATGCTCTTTAGATAAAGCGGTTTTACAGTTTGCCGCAAAGAAAAATTGTCCCGTTTTTGCTCCCAGACTACAAACTCTTGCTTTGCCAAGTGGAATGCGACTTCTGTCCCCCACTCTATCCGAGATTGCATAAGGGAGGCTGAGGAGCTCGTAGGCCCAGTCTCCGCTCTCTCTGAGACTCGCCCAGCAGGAAAGTCTCCCAATCTGTCTCTACCCTCAGTGTCCCATGAGAGGGTAAGTAGAAAATCTCCTTCCTCATACAGTGAAGTATATTTCAAATATGAGAAAGTCTGACGGTTTCTTTCTGCCCTTATAACTGTAAATAAGGATATATCTTTCCAGGGAAAGGTGAAATTTCTTTCTCTGCTGTTGCCTCAGCAGTAAAAATGGACTGTGATCAGAAACAAAATCCTGATTCTCTGCCTTCTGATAAAGAAGGGGAAAAGAATTCCGCAGGACAATTGTAAGAAGATATCTATCTGCAACTCTCATTTAAATTTAGCTGCTCAAACTGTTCCTTGTCCTTCCTCCTTTCATTCTAACACCACTTCAACAGCGTTGGTTGGAGCTTCACACTGAGAGGAAAGGACCACCCATTTATGAATTACTTTGTTACATACATCTTGATGAAAGCAATTTTCACATTGGTGTTTCAGCCAGGAGAGGTGAGATTCATGGGCAAAGTCCTGAACTTCAAGTCTTTCAAGCCATAGCTCTCTTATTTAAGGAAGTTTGATGGATTTCACAGAACAAGACCACAGCAGTACTTCATCTGCTTCCTCATTGAAATTGATGCTCAAGGTTATGTACAGCTGTTTTCAGTCAACATCCATTTGTGCTTGCTTTGTGATCTCTGGCTGAATGGTTGTACAGTGTCTCTCCAGCTCTTCCCATACTCTGAAGAGGAATGGCTGCTGTCATTGACTGGTCAACAAGCCTTCTTAGTTTTTTGCACTATTATTCTTCCTATTGAAGCTTTTTGAATTTCACATTTTTGGGGTTTTTATTTGTGTGTCATTAAACATCCTGTGATTGCTCTTGTTCTTCCATATGGTTTTTTTATCTCATTCTTTTTAGTACGTCTTTGTTTCTTTGTATTTCATTCAGCTTTTGTCTCTTTATCTCCTCCAATTTCAGTTGCTTTTTCAGCCATTGCTCTTTACTCTTGCAGCAGAAAATGGACTTCAACACTTGTCCATCACATCCTCGTGCACTGCAGGCTCACTAGGCAGTGGACACTCAATCCAGACCAGGCAGGAACATATGGTCACACTCTCTGTCACATCAGAGTACATATGTGGGTTTAACACCACAGTTTAATGGTAACTCCAGGAAAACAGATATTGCCTGACCAAAATGATTCTCATATGATATACAGCACACCTACTGTAGCTCAAAGTGTACCAAAAGCATTCTGTCTCTGAGATGTTTAAAGTGAAGTTGAATTGAGTCTTTGTTCCTCACTTTGTGACACAAAGCTGCAACATATTAGATCAATGATGATTGCTTTGCAGCTGGGTTTGCCATCTTGTGGAACCCCAGCATAGTGCCTCACCAACTTGGCACAGTGCTCTGTGAACGCTGGAAAGAGACACAAGAATAGGATTTTATTTGGATTTCACTGATCATCTGATCTTGCTTTTAAAGAAAAAAAAAAGTGAGAAAAACCCCGCATGTTTATCTGATGCCATTTCCTCTGGAAAGTATGTCTGAATTACTTGTAGGATTAACTGTATGCTGTTTATATATGTTTTCAAGACAAACTAGTGACCCATGGATTATTTGAATGCTCCAAATTAAATCAATGGTAGAATTTTTTTTCCAGACATTTACTGTGATTTGTAAACAAAATGGATATTAAGAAAATTAAAGACAAACATGCTTTATGGGTCAGCTCTTATCCACAAGAGAAGTAAGAAGATTGCTACCAAAAAAAAGTCAGGGTTGGAAAACAATACATAATGCTTTTCTTAGGTAACAGCCATACCTTGAATATTATCTTGTTCAGATCCTAATTCTGTAATGAATTTATTGCAATTATTTTAATTAATCTATTAAGATATCTCTTTAGGAATTAGCTTTTTTATGTTTTTTAAGGTGCTGGAAACTGTCAGAACTCAGTACATAATAATCCTCCCTCCAATTTCTGTGTGTGCAATCTTCAGAAAACTACTCTACTCCCTATCTGTATACACATACTTTAATTAAACTGTTTATGTTCTTATGTGATGTTTATCACTCTGCCTCCTAAGCAGACCTGGGCATGAGAGGGGATAATAAAAAAATATATTTGTTTTCTGAAAGGCTACTGAAATACAGCAGGAGCTATGTGTAAACCATGCTGTTCTCAATTTACAGAGAATGCTCTTTAATCATATTGGAGATGGTGCTTTGCCACGAAGTGATTCCAATCTGCCTGGCTCTGACAAAGGTAAGCAGACGTGCTACAACATGCCAGTGTTTGAAGAATGAAAACTTAATTACTCCATCATGTTCCTGTAGAGTGCCTGTTCTTTTGAGTGCATACTGTCATCTCCAAGTGTCAAAACATTCTAAGGAAATAAATAAATTATGCTAATAGATCTAAGTGTCAAAACACTTTGCCAAAGAGGGGAGGACTGTATTTTGCACTCAAATTAGGCCCAGAAGTTTGCAGGAGGGAGTGATGGAGCAGCAGGTTTCATCAGGCTGCCTGTGAGACCTGTTCTTTCTGCTTCTCAAGAGAGACATATGTGGGGAAAAGCCAGATCTGGAGAATGGAGCAAAGGGAAGGTAAAGAGATGGACAGAATCCTGAAGTTTGGTACCTGCAAGTCCCGTTTATCAAATATAACACAGTGTGCTTCTGATTACACTTGGATTGAAAACACCAATTTGCTGTTTCTTGCATTATGGGGTTTTGTTTTTAATTAGCGTAAATGGGAAATATATGTATTTCCATAGAAAAAAGATTGCCTCTTATAATTTTGAACATGGGGAAATCAAATATTGCTAGCATAGTAATTTTTTGTCATGACTTCATTTTGTGCCTCACATCAATATGCTCCATCATTTCATATTGGTACCTTTGTGGTATGCTGAATAAAGGATATAGTAAAATAAATGTATAGAAAGTAACTTTTAATAATATACTGTAATAAGTACTGACCAGGAATCAGATTTTCTTTAATAAAAGCTGGGTTTTATTTTGAGTTTACATTTTTATGAAAACACAGGTGGAATTTTTTCACAGGGCTGAAAAACATATGAAATAATTTAACATGGAAATAGCAAAACTTTTCTATGTACTGGCCCATGCAGCCAAGTACATCACAGAATTGTTAAAATGAAGTATTCTCTCCTGAAGGCTTTAGCAGTCCAAAAAAATAGACTGCTTGGATGACTTAAAAGAAAAAAAAAAATTGGCTCATCAAGAGATTCAGGCATTTGAAGTACCTAGGTCTGGTGCCAGGTGATTTTTAGGATGAGGGCAAAGCCATGCTGGGTGACAGCTTGCATTGAAAAGCAAATAGTGTGTTGCATATTTTGGCAATAACAAAGCAAAATGATCCTCTGGAAAATAGATTATTCTGTTCATTGGTCACAGGGTCAACTAAAGTGTAATTATACTGTAACAATATTGTTTCAGATATGAGATTAGGGTTATTTTTACTGTACTTATTGTATTAAGTCCGATGTGTAGTGGGGTTGCAGTCTGAGAGCTCTCAGAGTTGCTACAATAGTGATAATTGATGCCATCAGTTAGCAGCAATACTTTGCTTTTTCGTTTCATCTTTGTAAATAAACACAGGGTCCTTGCATGTGATTCTCTACTCACAATTGAAATAAGTAAACAAGAAGGAAAGTGTCATGGCAAAGCAAGAGGTCTGAGGCTTTTGAGGTGGGGGTTTTTTTGGTGGAGTATTTGGGAAATGAATGGAAGGTTTGAAGTGGTTATTTTCAACTCCTTTTTTTGTTTTTAAGAAGTGTAATGAGAGTTGTATTTTTCAAATTAGCTTTTATTCTGCCCATGTTTAATGCCCTCTCCTTCTGTCTGACTTCTTTCCAATATTGGTGGCATCTTGATGACATGAGATAACCCAGTTCTATCAAGGAAGATGTTCCAGACCTTATGGGATCATTCAGTTACAATCATAGAATTTGATCAGGGTAACAGACAAAGAAAACAGCCACTTTTATGCATGTCAAGGTGGTAGTCAATTTACATAATCAAGCAGAGATCCTTGACCACAGATACAAAGTGTACAGAAATTTTCTCAGTCCATAATAATTTCTTTTTTTGATATTTTTTGCTGTCAGACACTTTTAATTTCTTCCAGTTTTTACTCCCTATATTTTGCACCCTTCTTTCCATCTTCTCTCAATTCTGGATTGGTAGTCTATTCAGGTAACAGAGGAACGTTAGCACAGACAGCTTTATGAAGGAGGTCGATATGAATTTGGAGAGTTTCTTTCTCTAGTCCCTTCTGTATATAAAATGAGTTAATGGGAACAGTTTATGAATAGTCTATTCCCTCCTGCCTGGAAACCTCTAAATAGGAGTCTGGTGCAAAGATAAACTGATTATATTAAAAGGCTTCAAGCTTATCTCCCTTTGTGGCTGGATTTGCAGCGCACAGAGTGCAATCTCAGCTGCTGCTGCTGTTGATGGCTGCCACTGCTGGTCACAAACTGGCCTGAGGGCCAGGTGCATCCATCAGGCATCCATGACATTGATGGCTGCTCTTTAAGAGCTTTGTAAGCGCAGATGTTGTTAGGCGCTTGCATTCTGACTGTTTTTACAGTCATGGATAAAAGCAAGTCAGAGAACTGGAAGTGTTGATGCCTATGACATTTTTTGTTTGATTGTTCATTCTCTTCCAGCTGTGAACACCACCCCCAGCAGCTGGAGCCTGGACAGTGGGAAGGAAGCCAGAAACACATCAGAAAGTGGAAAGCTTATATCTCCTCCTGTACCACCAAGACCTGCACAGACTGGTGAGTTCATGGACATCTCAGGTAAAGCTCCAGTACTTGAGGGCTTAGATTCTTTCCACTCTGTTTGATGTTTAACTTCTTGGGCAGGTTAACTTATTATTTGATTTCTTACATGAAAGGCTGTAGAACTGCCTCTGTGGGTATTTTCATTTCATTAATGTTCTCTGCAGTTTCCAATACTCTGCCCCTTCACTAATGAATGAGCAGTTTCAGACAGTTCATGTTAGTATGAGGAAGGATGATCAAATTTAGTCTTTTGATTTTATGATAATTGGAGGTTAGCAATCAGAAATGATCATTAACCACAAGGAATCTTACTGGCCAGAAAATGCACAGCATTTATGAAAATACATCAGTAACTATAATCATTTTGGCTTTCAAAAGATTAATTTCCTTTTAAAGGAAAGGCTGCTCAAGTGATACTATAAATATAATTATTTTAAAAGGAGCGAGTAAACATTTTTTGTATTATACTTAAGCCTCTGAGTTTGTCCAGTCATGTTTCTAGTATATTTGGAGGTAAATGTTTGATATAAGTATATTATGTATTTTCTATTTTCCCTATTTGACTTACAAGTACATAATATATTTCTTAAGAACAAAAAGGGAAAAGTTGTTATACTGACTCATTTTTTAACTTGTTATAATTTAGTAGATTATAAATCAATTTAAAGTGATATAAAATTTGTCAGAAAAGGCAGATGCAGAAATTTTTTGTACTTGGTTGCACTGCAAGATAACCCAGAGAAAAAATCAAAATAAACAAAATCTCTAAAACTATTTACAGCCATCGACCGAGAGAACTAGGTTATGTTTATATATCAAATTATCAACTATCCACTTAAAAAGATTTCTTAGTGAAAATTGTAATGCCACAAGTACACTGAAATCTTTCTGCCTTTACAGCATCACCAGCAAGACACATAGCCTCTGTTTCCCCTTCTCCTGCTGGAAGATCACCAATGAAGGTACTGTCTTATTGCAGTGAATTGCCTTTGTGAGACAGATCTCATGTGTGGTGGGGTAGATGGTGTATATTTAATGTGCAGTATTTGGGATTATATTGTTTTCTTTTTCTTACCAAATACTGTACAAAAACCAGTATTCTGTCTCCAGCATGGAAGATGGGGAGGTGCCAGGAAAACCTGTTGTGCAATCCATTGGTTTTATTCCTCCAGCATTCAGAGCTGTAAGATTAGAGGCTCATTAGGGAGTATTTCCTGCTTCAATCATTTTAATACCAATTTTCCTCTACAGGATGGTCCAGGGCGGTTGTAAGAAGATGCAAGTAGTTTGACATCTGCCAGTAGGACACATTAAGCATAGGCTGTGAATTAGCACTGGTTCCTCTCTGGTAGTTAAACATCCAAAGTAATTTAAGGTCCAGGCTAAACTGAGCAGATTTCATTTCTATTTCAAGATGTTTGCATGTGGTGGTACCCACATACTGGTACCTGCTTTTTTCTGGAAAACTTGACTGGGAAATCTGTCTTTTCTACAGCATTGGAGCACACAAACATGCAGCCTGCTTATTCCAGACAAACCCTGGTGCTGGCAGAGTGCATGTCATTGGGCTTGGGATAGCTTCTGCCACCCCATTGAAGCAGAGATGATTTTGCAAGTAGAAATATAAGAGTCAACAACATGGAAGGAGAGCCGATAGAAAGGAGCATGACTGGTGTTTCAAGCACTCAGATGGAAGGAGAGAGGGAAGCAGCCCTGTCAAAGTAACTCCTCAGCAACCCAGTGCCTAACTAATACTGCAGAGATACACACTGCCTGAGGAGGAGACCAGCACCCCAAAGTATCTCCTTTCCCCTTGAGGTCCCTAATTACAAGTCTACACTCATTGTCCTGATTGCCTTCCCATAAGCCTGTAACATTACAACTTGTGTCTGCACAGTGGTCCAAATTCATAACAAAGCAATTCTGCTGACCATCAGAGTGCCCCATATTCCTACTACCATTCTGCTGAAGTGAGCACCAATCCCAGGTTTTGCCCTAATTGCTTCCTAGGAAGCTCTTTAGAACATTCAGATCTTGTCCAAAGAGGAGTGACCCTTCCTTTTCATCCTTAACGGATGCATACTGGCATGACCACTGATGATTCTTAGGGATGTTTGAAGCTTGTCCTAACATTCTTCTTCTATAGGTCTGGACAGAATTTAAGCATTTTACAAGGTCTGGTTTGCTGCTTGGAAGAGCAATGCTGGCCCAAAATACTTCTGAGAACTGCTGGATCTCACTTTGAGACTGTTTTAGTGTCTAGACTGTTACTTGCTACTGGTAAAAGTAGTCTATGCTGCCTTACCAGAACTAAGTGGTTACCCATGCAGGCTTTACATATTTGCCATTGTTGTGAATGACAAAAGCAAAAGTCCTAAATCTTCTATATGATCACTTACTTCAAGTGTCCAGTGTTCTTGGAACTGGAGCCAAATACATGATTTATTTGAAAGCCTTGACGGTGGGTGTTTGTGGAAGTAGGAGTACAGTTGGAGCTTCCTCACATACAGAGGAATGGAACATGAAACGAGTAGTTAAACAGGCTCCAGAGAAATTCTGAAATGTCTTCACCAGGTGTTGAATTTTAAATAAAACTTGCTTTGCTTTTCCAGTCATACACAGGGCTCAGATTTTAGCATTTCTTCTAACAGTGAGCTACCAGAGAAAACCATCATAGAACAAAACCCACTGATATAAATGAAGTTTTTTTTCTCCATTGATTTCAGTGCTGTGTGGATCCAGTCCTAGATGGATAGCTAAAATTATCTCAACAGCATAAAGTCAGTGCAGCCAGCTCTGTACACCCCTGCCCGTCTCCTCCTCCACTCCCATACCTTGTTGCATGGCTCCCACTCTCACCTCAAGCTGAGCAACTGAGCATCAACCAGTCTAACAAGAACGGGAGTGAGAAATTTGTCTTTATTTTGATTTCTCCATCCCTTTTTTAGCCTGAGGCTTGAGGCCAATAAGTTGGGATTGTCTCAGATTACTCCAGTCATAATTAAATATGTTGTAAAAAATTTTAACTTGGAAAGCATGAGCTAACCTTTGACAGTTTTCAGTTGAAGTTGCTTCAGCGGACTGAACTGCTCAGTGGTTTTAGGTAGGCCTTTATTGTCCATGCCTTTTATTTGTCATCAGCACTGTTGTTGCTGCTTGGGCCCTCAGCTCCTGGTCCCTCACCTTCCCTCACTGACCTGTGAGGCTGCTGGTGCAGCCTCTGGCCACCTGTGCCCTCCATATGGCCCTGTTCCCTGAGGCACATGTGGTGTGTCGTGTTTGTATGTCTAAGGAACACCTGGGAGATGGGGGAGAGGAAGGGTGGTGATGCTGTCATCTCCTGCCATTCTGCTGCTGCCCCAGATGGGAGCAGGAACAGCAGAGAAGGGGGCTGGCACCCAGCAGTGGCTCTTACCTTGATACCTGCTTTGTGCTACTCCCCCAACACTGGTTTTACGGTACCCTCAGAAACGATGCCATGTTGTAAGTGCACTTTTCACTGCATGGCAATGCACTTTTGAGGAAAAGCTTTGGAAACTGAATTTGGGATATGAGAGCATGCAGTAGGTGCAGTGGCTGAGCTTTGGCGTTAGGGGGCAGGATATCCCCAGGTATGCCCTGTGCCCAGTGATGCATTCCACTTCCAGCTGGGAAAACTAAGGCTGTATTCTAAAGACTTCCAGATTTTTCCAAGGTATTATGATAGTAAGATAACATTTAAAAGCACTTTTATTTCCACTTATAAGAATTGCTGGCATGTCCACTATCTAAGGTGTACCAGGCACTACTGAAATGAGCTTTTTATCAGTTTCTTACCAGGTCTTGATTAAACAGGGGCACAACCATTTCTGTTTATCAAAGCTCAGAGTTATGTGCAATGTGTTTGTGTATATTTTCAGTCTGAGCAGAGAAACACTCTCCCTCCTGGGTGCCAGGTAAATTCTTCTTCTGCCCTTTCTTTTGAGCAGGGGTCTGTGCAATCATTCACACCGTCTCCAGTGGAGTATCATTCCTCGGGGCTCATATCCAACTCCCCAGCGCTGTCAGGGAGTTACAGCAGCGGCATCTCTTCACTCAGCCGATGTAGCACATCAGAAACATCAGGCTTTGAAAGCCAAGGCAGCGAACCAGCAGTGACTGTCCCAAGCTACAGCATTTCTGAGGAACCTGTGAGAAAAGAAAGCAAAACCCCACCACCTTACAGCGTGTATGAGCGGACTTTGAAGCGCCCCGTTCCTCTACCTCACAGCCTCTCCATCCCGCCCGCCGCAGAACCCCCGGCACTGCCGCCCAAGCCACAGCTGGTTCGGCCAAACAACCTGGAAAACAGCAGCAGGAGGACTGAGCAGGTTCCCCGGCCCAGGCCTCTGCCCCGCAAAGTCTCTCAGCTATGAGAAGCCACTTTTATATTTAATTGCTACACATTCGTTACTGTTTAAGAAATAATATTTTTTAAAAATGGTAAAAGTCATTTAGTTAGGCACTTTAATATTTTGTCCACCTTTTCTTTTGAGTAATTTCAGAATGCTTATTAATATTATGTTGCACATTTGAAATGAAATTACTAATTTAGGTTGCCAGATACTACAGGAAGCATGAATGAGAGGATTTTTTTTTAATTTCATGGTGGTGAATACTGATAAATGCTTTTATTTGTACTTTATTTTTATTTGAAAAATCTAAAACCCTACAACTCTCATTGGAGTTAGCTGAATGCTTCTTACAAAATGCAGAATATACTGACTGGATCTTTACTACTAGAGATAAATGCACGCTTTCTAATGAAGTAGTCTGTAGACTAGGATGTTTCTGCAAGTAGGCTGAAAGTTGTTTCTCTTACCTGATGAACAGGTTGGTCATTTCAAATGTATGTGGCAAAACTGAGATAAAATGCAAGTTATACAGCAGAGGACTGTTGTAAGAATGTGGTTTGGAATTTTTGAAACACACACTTGGCTTATGTTACTTTTAAGATGGAAAAATACCTGTATCTCATTCAGCATATAGCATCATTCTGGTGAATCCTGAAAAAGTTTTGTGCCATTCATGTATGTACCTGACACATCCCTTTTCTTTTTGAGGTGCAATTTACTTTTATTCTTCCACTTAATGTATTTTTTGTTATTGTTGTTTTAGTTTTAGGGGTTTTTTTTAAAGCTAGGAGTTTTCTAGTGAATGCTCTCTGCTGTTCTTGAAAGTTCACCCTAAAGTACAATCTGTGTATGAAATAGGTACAACTCAATTGTTCCTTTAACTTGTGTACAAGAGTCAGTACTATTATCAAGGCAATTCACTAAATGAGCCAATTTTTAAAAATACAAATGGCTGGTTTACAATCCATATATTTCAAAAGCTAATTGCAAAGGTCATTAATAATTTTGTAAAAATCTAGCAAAAATTCTGAACAGTTCCTTGGATGTGTATGAGCCATTGGAGCCAAGCTTTTGATTTGCTTTTTAGCTCGAGTTCATCACCATCATCTTTATTGTTGAAAATAGTGTTTGGCCTTAGGTTGTATTTTAGTGACTGGCATCTGAAGAGCTCTGGAAAGCTAATGCCAAGACATAGGAATGTGGAGGGAAAAGAAAAAAAAAGCACCTTCTGTATGTATGTTTTGTATCCTCTTTCTTTTATTGACTGTTTAAATGTGTTTGGGAACAGATGTGTGAACTGCATTTTAAATCATATTGTTAAAAATATTCTCCCTCTTTTGTTGGGAAGCTCATGTTGATCTTAGCTGTGTTTGATTTGTTGATAGTTTAACTGGAAGAAAGTGACCACTTTTTTATATTCTCTCAATTAAACCTTCAGCAGTTACAAGCTGTTGACAGTAGTTATAGAAGTTTTCTATAATAAATGTTCAAGTATTTTTGTACATAATTGGTAAATTTTAATAAGGAGTGTACCATTATGTGAAAAAGAAGCAAACAGTTGTGTATGCAGTAAGATTGTTATAATTATGCCAAATACTTTATGTATGGAAAAAAGAATATTTGTAAATATGTGCTTTTAACAATAATTCTGCCATATTGACTTTACAATTTTGAATGTCAGAAAAAATAATATATGTTAAAATATTTATGTTTTAGTGAAAGTATTCATAACTTGAAAAGGAACATATGAATTTTAGCTTTGTATCTTGCTGATTTCAAAGTCTGGAATTCCTTGAACTAGCTCTTGCTTTCTACTATAACATTTTTATGTCTGTAACCACATCATAAAACCTGTAGAAGGCTACATATTTATGCTGATATAAAGAAGTAATGCCTGAAATTTAAATAAGGTGTCACAACTAAGATAACAAAGCTGCTCTAGATTTTTTTTCCACCCATGTAATTTAATAGATTTTGTTTACTAGTGCTTGAGCACAGTACAGTATGAATCAGTGTTATTTGCTCCTGAAGCCTTTTTTATTATTTCTGGCAATAAGCAGAGTTGATGACTTTATCATTTGTGTGCATTACTGGTCAGCTTTGCAGCAATACATTTCACAAAGTCTCTGTTTACCTAGACACTCATATTGGTTGCTACGTAATGCTAGTATGAAATAAAAGAACTTGCTTAATCTTTACAGTACAACTTTTTTTCTACAGAATGAAAGATTCTAATTCACTTAGTCACAGAATGAAAGTTCTGACTCCTTGTCTTGCTAAATCTTTTTCTTTGTTTTGTTTTTTTTGGTGGGCTTTTTTTTTTTGTTAAAAAATCTCCTGAGTTTTCTCCCTATTTGGACTCATACTTGCTTTGTGAGACAAGGTGGGGAGAGTATTGATATGCTCTTCTGAACAAGCAAAGAACGTAAAATTTACTAGAGAGTTCAGTGTAAATTAACCTGCATGAGCATTCTGTTTTTATAGCCAGGACATCAGAAATACTCTGAACGATAGAAAATTATGTAAAATTGACAAAGTACTCTTAAGCCGAGTTAACACATTTTCTGCTTAGCTAGTTTTGACAAATTGATTCTGTAGATCAGTTTTTCAACCTGATTACCTATAAAAAATGTAGTATGAAATTTTGTTATGTATGTTGCAACACCCACTGCTTGAAACCCTAATGTAAATAAAGGTCTTGTTTGAATTTTACATAGTAGTCATAAATATAATTTTACCACTTTCCGGATGATGGTGAGTAATTCAGAAGCTCATACAGGAAGACCAATGGGAACAAGTTGCTCTTACTTCTCAACAGCTTGAACGTTAGCCAATGTGTCTGTAATAGGTGACATAATCTTGTATTCAGATACCATATTTGAGATGTTGGAGTCTGTGAGATGCCAGAGAAACATCCTCTGACTCGGCTGGCTGGCTTTGAAATTATGCAGTTCAGACTGGTTCTCATGATGGCATAATAGCTCTGTGGTGTGAGTGAACTCAGTTATGATGTCCCAGGCAAATTGATGTGCCCTGAAAGAAGCACAAAAGCTGAAATTACCCCTCTTAGTAAAGGTTTCAGGGCAGTGCAGTTATGGCCCTGCTCACGTGGAACAGGGTGTAGTGAAAATCTTCTATATGAAAGTAGCACCTTGCCCACTTGCCTGACCATCCTTCCTGTTCATTGATTGTCCAACAGCACCTGCAAAAAGAACAGTGACAGAGCAAAAACATACCAATTGGCAGGAGTCAGTGCCTGAGGTATAAATGATGAAAAGCTTCTTGTTTTGAACATAACTGTGGTCAGTGAGGCATGTAGCAGCATTGTCTCAGTAAACCCAGGTGCTGACAGATTCAGCTCCAGAACTCTGCTGGTTGCTGGAATTTCTGATGATTCACACAGAGCCCTGACATATGCTGGCCAAAGAGCAAAGTCCTATCTGGTGGGATATTGTGGAAGGATGGTTGCCACTGGATCCCTTGAGATTCTCACCTTGAACTAGATTATTGTGGGAGAAAGCCCTTTTCATATTAATTTGTCTTTACCTTCTCTCTGACATGTTAATTCAGCCTTTGACATATACTTCATAGAAGAAACTAGAATGATTAGTTTGGATAACATTAACAATTAAATAGCTAAACTATTCAAATCTCGGGAATAGCAAAGGTTTAGAGCTGCATACCTCATGTGTGCAATAAGCACCAGGTTAGGGACTCTTTCTGGATGGTAAAATAAGACTGCTGAAGAAATAACATTATTTTTTTTTTTAAGTGATTGCTCAGTAAGGAGCTTGATGTGTCTATTTTGACAGGCTGAGGGCTGTCAGACTTCAGTGGGGATACAGCCTTCCAGGCAGAGCTGGGCAAACTTACCTAGGTTAGAACTTGTGTTATGGACACAGTTCAGATCTCTTTAGTTTACTGATATTCATGCCAGGAGGATTGTTGGGGGGAAAGGTGCAAATAAAACTTAGGCAAAACCTTTGATGGCCTGACAACTATCCAAGTGTGTTTTGGCTCAGCTAAAACAGGAGACGTGGTGGGAGAAACTGAAATGTTACCTGAAACTGAAGCATCGAATACATTTCTTTAGGCTATTTTGTAGTGTGATGCTATACCGGCTTAACTACTGGTTGAGCTCAAGGAAGAGGAAGGGAAGTTGGAAATCCTGACAAAACAGAGGGTGTTTATATTTTATAAAGGTCTTGCAGTGGGGGTTTTTCTCTTTTGCTGTGGCTAACCAGAGGATAGAGAAGACTGACTGTCATGAGTTGCAAAGGCAGAGTTTCTAAATAGCAAAGACCTACAAAATATTCAAATATTTCTCTGCCAAACAGTTACTTTCTTATCTCATGGTGCGTAACTGATGCAGTACATTTTGCAATTAACATCTCAGTATTTTAGCGAGCAAATTAATGTCAAAATTTCATAGTAAATAGCTTCTTTGATAGCTCATAAGCTGCTGAAATTTTGGTTAAATATTTAAATGTGTCACATTATTGATTTGCTATGGGAACTACATCCACTTCTGTATTCCAATTTATTTTACTTCTGGAAAATTCTGCAGAAGAACTCTCTGCATTGCATTCTTGCTTATTTGTGAGACACTACTATTCCTGCTGGTTTTTGTTGACCTCACTGACTTCCCTTGAAGTGTTTCCTTCTGCTTTTCAAAAGAAAGACCATCAGCAAGGAGCTACTTCTGACTTTCCTGTGGGGAATATTTCAAAAGCACAGCCTGAATGGGATGCAGCACAGCAACTATTCCCAAGGGGAACTTATAAGCAAGGGCTTTGGGAACAAAAGCTGAGGGGGAAGTTTACCCATAAAGCTATTCCTGTAGGAGTTTGTGTTCACAGACAGAGCAATAGCTCAAGGACAAGGACTAAACTAATTTACTAAAATCAGGAGGTGGGATGTAGGCAATGTCTGGCAGGCTCTGCTAAAGGGGGAGGCTCAGCCCTAGGATGTCCTATAAAAGGGAATCCTTTGCCTTCGTTCTTTTAATGGAGAAAGTAATGCCAAGTAGACAGACAGGGTGGGGGGAGGGTGTAAGTTTTATTTTAGGATTGCTGAGCATGGGTAGGGGCAGGGAAGAAATGCTGAATCTACACTTTAAGCCTAAGTTGATTTGAGAGAGCATTCCTCTGGGTCTTTGGTCCACATTTCATTCAAAGGATGCAATGTGTGCAATGATTTGCCCTTACTCTGAATGTGCCCTGGAGAGGCAGCTGTCCATCTGAACCCCCATGCTACTCTCTTTTTGCCTTGTATTGTGAGAGGAGGTCTTGCTGCAGGTGTGCTGGAGCAGAGTGTGATACAGCCTGATCTCTGTGCTTCTTTTTGAGATATTCAGCTCACCTTTGTAAGTACAGTGCTGTGGTAAATCCAAGGATATGATACAACACCCAGTAGAATTAATCTGAAGATTCATACCCAGGTTTTAGAAATGGCATGTGTCCAAGAGGAGTTGGGTGAAAGCAGCTGGAACCTAATGAATTTGGTTCCATCTGAAAAAAATAAAACTTTCTAACATGAGCACAAAATACTTTACAAGGAACAAAACATATCAATAAACTCAATTTTTTTTTTGAGCTAGTGTATTAGGAGTTGAAGCAACAAAATATTACTGTGCTGTGCTCTTCTCAGGCCATTAAGTTCAGCAAGAAAAGACTGTGCACACTGGACAGAGGCTTTTTATGTTGCCAAGGAGAGTTTTCCTCCATCTACAGTTCCCCCTCCAAGCTCTGTCTCAGAACTAAAGCACATCTTGTCAATCCCCCTGAAGCTATAATTCAGTGGACTTTTTATAGCTGTAAAACCTGAGCTGCATGATGATAAGCAAGCAAAATCAAAGCAAGTCATAACCCACTACTTTGAACATGCAGACAGGGGCTACAGGGGAGCAAGCAGGGAGAAAAAAAGAGAGAAAATTGGTTTTCAGGCCATAAAGATCAATTTTGACTTCTGGAATCTTTGCTACATTTTGAGAAGTACTGTATTTTCACCACATGCTTTACTGGGTTTTTCCCTCTGTGTGAGATAATGCTGGGAAATGGTTTTCTCTGGAGTTTGTGTAGATTTGAATTATGATATTTGTCTTGTACTCAAAGAAAATGGTTTTCAGGGTTTTCTTTGTTTTTCTTCAGTCCTGTGACAGGGTAGGACAGCGGAAATAAGACAAGACTGGTCAGTGTACCACCAGAGGTGGTCATGGACAAGGGGCAATGGCTTCCAACTGAAAAAGAGTAGGTTTAGATTACATGTCAGGAAGAAATTCTTTACTGTGAGGGTGGTGAGGCACTGGAACAGGATGCTCTGGGAATTTGTGGATGCCCAATCCCTGGAAGTGTTCAAGGCCAGGCTGGATGGGGCTTAGAGAAATGTGATCTAGTGGAAGGTATGCGTGCCCACAGCATGGGAGGTTGTAAACAAGGCAATTACAGTCCCTTCCAACCCAGGCCATTCTGTGTTCCATGTTCAGAGAAGAACATCTATATTCTCTAGGCAGTTTTTTAACTCATACCTTCAAAGGCTAAAACTCAGTTCACTGTAGGCCCCTCACACCTATGCACAAGGACAAAAAATGGGTGAGTTCCATCTTGCTGTGGAAAGTGTGCTTCTGTTTGTGCCTCAGGCATGGTGAGGAATGGGCATGGATGGGCACCATGGAATGCTGCCCTCTCTTTGGTGTCCATATTGCTGCAGCAGTGATGTACCTGTGGTGCAATGAGTATCATAACTAGCTGTCACAGTATGGCACACAATTGTCTTACCTGCAACAGCTGCAGCTGTGTAAAGTACACAGAAACTGCCGGTTTATCTCCCCGAAAGGTTTTGTGGTGGTCTCTGTCCGCCCAGGGAACGCCAAATGTCCGGTTTATCTCGGCTGTTTGAGGGGCCTGGAAGGCCCGGGGGTGGCCTTGGGGCAGCCCGCGTGTCGAAGGACGAGAAGAGGCTTCAGTTCTTCTTTCTGGTTTTATGTTTATTAATTGTTTATCTAAAAGATGTTCTTTCAGCCTAACAAAGATCCGCTCAGCAGTCAGCCATGGGCACACTGTCTCTGCCCACCCGGGCAGCCACGTATCTTTATACCCATTGTGACGTATACAATATTTATCATTTTTCCCCAATACCATCTACTCTTATAACTCGATGTACTCTCAGCAATAACCAATCCAAAGGTGCCACCGTGGCCAAAGAAGATGGAGGAGAAGAGGAACAGAAGGAGGACAGGACACACCCCAATTCCTCCATCTTACTCCTCTAAACCCCCCTGTACATAAATCCTAAACCTTGTGTCTCACTCTCTAATTAACTAATCCCTTCACCATTCACCCTGTGAAGCCCTCATCCTTGTCGTCTCCTGTGTAGGGTTAAAGTCCAGCTACCAGACACTTCTGGCAACATTCCAGGAGTCCCGAGCCCCCCCAGGGTCTCGGTGGCTCAGCATCTCAGGACTGAGATCTTGAGATCCGACAAGAAACAATCAAAATGTCAAATTGAAAGACAAAATTGCTGTTTGTCATTCTCACCAACTCTACACTTATTTATCTTGATAACTGGGAAACTTGGTAGATTTTGCAAATTCTCTCAGAGAGCCTTTTCTGGTTCAGTGCTATTTTTACTGAAGATAACACCAGCCCATCTTGCAAGTGAAGCTTTCAGCAGTTGTGCTACATGAAACCAGGCACAGCATGAATGACAAATCCTCAGCACTGTGTGGGCTCATTAGAAAGATTTGTATTCCATGCTGAGCTGAAGGAGAGGGAGTGACCTGGGAGACACTGAGCAGGCACTAAACCATGGAAGCAGCAGCAGAAATGACAGCAGATAGCAGGGTCAGCTCATTAACTGCATTTATCTAATCGGAGACTTCCCATCCCATATATTGTCAAGCAACAATAACAAAAAAAAAAAAATCTGTCAGGAATTTCACCTGGTCATAATTGATCATCGTTAATAAATCTGTACCAGAACAGGCTGCCAAAATCTCAGCTATGATTGCATAACTGAAACTAATCAGCAAATGATAATTGCTGAGGTGAGTTGCTTTGGTTGGGTGACAAAAGGAACCAAAAGCTGTGGCTGCTGGCAAAATGGAAAGCTGTTCTGTGAAGGTATGCTGGGCTGGCTGGGCTGACAAAACATCTGGTGAGTTTGCTGTTTCAGTCTAGCTCTGTGTGTTGTGAGACACAGGACTGTAACACTTTGTTCTAGAAACCCTGATTATACATAAATGAATAAATATTGCAGCTATATTAACACAAATTTGCCCTGTAAACCACAGGTTTATTCCTGATTTCTACCTTGGTTTCTAAAAAAAAAAAAAAAAAAAAAAAAAAAAACAAAAAAAAACCAAACAAAAAAAAACACACCAAAAAAAAAAACCAAAAAAAAAAAGTCAAGAGACAGGAATCTACCTGAATTAGAGAAAAAACTTCATTTAAACCGTATTATGAATTTATTGTTGACATTATGTTGACAAGTTTCAAACTATAACTTAACCTTTTATGTAGCTATCCATGCAGCACTCCTGAAGGGAGGCTCAGGGTGGGGCCCACTGGAAGTTTGATGATTGTTTCAAGGATGCTGTGCTGGACTTCCAGGGCAATTCCCCAGCTACTCTGCCTTGTCCCTTTGGAAAACCAGCCCACTCACCACCCCCCCCCATGCCACCAGAACTGTTGGCACCTGCTACTGTCCCAGATGCCAAAATGGACTTTCTGTTCTGCCGTTCCACCAGTCAATCTGCAGCACACAGTACAGTGTGAACATGCTTTAAAACACGTCTCGTCCGCTTTGTCCCAGTCTCTCCAAGTGCCAGCACCATGGCCTCAGCCAGGCCTGCTCCCCGCGGGCAGCCGGGCGGTGCAGCCTGCCCTGGACCGGCTCACTGAGCTCCGAGGCGCCGGGGGCGGCAGCACAGGGCTGCCCCGAAGGCGCCGGTGGCGGCAGTACAGGGCTGCCCCGAAAGGCTGCTGCCGCCGGCTCCCGGCTGCAGCGTGTGCCCGACACGGCCTGCTGGGCGCGGGCAGCAGCCGAAGCACCCGGCGGGCTCCGGGCCCCGGCGGTGGATGAGCGTGAGGGCGAGGACCAGGGCCTCAGGACTAGGGCAAGGGAAACAATGGAGGACAGGCGCTAGGCACACGGCAGACAAGGTCGCCCCGCGCAGTGGCGGCGGTCTGGATCCTCCCAGAGGGCGGCAGGGACGGGCAGTGCTGCCAGCGTGGGACGCGCTGCGGCTCCCCAGCGGGCTGGGCAGCTCTGAGCGCCCGCTCCGGGCACCCACAGGACCTGCGGCGCCACAAGGGCCGGCGGCACGCGCGGGGAGGCACCGGGAGCGCCACACACGGCACAAGCACAGGCACATGTAGGCACACAGTTTGTGGTGATTGGGAGTGGGGCTGCAGCCAAGCCTTGTCTCTAATGGGCTACAGCTGTGCAGGACAGGTGAACAGCGTTGAAGGTAATGGGACATGGAGTGCCGAGATGCACTGACCAATCACCAAAGGATACAGAGGGCACACAGGTGTAAGGCAAGTAAGACGAAGGGTATAAAAGGCTGGACTGAAGAGTAATAAAGAATAGACGCTCGAAGCCTTCTGGTGTGGTGTGGTGTTGTTCTGTATGGGAATGCTTACAGCTTCCTGATACGGTATGGTGATATTCTGTGTATCGTGGCCATCTCAGCTGCGATATATGTTGTGGTACATGCTGCAACAGGCATTGGCACGGCATGGCATGGCACGGCCCAAGCGCGGGTGCCCGGGAAGGAGGCGGCCCGCGGCTTGTGCGGCTCTCTCGGGCAGCTCCCACCTCACCGCCCTGGGTTCTTTCCTCAGAGAAAGAGGTTCTTTCCTCTGGGCACCGCACTCCCCAGCAGGTCCATTTTGCTTGCCTCCTCATCTTTCTTTTGAGGAGCCAGTTTAGAAGTAGTGCCTTGAAATGTGTGTGTTTATAGTCAGGCAGGATCTTATGGGCAAGAAAGCATCATACCGTGCTGTCCTTGTATAATGTGTTTAGCAGCACTAAAAGTAATTTACTTAACAATGGCAGAAAATGACAGTTTTTTAATCTCGCTGCTGAATCCTCAGCCTGGCTCCAAATCAGTCAATAGCACTTCACAAAGGGTATTGCTGCGGTTGTTTTTATTTTTATCTGGAGCAGACAAACTGCTGTGGCTCCTTCTTGGGTGTTCTGTACATGTCTTGTACTTTCTGCCTGTATTGATGAGGTCAAACAGCAGGCAGGGGAAGACTGAGCACTCTGCCTCACCTGCTTTGCCTGCATTTCCCTACATGCCTATTAAATGATGCTTCAGGACATCACAGTGCAAGGAAAAGGGCAGGCTCCTACCCTTAAGCATATTTCCAGCTGGAAATCATGGCATAGTAGAGTCAGAAAATAGGTGAATAAACAACATATTTGAAATATTGACTCCACAGCAGAGGCTGCTCTTGGGCAAACAGGTTATTGAGTACACTACTGTATGAATTCTCAGCACCCAAATAAAAATATTGCAGGTAATATTCAGGTCAAAAAGATGTTGAGTTCTTCAAAAGGGATATGTTTTGCACAAATGAATTGTAAAGGAACTCTTTTCTAATTTTATTCTAAATATGTTCAGAATAAATAGAAGACTGGTGGTAGATAATGAAGGTATTAAGAGGATGTGTCAAAGAATAGATGATGATGAATTTAATGACCTTATAAAATTATTTAATCAAAAATAAATTTGAAGTTATGTTTTCCAGATCTTATGTTCTCACCTTTTGCTTTGGTTTATCTCTTCAGACTAAAGACTGATTTAAAGATAGTGATTTATTAATAAGAGGGGTTTGGGGTAGGCTTACGCGTTATGCAATTGGGATACCCCCTAAGTTCTGTGTATAGTTGGAATTCTTCATAGAATGGTAGCAAAAGTATTTAAACTTCAAGACTAAAATATTTTTGCTTTAGACAGATTACAACCAACGTAATTTTATTTAAGCTCCTTCCTGCAAGATTAATGTATCTAACAAGTGTATGAAAAAAGTGTATATGATCGGGTAAATACTTGGGGTGAAAGCTCTGTAAACCATCTACAATCAGATAGTTCAGAGGCAATCATCTTCAATAGACTAGTCTTAAAATGCTTGGATGTGGTAGAGAATTGAAGCATAAAATTGCAATTACTACATAGCTGTGTTGTACTTCTGTAATGTGTTTTGAAATCAAGTGATGCTACATATTAGAATTTCAAAACCACGTGCTAATATACATCATACAATTAGGGAAAAAGCAAAATAAAGGAATTCACATTCTAAGCTGTCAGAAATAAACGAGATCAATGTGGCATGTAATAATCTACACATTTCTCATGTGTTTGGAAAAACCCCATCAAATATAAAATCTTAAGTAAATTGATAAATTTAAAAGCACAATTAGTTTACTAAATTCATCAAATTCAATAAATTACAACTGAATATTACACACAAAATTACTGGAAAAACATATTTTATGCTACTGAATGATTATCACAGTAGCTTTGTGAAAGCAAAAGTTTGGATTCATCTGTATTCTCTTGCACAGATTTCAGAGTACTTATTTCCAGTTTGGAAGAGCCAAATGAATGGCTTTTTACCTCTTCAGTCCCAAATTGAGGAAACTTACATTCCCATGCAATGCAATGGAACACAAAAATACATCCCTAAAGTTTCAAACCTATATGTTTTAATGCCTAAAAGACCAACCTTTTGGAATTTTTACCTTTAAAGTATATTTTGCCCTCACACACAGAGTTTTCCCTAGCAGAGCTACTCCCTTATATTTTAGAGTCTCCCAACTGAAGTTGTAATGGGGCTCAGTGCATATGATTTACAGTGTTATCCAGAAAATACAGGAATTTTATTTTGATATTTAATCTTAGTTCATGCTATGATCTCTATGAATCCTATGAAAATGTGTTTCATACCTGACACAAAACAAGTGGATATGTTGTCTCACTTTTCAACCAAGATGCATAAAGATGCTTTACCATCATCATACTAACTGCACAAAATATTCATGGTACTTTGATAATCTGTAGTGGTATTTATGGAAGATATGTTTTTCTAGGCTTTTGACTTTTTAGTGTTTGCAAATTATTCTAAGCCACAAGACATGCGCTATTCTTTTTTAAGAATAAATATTTTACTGTATAAGCTTGAAAGTTCACATTTAATGTTTCAGAGGTTGGTATTTCCCCCTTTCTTCTTAAAACCTAGGTCTCAGGCACCTGGAAAATCTGTACAATTATGCATTCCTTATGCAAACTACCTCTTCAAAAGAAATAGTCCATGCTGTGGCTTAGATACAAAACTGGGGTCAGTTATCTCGATCTGATTTTTAAAAAGAGGTTTGACAAGCAGATTCAGTGCAGTTACTTGTATTTACAGTAACTGCACTGCAATTTGGAACAGAACAGTCTAACCTGGAGAGAGCTATTGAATTTACCTTATTGTACACACTATATTGAATGCAATACATTTGAAGGGATATATGCATTCTACTAGATCCTGGTATATATAGTCATTGAAAGCTTTCAAATAAGAAATCCAAAAGTACAAGGCCTGACCTCACCCTTCTTTGTTGATACTTAAAATCTGTATGAAGGTACATGTTTGCATTTTGCATCCTCTAGGTTTTCAAACTTCTGTGGCCAAGCGTGCTGCTGTCAGCACCATGTAAGTAGCTTAGCATGCTAGCTCACGTGCAGGTCTGCAGTGCTCAACCTAATAGTTTCTATGGCATTCCTCCTAGAAGGGAGACACCAACCAAATGTGACCAGGAGAGACAGTACCTCCTCTTTCACACAGTAGTTCCATGCTTAAAGTACTCAGCTGGTCAGGGGTCCATCCATATGCAGTTTCCAGGAAAATCTTTGAACATTGTTGAGACTATCATAATGTCATTAAGGTTGTGGAGACCATATGACTACTTGGGGCAAACCTGCAGTAGTAGTCCCTTCCCAAATTTTACGTTAAATATTATGTACTGTTAATTATGTTGAGGTTAGTAGACATGTATTAATGTTATATGCTATATACTTTAAATGTGGCAAATATTAGTTAATGAGCCTGGGACACATTTCCAGTTAAACCCATATGAATATCAAACACAAATGAATGAAGACCTGCATTTGTTCTTCCTTGTCATGTCTTGTTTTTGTCTCAGTCGTTCTATGTGTGGTATGCTAGTTGCTCTCATTGGAAAAAACTCTGCTGCACTCTGTCATCTGCAGCTTCCCCAGCACATGAAAATGCTCTCCTTAACAGGTTCCCAGCACAGGGTAAAGCACCCCTTGTACAGCTCTCTCCGTTGAGGTGACACAATCAGCAGTTTGCCATATTGTCAAACACAGCATAATTCAATTTGTGTGTTTCTGGGGGGAGCAGGACACTGTGATTACATACCTGCCTGCATTCTGCCTAGATAATTTCATTCTTCATTTAAAAGTTGCCTGCTGAAGCAGAGTCAGAGAGCAGCTCTCACAACTTGTTTATCTCCCTGGGTGAACATTTCAGTGAATTAGACATCGCCTGTATCACCCCCAGCAGTAAAGTACCACAGCACACAGCTCATTAAAAGAGCTCATGCAGGAGGTGCCTGTCCTCGGTGCAGGATTTAGCACAGCACTTGAGACTCTTTCACCTGAGTGCACTGAGGCACACAAGCCTTACCAATGGTGCTGCTCCAACCACAGCTGTCCTGCAGCTTTAGTATTGGCTGAGGAAACCAAGCAGCTCCGAGTGCCAGCTCTGAGGACCAGCTGCCCCTTGGTGCATCCATCAGGCCAAGGCATTCCTGTGGCTGGGAAGGAGACAAGGCAGAAACATAAAGGCTAGGTACTTGTAGTTGGTACTAGAGCTAGCCCTAAGTACATAAACCCAGAGTATATTACAACATTTGCTTCCCTGCAAGGGATTTACATCCTTTTATTGACACAGCCTAGCCACAGCGGAACATATTTTCTCAGTTTTCTAGGATGCTAACCAGCAGACATTATATTCAGATGATGATCTTTTGATCTTGAAGTTCCAAATTAATTTTTGCCTAGCCTAAAAGTTTCAATGTGTATGAACTTTAATGGATATCTGCGATGAGTTTTGCAAAAGAAAATGGGCCCTGTAAGCTTCCTTGTGAATGTACAAATGTAAGCAAATTAAAAACATGACTGTTTTTAAGGGGATTCTATCACTGAGATTCCTTTTAATGAGAGACCCAAACACCTGTGCTGCAATGCCTTCAGGCAAGAGGATATAGGCATACATGTAACTGAAGTCAGGGAAAACTTAAAAATCATTTCCATTGCTTTCCCTAATTACTACAATTAAATTTCATATTTTTAGCTCCTGATGAGGTTGGTTTTTTGTGAGTTTCAGCTTTCATGGTTCATGCAGGAATGTCAAGATTGCAGCCTGAAAAAATGAGTCTCTAAAATGTTTTAAAATGATCAAGTATGCAATTAAAAAGAGACCTTTTCTCATTGAAAGAAAAATCTTACATCAGGTCTCAAGTAAGTGGCTCCAAGGCCAACTGATGGGAACTGAAATGCACTATAGTAAAAAATGGCTATATTAGATTTGACTAATTTATGTGCCCCTGAAAACTACAGTGTGTTTTACCGGTGTGACCAGCAGACAAACAGTGACAAGTGAGCCAGAGCCATAACTCCGTCATGCCTTCTTTGCCTGTTGCTGTCCTGTAGCTTAGGTGGGTCTGGCACAAAGGAGTTTGTCTGTCCAGGGTACAGAATCCCAGCAGAATGGACAAACCAAGATGTGTTGTGTGGACAGAAGTGGGCAGACAGATGAATAGCTGGGTAAATTACACCCAGAAATTTTACTGGTAAAAATACGTGTGTGTGTAGAGAGATACTGAAAGAATAGGTGGCAAGAAGCAACCCAGTTCCACTCAGTCATATAATTGTTGTTATTTCAGGTGTCCTTATATAAACTCATTAACCTTCAGACTAAGTGTTTTACAAAGGAGGTCCCTAATAACTCAAAATTTCTATCCAAACAACTTGAATATGACTCAGAGGTATGAAATTAAGCTATACAGCTGAGAATTGTCTCCTACAAAGTACCACAGCTAAACTTTATGCCAACCTGATCAGGTTTTGGAAATTACTCATTTTGTCTTCAACCCTTGAGGTCCAGCAGGAAATTTTAGAATCGGCATTGAGCACTCTGAAAGAATAAGGACCTGTTTAAATTACAGTATTAAGTTACCATTTTCTTTTACATTTTAGCAACAGCAGTCAATGTCTCTCTTGTACATGGAGTCAATCTGGGATGTATGGATTAACCCTAGAAACTCCTGAGCTTCAGAAAGAAACCAAAGATTTGAGTGAGGAAACTGGGATCAAAATCCCTTTCCCTGCAGACTTCACTAACTACATTGGTCTTTGTACACTAAATGCTGCTATTTTAAAGCAAGTTAGATGTTTTGACAATTTTGATTCTTTGGGATAAATGTAAGTCATGCTCTGGTAATTCATATCAGATTTAAAAGCCTTGTCCGTTCAGTGCTGTGATTTAGGTGTGTGCAAGTGTAGCTTGCAGAAAAGGAGGATTTCACAAAGAACTTGCAGGTCAAATGAGGAATTATCCACAAGGTTATACAACAGCTAAGCAGCAGTGTTTGAACAATAACTCTGGATTTAAGTGTCTCAATTCTGCATCTGATGCCTTAGTCGTTTATTGGCTCTAATTTCATGTTTGGAAGGAATTTTTCCCATGGGAGATTTCAAAAGGACTGCAGCTAGTTGTTCTTTGGAGATTCTGGATTCAGATGGTGCTTATGTAATTTAGAAAACATTTTAACTCAGCCCAGGCTATACTATTAGAAGTAAAAATTGTTTTAACAAACAAGATGTGCTCAGAACATGGTGGCCTAACAACCTGTAATAAGATCCTCAAAATACATATTGAATAGAGGGAAATGGAAATGCCAGTTGCCCCTAGCAGTGACACCCACTACTCTCCTGTAACATTGTGTTGCATACTTGTTTTAAATATTTTAGAAAAGAATGTATTATACTTTCTAAAGTAACAATAGATGGGGGAAAATTGAACGAAATTATGTGTAGCATTACTGAAGAAAACCTTTTGAGAACGATTTGATGGTGCCCCTAGGAACTAATGGTGCCGACTAGGAGCTAATTACAGCTGCCCCTCCAGCCTTGGGTTTGCTCGCAGGGAGGTTCTGCCTACCGGGTTCTCGTGCAGAAAACAAAGATACCACACAAGCTGCTGCTGACGGGCTGGGGAAAGGGGCTGAGCTGGAAACAAGACACAGAAAGTGTTGCCACACTCTTCAAAGTGCTGCGCTTGGGATATGTGTCCATTCGGTAATTGCACGGGAGTTCGGTCACAGCAGGATTTTGTGATTACACAGCTTAATTGTTTCTGCCTATTATAAAGGGCTCTTTGTTTTTGCCATTTGTCTTTCATATTCATCCACACTTTGTATTATGTTTCTGCTTGCTTGTCTCCTGCTTGTCTCCTACCAGTTCCTCCAGACTATTATTTGCCATTTAAATACACTCCACCATGCACTCGGTTTAATTTTTTCATGCCTCTGCTCTTTCAGCTGTTTCTGTCTTGGTAGCTCTCAGCCTGCTCCCCTACTTCTAATTCAGCTCCCACTCACTGAAAACCTCTCATGCTGATTTTTACTTAGTACACTATAATTAAGGGTGGTGTTTTTCAGAGAGGTTTCCAGAGACGTTTTCAGAGGTACATGCATAAGGGGATGGGCTTTTCATGGTGCAACCCATTTATTATGCTTGTTAGACACAATGTTAAAATAAAGGCGGCTATAAACACTCCACGGTAGACACCTTTGACAAAGAGTAGACAATGGGGGCCTTTGTGAGACCCCAGCAATGAAACTGTCTTAAAATGTCTCTCTCCCTACTGCTTGGTTGAAAGGTGGGTTGCCCCACACTATTATTATTCTCTCTGGTTAAAACCTAAAAGGTAGGGGAGGACTGAGTAATAAACAAGATACAGCTCCTGAATTGTCTAGGTCTTCAAAACCAGCATATTATTAAACAACAAGCTCAGAGTGGTCAGATACACTGCTATAGTTAGAAAAAAAGTACTTCCTTAACCTGATTATTTGTGTCAGGGACAGCAATGCTTGTTCATATGGCACTTACTGTGTTTTTGATTTAGGCTTACCTGAACACTAATGTTTAATGGAATTTGAGGAATTCCAAATGGTTTCACAAACCACTTCTTACTCTGATGAAACAAAGAATAATACAAAAGGTAAAAATGCTTTCACATCCTGCTCTCATCAGAGTATTATGGGAAACATATAAATAAAGAAAACAAATCAGCACCTCATTCACCCTTCATCAACTGCCTAATGACTTGCAACCAGTTAATTACACACCTTTAAAGTGCACGTACAGGAGAAGGAAAAAAAAAAGCTTCTGTAATGAGAAAGGACAGCACAGAAATACTGACTCAATACAGACCCAATACAGGTAAATGTAAGCCTTTAAATCTGACAACAATGAAAGAATGTACTGCATGTAATACTAAGCTAAAAGTTGTCTGCTTTATGCTAAGCATTTAATAATACTTAATCTACAATGATTGCTCTACGTTTGGATTTTGCTACTGACCTTTGTGACCTCTGCACTTAAAAGCAAGATAAGGATTTACACATTACATAGGAGAATTGAATGCTAAATTGGTTAAATATCTTGAAGAGTAGTAAGCAATAAGTAATATTAGGATGAGTTACTTTCACATTTCTAAATACTTAGGACCCATGTATACAAGTAGCTCAGGCTCAGTAAATACATTATTGCTATGACTAGCAGCAGAACATGGACTTTATAGTGATTTTGCAAATTTTCTGGACTTGTCAGGCTTTGTTCAGCTTGCTTTAGCATTCCTGTAACAAAGTGTTTTACTTTGCTTACCTACAACAACAATCTTATAATGATCAGGAGGGACTTCTCTAATGCACTGATTTCCACTCTGGTGACCAGTGATAGGCAGAAGGACGTGAGGAAATTGAATGAATCTGGATAAGGGAAAGTTCAGATTGGACATAAGGAAAAGATTCTTCACAGAAAGGCTGGTCAGTCACTGGAACAGGCTCTCCAGGGAAGTGGTCACAGCCACAAACCTGCCAATGTTCAAGGGCATCTAAACAACTACTTAAGCCACATGCTTTATGTAGTCCTGTGGGGACTGGGGAGCTGGACTCAAAGATTTTTATGGATCCCTTTTAAATGGAGATATTCTATGTTTCTGTGTTTTATTTTTTGGTAATTTTATATAATTTTGGGATACAATCATAACACATAGTAATAAGTGGTAATAAGCACTTCAATCATAACACATAGAAGTGGTAACAAGCAGGTAAAATGAAATGTTTATGCCCTTATCATAATAATGCAATGCAGGGGACTACAGTGTTGGAATGACAGGAGTGGGGGGAGGCGCAAGATGACACTGGAAACTTCAGGGTTGTAAACAAGTCAGTGTTGGTCAGCTAAAAATACACTGACCTGGAATGTTGGGAAAAACCAGTTGCAGGGGTAACAAAGCAAACAAACAACTCCCATCACACCGAACCAAACCATCTAAAGACCTGTGGAAAACACTGAAGGGTGAGCAAAACACCAGGGAGGTGAATGTTAGGAATTGTTATAACAACTTTGGCTGTCTACAATAGACATGGGTTTTTTTCCTTGTAATAGCATTGTTTTCTTTTTTTTTTCTTTGTAATTATTAAATCTGACCTGATAATGAGCCTGTCAAGAATTTACCTGTGTTGACAACAGACTCTTGACTTTGCAAATCATGTTTGTTTCCTTCTTTCCGAAGCAAAAATATAAGCGTAATAACTGTTCCTTGAGGAACACAAGACGATTAGCTTGACTATCATAAGCTATTGATATATTTTCTAGCCTTCAAAGATTATGCTATTTTCACTGATCTGTGATAGCATTTCAAAAATAAATTTCTTGTATTTTAATTCTTCTCTTTTTCCATAATGTAGAGGTCACTAGAGACCTTTCTAGTGCTCTGTGTCTTGCCAGACTAACTGTAAGCAAAATCTGCTTTATTCTGACCAGACTGTGTTTCAGTGTGTATGAGGCATAACATGAATAATATGTGATGGTGAAAGGTAGCAGGAGTTAGGTTCCCAGTCATGTAATGGAATGGAGATGTGCAATAATACAATACTGAAGATGCTGCAATCATATTTTTTCCAGTACAATAGCAAGTTTAAGATTTATTGCCCTCTTTTGTGCCACATCATTGATTGCTGCCCTTGGGCCATAAGTTCTTCAAGCTGCAGCTGGATTATATGAAGTGTTCATCTGCAATATCTATTAAGCAATCAGACTTTTTGATCCTGTGCCCTTTTTTCACTGCACCTTTCCTGTGCTCTGAGGCAGCTGGATCTGGCCCAGTATTTTTCTCCAAAACACGCTCCCTCAGAGCAATACACTCAACACCAGTCAAACATTCATTCCTTTACTACATGGAGGAAGATAAAAACGCCTTAAATACTCTACAGATAGTTGTATTTGCAAATGTAAGGACTTTAACTCAAAGCAGGTCTTGAATATTTCCCATACATTTTCTGTACTCTTAAAATGTAAAATGAAATTAACCTGGAGGAAACAAAAGTAAATTTGTTTTTAGCTTAAAGCTTGCTGTTTGAGAGTCTGTTGAGAGTCTTTTAAAAGGATATTGTAGAGCAAAAGTCTTGTGTATTACCAAGAATGTTTTAGTGGTACTCTCAACTGAAAAGTAATTGAAAGGGTGGGTAAAAAGGGCTCGTTTTTTCTTTATTTCAGTCACAGATGCACCAAAGCATAGAAGCAGCAAAACATTTTCAGTACCTACTTGTTAAGAGTTGAAAGCAAAAAACTATGCCATTTATTTTTGGGTACCAATGCAGTTGTCGTAGAATACTTATTAAAAAAAGAAAAATAAAATGATGCAAACATTGGTAATGTATCATTTGCAGCTCATAGTTTTAGTATCAGCTTTGATAAATTTCACTTTATCCACAACTAAATAAAGAGTAAGAATGGGCATTTCCTGCTAGTTGCTTAGCACACAGCTGATTTCAAAATGAAGAGAACTGATAAACCATGATTTGATTTTTGAGAGGTTTATAGCAAAAGTCTTTCACGTGAGAAGAGTTTCAGATCAGGAGTTTTAGAGCGAATTACTTCATACTGTCAGCTTCAAGTGCATGGAAACATTGAGGCACATTCCTGTAAGGTGTTTCTCTTATGTTACAATTAAAAAGACATTATTGTGTTTTGCAGCAATATTTGCAAACAATTAGTGAAGGTTTCACAGTAAAATATTTACATGAAATGGAGATGGTGCACAGCAGTGGCCAAATACTCTATTGATTTCTACGCAGTGCACTGATAACCTACCTGTAGAATATTAAAGACAGCACAATATTCAAATGTGTTAAAGAATGCATTAAATAAAGGTTAACCAGCAACAAAGTTAGTAAGACTTATTTGATTGTAAAGGTAATGCTTCTTTAAAAGTGTGTCAAAGGAAAACAAAAACTGAGATAGGGTAACAATCACTGGTTTTCCCTGAGTAGCATGTATGTTGGCATCAAGTGATATATATCAGATCATGTACTTCAGAAAACAAAATCACACCAAAGCCAATTATGTTTCTTTCATAAAAATGTTTTAAGCATGTTCTGGTTTAAAAGACAGGTGTCTGCAAAGGAAGGCAGGAACCTCCCTGGAATGGAAAACATGACTGTCTCCCAGTCCCTATGGCACCCCACACATTGGCCCTGGACCCTCAAATGGCCGGGAAACAGGGAGAAGGCGAGCAGGCGTGTGTGTAGAGCCAGCGGTGAACAGGAGTCTCGGAGCCCAACGCGCAGGGGGCCGGCAGGAGGCACTCCCGGTCCTGGGTTTGGCACCACACCGCTGGCCCTGAGCTCCCGAGGGGCAGGGAAGCAGGTGAGCAAACGGGCAGGCCCTGGTCGCAGTGCTGCAGGAAAAAAAAACCAACAAAAAACCCAACAGGGCAGCAGGATCTTAGGTCAAATCCACTCACTGTGCTGTCCTTATCCCTCACTGAAAGGAACGACCAGCTCCAGCTCCAACCGCTGCAAGAGACCCCAGGCCCCCCTTCACCCATTATGACATCCCCCGAGCCATGGTGGAGAAGGGGGCAAGGAGGAGGCGAGGGGGAAGGCAGTTAGGTCAGTGACAATTCTGGGCACAAAATGACTGTGGGATAACCCCATTACCATGAGCCACCCTCTGTGCCAGCCCCACAAAACAGAGCATTAAAAGCAGTAAGCATTGCTGAAAGGTTCGCATTTTACAAGATGCTGGGCATGTCATGTTTGTAACAAGTGTGAAACAAGAAATTTTATAGCTTATGTGTACATAATATGTGTACCTTGTACTGAATTGGTCTTAAAGTGTGCCATTCAATTTATTAATAAGTACTCTACTGCAGTGTCTTTTAAGATAGTTGACTCCTATCTCAACAACTGTGGAAATATTTTATCTCTACAGAAAGACATGGTCAGATTACAGACAACTATGCATTCATACTTTCATAGCTCAGCCTCGAAGTCAAGATCAATTCAGTTATGGACAATTTTATATTTGAGCTTAAAAATAACATTTTAGCAATAAATTGCAAATATCTCACTGCACAGACACAGGCAGAGGTGGCATCTTACAGTGGTTTCCAACAACGACCTGACTAGTAGAAGTGTCTCCCAGCATCTAGTTAGGAACGCCCTGGGCCAGAGGTACTTTCTATGTGAGTGATAATCTGTAATGGATTTTCCCTCCAGGAACTTGCCCACTGACTCTTGAAGGTACATGAGCTATGTAGAAAAACCTCCTTCTTCAGACTATACTGGCACCCACACCTGTTACAGCAACTGATAAAAACAACTAATCACTGAATGAAAGCACAAGCCCAAGTGTATCCATGTGCACCAGCCAGGAAAATGCAGCCACCCTCCATGAAGCCAGTGCAATGCAGCCAGCTCTATATGCACCACATGTGGCTGACATCGGTGCCCATCACACCTGGGTGCTCTAGGGGAAGTCATCTGCTGAACAAAAATCCGGCACTTTTCTGTGCGTTATACTGTATGTAAGATCAAAACAGTTTTGTACCGAAATATTAAGAACTCCCAATATTACATATTGTGAAAAACACCAATCACTTGGTTTTTTTTTTAATTTTAAAAGTTTAATAGTAATAAAATGGTTATAAAAATAGTAGTACAATTAGAGTCATAATAATTTGGACAATTTGAATTAGGAAAATATGAGACAATAGAGACAAAGAGTTACATATGTCCAGGTACCTTTTTCTGGGCAGCACGAGCCCAAAAAAGGACACATGTTAACAAAGGATTAACCCTTAAGAGCTATAGCCTGTTGCATATTCATACACTCCTTACGTGATGCATAAATTCCATTCAAACAAAGGATTCGGTCTGGTCATCGTCAACTTCTTCCTCCTAATCCTAAGGCACCTTCAATCTTTAGCTAGGCAGGAAGAATTCAGTTTCTTCTGATAAGAGAACAATAAATTCCTTTTCTCTGAAGGATTTAGGTGTCTTGTGGCTGCCATCTGGTGTGAGTGCCTCATTCCTTTCTTCAAAAAATATCCCACTTACATAGTTCTTATTTTAACTACAAAAATTACCTTTTAACTACAAGACTACATTTATATTATTAAAATGTTAATATAGCAATCAATACATCAAAATACATATAGTAAATATCTGCGTAGAGCCATATAATATGCACTTTTCACACATATGAATATCCAAAGAGATTTATTGTTGTCCAATCGCCAAAAAATGGCGACAAGAGTATATCCTTATGTATATGAATATCCATCCTCGCTGAAGGAAAACAGGCACTGCAATGCAGCATCCTTAATGGTTTGGGGACTCAAACTGTAACTACGGGGCTGAAAAAGGACCAGGCCGAGTACGTTACACCGCGCAGGGCCTGCCCGGCCCCGTGTGCGGCACAGGGCGAGCCCGTCAGGCCGCGCGGTGCAGCCGCGGCCCCTCAAGCGGCCCGCCCGGGGCGGCCGTTCCGGGAGCACCGCGGGCCCCGCGCCCGCGCGTCACGTGACGCGGCCGGCTGCGGCCCGCCCCCCACGGAACGGAGCAAAGGGTAAGCGGCGGGAGCGGCCGGGAGCCGGGCGGAGCCACGGGAACCGGGCGGGCTCGGAGGGCCGGGGCGGGGAAGGGGCCGGGGAGCCCGCTGGTGGAGGAGGGAGCGGGGACGGGCGTGAGCAGAGGGGGCTCCAGGCGCGGTGGCGGGGGCAGGCAGGCGCCGCGCGGCAGGCCCGACCGAGAGCTCGCGCCCGCAGCCGGTGCCGCCCCTGCCCCGCCCCTGCCCCGCCCCCGGCCGGCGCCTCCCCCGGGGCGGGCCCTGCCGGGCCGGCGGAAGCGCCGCTCGCCGATGGCGGCCGCTGCCTGCCCGCCTTCAGTCGCGTGTGCGATCCCTCCCTTCTTCGCCCCTCAGATTACCGGGATAGCCATTTCCCGTGGGGAGGGACTGGATTAAACAGAACCGGCCGAGTCAATAGCGAGAAGCACCGCTGCTCTGTGCGCCTCCTGGCGGAGGCGGTGCGGCAGGCGGCCGTGCCCTGCTGCCGGTGGGAGGCGACGTGCTCGGGCGGGGGAATGGGCTTGGAAGCGACTCCAGGGTGCTGCTGCCCTTCCTTGGCATCGTGTCTGCAACTGGGAGTTGTGCTGTGCACGGCGCTTGGGCCTGGACTCAATGCAGCTCTTACCGTATTTTTCTGCTTTAATAGGCTTCTATCACATCTTGTATTTGTCTTATGAGGACCACCGTTAATGGCTGTTCTCCGGTAGCCTGATGGAGTGGCTTTCCTGCTACCCTACAGCCTGGACATCTGAGAGAGAATTTTTTGTTACTGTTGTGTTTCTTGTTTGTTGTTTGCTTATAATGATATAACTTTTCCTAAAGTGGCTACTTTTCCATGCCTGGTGCTTGTCCTACAATCTGTTCTTACTTTAATGCTTCTGCGTATAAAGACTGCAATGCTTGAAGCTGAAGAGATTCAGCCAGTTCCTAGACGTGTCTCTCTGGTGTTCCTACTTTCTTAAAGTTGGCAAAAACCTTAGATAGAAAAAGTGCAGCTAAACAACAAGTAGACTCTAACTTTGTAAAATCTTTTAATTAGCCAGTATTCCATTACAGTTTTACTTTTTTTTTTTTTTTTTTTTTTTTTTCAATTACCATTCTGGTTCTGTGGAACTGGAATTCATTGAGCACACCAAGAGACCAGAATAGGCAAAGCTGCTTTACATATCTCTCTAAATAATTTTCTTGTACCACTACGTTTTAATTTTCTTTTTCTCCCCTAAAAGCAGATGCCACACATACTTGTTCACTGTTCATCTAGGAAGAAAATCAAATTTGTCAACAAAATATATTAGGAAGACAGAGCTTCTTGAGGATTTTCAGGTTAAGTGAAATAATTCCTCTAGAAAACTTCAGAATTAGACTTTCTTTTTCCAATATGCAGCTTTGTAACTGAATACATATGCATTTTGTAAAAAAAGTCAACATTTTTAACTACTGTATTTGGAAGATTTTCAGGACTCTTAATTTACTTTTAAAATTACATGTTCTTTTATTTAACTTGTATGATGTTACCGAAATAAATTTTCTCCTGGAACTGGTGGTAAATAACTATACACATATTATAGTAGTGGGTGATATCCAGATCCCTGAAAATAGTATTTTAAGCAAGCTAGCAATAATTTGAAGATACAAATGGTTTCACAGTCACAGTTGTAATTTTGTGGTGAGATCTTTATTAGATGACTAGGGTGCCAGAGATTTAATCTGTTTCTGGAAATCCATATCCTTATGCTTGTTAAGCTGTTTTGCTTATTCTTGGGACCTGAGAAACTTACACAGCAGTTTAAGTTATCAAGAATCCTAGACTCAAAATCAGTATGGTGGGGAATGATGAAGTACACTAGGTCTGCTCTTAACACCTCCCACAGTGACCTCTAGAGTTCAAGGATAAAACATGAGTTGTTAAAATGAAGGCAATTATTTTTGAAGGCATGATTTTCTGTATTAGTTTGTACATGTAGTTTATTACTATTCCCCAGACAGCAGGTGGTAAGTAGTCGGTTCATTGGATTTTACTGCTGGCTTTCATGGGAATGTTCTGTCGAGGAGTCAGTCCCAATTTCCCTGCTTTGAACAAGGATACACAAAGCTGCTTTTACAGTAGTTGTGGGAGAACTTGTTATTTTTGTGAAATATGCTGAAAATGGAAAATACCTTTCAAATAGTAAAATAATTTTCTATTCTTTCTCTTGGCATCATTTTTTCATACCATAATAAATATTATTTTCAGTCATTATTCTGTTCTCGTATACTCAGTGTATACTGGCATGCTTTAAAGATTCATAGCTGAGACTCTTCTTTCTTCTATTAATTTGGTTTTGTATGCATTTGACTTTCTATTAGGCTGGAAGAACCTTCCCTGTTCCATATGAAACTTCTTCTTAATCCAAAGGCAAAATGATTTAGAAGAATTTGTTTCTGATGATGTTAATGCTTGAAGCTGAGTGCTGTTATTCTTACTTTTAAAAGGCTGTTCATTGAATGTTATCTGAATACTTGAAGCTATATATTTTAGTGAAAAATGAATATTTCCTTTTTTTGCTGTCTTTGTTTTTGCCTGAATTTGGTTCTGGATAACCACAACTAACATCACAGTTCAATGGTGCTTGAAAGAACCCAGAGAGCTGACTAGATGAATGCACAAATTCATTGAAATTCAAAGGTTATGCTATTGTTTACTGTAAATGTAATTTACAAATTTGGTAAGTTTCAAAGCAACTCTTCATTTATGCAGTCTACTTGAGAGCAAAACATAGCAGCAGCTGGTAGTTATTTGCAAAGGACACTTTAATTTAAACAGTTAACTTAGGCATTGAATCCTTAGGCTGAAAGCAACACAGAACTTTCAGTTGTAAGAAGCTGAACATGTGTTCTGTTGCTCTCTTAAGTGAGTTCCAAAAATTAATGTAATTTAGTTCTTTCCTATATCTACAGTGTATATTAATGATCTTTAGTTTCTTTGAAGGTGCAGGAACATGAATAAACCCAAATATTGTAACTTTTATGTTAGAAGGACTGGTACTCTGCCAGCCACCTGCATGCTAGCACTTGGAAGATATTTCATTACATCTGAAGTGCTGGGAAAAAATCTGATTTGTAACAATTACTAATGTTTTTAATTGTAATTTGTATCCTTGATGCTTGTGTGTTGAAAATGGAATCCTGAATAACTTGTCAGAGCTAAGGGATGGCTGATTACTTGCCATTCTAAGCTAGTTGTTAATTTGATTGCTGAGACTAACTTTGATCTCCAGCTGTGTTTTCTTCTAGTTTTGCTTATATTTGAACAGTAAAATGTTCTGTTTGGAAGTACAAGATTGTCCATTAGGGTAAAATCTGTGTACTTGAAACACAAAATTAATTTCTAAGAATAAGCAATATGAATTTCTTTCCAGTTACAACCAACACATCAACTAAGCCTTTGACATGACATAGATCCCAGTGATGGGATATAGTAATATTGTATTAAAAGAAGAATCAGTTCCACATTAGACTGACTTTTTTCCCTCAGCAATAAATCTATGGCTGATTATGTTCATGATTGTTGTGCTTTAAGCTTTTCTATTTGGTTTGTGAGCTGAAAGCTCATTATGGTTGATCTGGTTTTGTCTGCTTCTGGGAACTTCTCTGTATGTTACAGCACTGAGAAGATTAGAAAAGTGGATTTTTATTATTGTTTTTCTTTAGTGTGGTATACTGGAAAAAATTCTACATATTTCATAGGGCTGGGAGCTATTACATGGAAATTGTAATTGCTTAAATTCAAGCAAAGGCATAAGAAAATGTACAAAATGGAGTTGAAACTAACAAAATCTGCTGTTTTGTATTTGGAACAAGCAAAACATCTGGGTGTCAGAACAAAAAGAGTAATTTAGAGAAAAGAAAAAAGAACAGCAGAGCATACATGTGCAGTTGCTGAAACTGCAGATTAGGTTATGATTTTCTTCTTTAGTAACACAAAAGTTGTTTCCATGACCTGAGATATTTCCAAACTCAAAATAGAGGGGTGTTCTTTCATGTCTGTGTGCTAGGGGATAGAGAGAGAGTAATATGATGGACGAGTAGGATGAGTAAAACCTGTGCAGAATATAAATTCATTAATTGAATAGGCATGTTACCACTATAGTGGAATAATACCAGGATAGAGTTGGTTTTATTGAAGGATAAATGAGAGCTGCTTCTGGAATTAGATAGGATTTTTATATGAAAACTTAAATGCACTGATCTATATTGATTATTCTAACTGAAAACTTATGGGCTAGTCTATTTTGATTCTTCTGTGGCGTTCATCACCATCATGTCCAAGCCTGTACTTGGGTAAATATATATGAGTTAAATAAGCCTACTAAAAACTCTGCATACTTGTACCCTTACAGTAATCACTATAATATAAAAATTACGGAAATGTGAAACTAAAATGGGAAATTAGGCTCAGTCTGCATGGCAATATTTAACTCTGGCCTTGTATCATGAAAGATTGTAGAAAAAGAGTGTGTAAAAAGGTCACACAAATTCTTATACTGAGTGGTATCCTGTTAATCATGGTTGTTAAGCCAGGTATAACCTCATATTCAAATTAGACCAGTCTTAAAACAAAAGCTTTTGTCCTCAGTTTTATGTTTTATAGGACACAACAAAATTTGGCTTATTCATGTGTTGTGAAGTTTTTTGTTTTGAAAGTCTTTTTTATTTTCAAACCATATCTCCTGAATTCTAGTGTGGTGCAATTGATTTATTTAAAGACGCATATTTTGATTGGCAGAGAAGTTGGTTGTTTCAATGGATTCTTGAACTATATATCATATAGTAACTAATTCCTGAACAAGATCAAATAGATAATTTCACACAAATGTAGCAGTCTTGATGGGGTAGTTGCTTTGCATATAGGTTGTAATTCCCTCCTTCCTGTTCCCTCACGTCTTCTTGTAGAAGCACATCAGGGGCCATTCTGTTTCCTTTGCAGATGACTGCTAATGCCTTGTTTTTACAGCTATTTTTCCTATCATACTTCTGTGGGTAATTTTTAAGTACCTAGGTTTGCAAATATATTGTAACCTGGGGCTTTCTGAATTACTTGATGATTTTCTGCAGGCTGTGTGATAAACAGTGTCTTCTAATGTGCAGGCAAGTGTAAGAAAAAAATAAACATTTTATACATAGAGAGCTATCTAAATAGCATCTCTGCTCCATATGTTGTAGTACCCATGAGGGGCTCATTATAATCCCTGGACCTTTTGTGCACCAAATACTTCAGTCCGGATAATGCTGTGCTCCATCTGCCTTAATCTCTGAGCTGCACAATGTGAAATTCTTAATGCTTTGACCTGCTATATGCTAGCATTTTTGATCTTGGATTTTTCTTGTCCGTGTTTCCATTTCAAACAAGTCTTCAAGGTTGTTGGTTTGAAGTTTGTCACTTCTACTGAGTTATTCTGTGGGGTTTTTTCTTTCTCTAAACCAAGTGTAACGTAGAGGTGCTGAAAAGTGTATGCATCTCTAAAGTATTTTATTGAGTTTTTTTGTATTTGGTTAGGTTTCTTCTTTTTTTTCCCCCACATATTTTAAGTGTTGTGGTTTGTTGATCTTATTCAAGCTGTCAAATTGGTCAGAGATCCAAAAATATGTGGTAGGGAAATTATTTTTTTCAGTAAACAATACTTGGCTTAACTCACTGACATGCATTTAAACCTGTCATAGTAAATCTGACACTGCGCCGTATTTCACAATTTCACTCCAGAAATATGATGCTTTTAAAATCTACAGATGTTTTAGAAATCTCTAAGAGCAGAATATTATTTTCAAGAATGATGACTATCTTATGTTTTCTTTATAAAAAAACTCCAACCAGAATTTTTCTTTTAAGAGTAAGTGTCTACCCTTTACTGCCCTAAATTCTCTCTTGTGAGTGCAGTAAATGCTTATCATTACTTTTTCCCCTTCTTTTCTCCTACGACCATCAAAGTTTAAGAAAAAATAACACTGAACATTTTAATCCAGCAGTATTTATCAGTTGAGGATTATCCATTCACATGTCCAGTTACTGGTAGAAGGTAATGCTGCAAATTGCCTTTCTGCTGCCCTTCCCCTGTGGCAGTGCAAGACAACTTGGAGCTCCTTGTATGGAAAGAGTGAGGGGAAACTTCCCATTTACTGGCACTTGGGTGGTGAACTATTTTGTCAACAGTTGCATGGGAAGTCTGCATGTGTATTATTTACTCATTTGTGCTTTTTAGAGGGGAAAGTTTATGAAGCAGACCTGGCAAAAATGTGAGCACTGTTAAGTCAGATACTGATATGTAGTAATTTAGCTATGTGTTGAAAATGTTTCGCTGTATGAAAGGACTTAAGGTTGTCGATGGATTGTTTTTAAATAGTTCTTCTCAAATTGTTTGGAATGTGTGTGCAAATGTTTGCTGTCTTTTAGGAAGAAAGGCTTCTGCTGAGCAGCTCAGTTTGTGTTATGGGGAAAAGCTGTCCTTTGCTGTGGGAGGTGGGGAACCAGGAAAAGTTCAGAATGTAGCTCATCATTATAAATGAAGGACTCATCATTTTGGTGTAGAGGGAAGACGAAACCAATGATTTGATCTCTTACCGAGAGGAAAAAAATTGGGACAAGTAGAGAAGTCCTTGAGCACATAAGTTGTTGGTTTTGGTGGCTTTGCAAATTGATTGCTTGTAGGGGTGCTGTTGGTGCTTTTCCCCTCATGTTTTTTTTATATTGTGCCATGTAATCCTACATGTGTTTAAACCCACAAAAGTAAGACTTTAATTCCCACTGTTGTCCACAGCTGCTTAGTACTGCTGGTGTTGCCTTGTCCAAGTGGTGTACTGAGAATGAAGCATTTTGTCTTAGCAGTTGTAACCTGACTGCTAGATTCTCTGTCGCTATTAATTAGCTTGTAGTTCTAGGAAGCATATGGTGGGTCTCCTGTGGATTGTCTGGCCAATTACTTCTCTTCAGATTCTGGATTTTTCTGTAGATACTAGCATGGGGCTTCTGCAGGAAGTTTCTAACAATATCTGTCCATGGATTCAGTAGACAGGATGGGATGAATATTCATGTTTCATTATTAATGAAAAAGATGTTTGAGGAATTTTAAGAGAAGTTGTTTGATTTCTGAATTTTTAAAAACTATTCTTAAATCAGCCATATTGTGATACATGTGTCAGACAATGTTTTCCTGCTTAAGTTCCTCTAGAGAACATGGTGAATATATTTGTGTGTAAGGTCTCGAAGTGGGGTTTTGTGGCTGGCATTGCTATTAGAGCAGAGGAGGTCTGAGATGCCAGACCTCATAGCAGAGAAGTAGAGTTCCAGCCACAAAACTCAAGATGCAAAGTTCAAAGTAAATAGGTTGAGAGAAGAGTATTAAGGTGTAGGCAATAATGTAGTCAAAAGATTTTTTGACTGCATTGATAATGTAGTAAAAATCTGATTTTTAGAGATTGTATTTAAAGTGGCATATTTTCCAAAGGTAAAGCTTTACTGATTGAGGCAATAGTCTCTTTTGGTGGATTGAATCTAATAATCAGATTTTAAATGATAAGCTGAGAGTAAATCCTTATAGCTTTTGTCTTGAAATGTTGAGGGCTTTGTTCTGTTTCACAACCTATTACAAATTATTGTATAAGTGGTTGATGTGAATTGAAAATGTTTTCATGAAATGTTCAGAAAGAAAATGACTGAATTACAAGCAGTGTGAAAATCTAAACTTGTGAGCAAGTTACAGATGATTAAATATTTCCACTTAAAAAAAATTAAAACCTTTTGAAGGTGAATGTCACAAGTAATAGTCTCAGAAGACAGATCTTGTCATTGCAAAGCTGTTAATATCTATAAAGAATTCTAGTGATGAATATGCAGATGGCTTGTTTTGTAGAACTGAATTTTTTAGGTTTTATGGTTGTTTGGAATTAAGACACTCTATCTGTGACAGAAATACCACCTTCAGTACTATTTCATCAGAGCGATATCAGTTTATATTCTGCATACAAATAGTTAATCACTTCCATGTTTCTGAAAATGCAATAAAGAAAAAAGGATTATATTGTGAAATTTTAAGTACTTTGTAAGGGGATTGAATGAAACTGTATATATTTATACTTTTCATTACTTTAATTGAAAAATAACTCTATATTCTTGGATATAAACACAAGCAGCAGTTTAAAAGGGAGTTGCCAATAGGTGAAAGACAGCATTTCTTATAATCCAACTGCAGTTATGTAAATTAGGCTTGGGTCTATGCAGCAGTACCTGGATATTCAGCTTGCTTTTCAGAGGGATGACTAATACAAACAAACAGCTGGTGTCTCAGTACACTTTGTAGGTATTTTCCAAGCATGTTCAGGGCTAAATAAAAGAGTTGAGAGGTAGTATAATACATGGAGCTGGAGTGGAATCATCCCATGTGTCATTACATAGCTGCCTAGTCTGCCAGCATGCTTTTAACCTTGATGGAGTGGTGAACAAGGAGTCATCATGTTATGGTGTGTCCCTATGATATGTGTGACAATTTGAATTGATTTTATGTTTGCAGTACCACCAGTGTGAAAATGATGCATTTGTGCATTTTCATTTGTGGAAATATTTATTAAAGAAAAGGTGATGTGTTGCAAATAGCTTTCCTTTGCTTAACACAATCCACCTTTGGGGGTGAAAAATGAATAAATACCAGTGTGTGGAGTGAAAATTATTTGCAATGCTTCTTTCTTCCAAAATGCATTATTGAATTTTGTCTGCTTGCATCACTTTGCTTCTTGCTTACCTGCCACCTTGAATAATTTTTATCAAGTACTTCTGCTGGCACAGGATTGTGAGAAATGTTCAGATTAGCTAAAGAGTAAATGTGAAGTATCAAGCTCTGTTCTGTAGAATAGACATTTAAAATCTGATTAAGATTTCTGGTTTGTTGGTTTGGGGTTTTTTCCATTCTCATGTACACATTCTTTTTTTTCACTCTGAATATTGTGAACCTCTAACAGATAATAAATTTATTCTTAATTATTCTGTGTTAAATTGCAACATGTTGATGTTACTTCAAATTTTTTCTATAATGACTTTTTTCTTTCCTTCATGTTTTTCAGACTATGGCACAGGCTCAGAGGTTGGGGAGGAGATACATTAAAGCCTTTTTTAAAGGTTTCTTTGTTGCCGTTCCTGTAACTGTGACTTTTCTGGATAGAGTTGCCTGTGTCGCAAGGGTGGAAGGAGCATCAATGCAGGTATTGCTGGAAATATCTTGGTCTTTCAGGAAATTAAAAGGTTGCTCTCCACTGATTATAGCAAGGCGAAAAAAATCTTTTTCTCAATTGTTATTACATGATGTTCTGGTATGGAATAGTTTAATTTCTACTTTGTTAAATGTTTTATGATGTGAAAAAAAAGATTTTGAGAACAAAACTTCCCAAAATTCTATGTCAGTAAAAAGAAAATATATGGAGAAGTAGTGATAAAGATAGATTGTTTTGATATCTTCCTAGACATTTAGAAATATTTGGAGCAAAATATTTTGTTGCTTGGGATTGAATTGATGACTCACAAAGAGGCTTTATTAATTTTTAGTAGCTACATGTCATGGTTTGAGCCTGGCACAGAGCCAGTGCCCCCCATGAAAATGCTTCACCCTGGTGTCTGCTGTGAGATGTGACCAGGAATAAGCAAAAAAGGCTCCAACTTAAACATAAAGAACACTTTATTACTTAAACTACAGGAAAATAGGGAAAGACTATAAGGAAAAGAAAAAAAAATTGAAAACCTTACAAAAACCATTTTCCTCCTCCCCACTACCTGACTTTCCCAATCCGATACATTCTCCCAAATCATCAACTGCCCAGCCTTGGCCCCACACTTTAGTATACTCAAACTGCAGTTCATGAAGAGGAAAGGAGTCCTTCTTGTTCCATAGGCTTCTCCTGGAAACACACTGAAACCTCGTGTGCTTCCTTGTCACTTCGGCACCGCCCGGAAAAAGTCCTTTTGCCGCTTGTGACATCTTCCTTCCATGCCCAGTGCTCTCACCACTGAGGCATGGCCAGAGCTGCTTTTAGGGTTGTCTTTCAAGGATGCCTTGTCTCACTCCAAAAAGGCACAGTCTCTGCTTTGGGACATCTGTCCCCCCCATATTTTTCCAACCCTCTGGGGCCGGGGGGTCCTCACGAATGAACCCTCCTGGTTTTGAGGCACTGCCTCCCCCTAAATGCAGTCTGTGTCACAGGAACAACTGAGTCCATGGCCACAAGAAAAGTCCAGCCAAAAGGCCACTCCAAATCATCTCTCCCCATCCAATCATCTCCACATTCTTCGGGCCAGGTCCTTGTCTCATCTCATCTCTTATCTCCCTTCTTATTCAGCTTCGAGGAGGATTAGCATTTTTGCAAGGCCCCAATCATGAAAGAAAGGGTTAAAAGTTTTCAGTCTCTGTCTATCTCAGAACGATGATACTCCCACACGTGCTGCTGCTGCGGCCGGCCGGGCTGCACTCTTCCCTCCCCTTTCTCCTCCTGGGCCGGCTGCTATCACCGCCGACTCTCCCTCTCTCTCCCTCCGGGGGGGGGGAATGGCTGCCCGATGTCTCTTGGGGCTCCTCCACCCTTCCATCCTTGAAGGCTTTCTCACCCCCATCTCTGTCCAGGCCCCGGGCCTACCGCATGGCTGCCCCTCCCCCCGCCCAGCAGCAGAGGCTGGACGGGGGAAGAGATCTGACCTCTGCGCTGCGACGTCCCAAGAGAGAGAGCCAAGGGCAGTGCCCTGCTTTTTAACCCCTGTGTATTCTCGGAGGTGTGTCCAAACTTCACTGGCTACACCAGGTGTCAGTCTCAAACCCAAAACCTTCATTGGTTTGACCACAGCTTCCCAGAATTCCCACTTCTTCCTGGTCAAACCACCACACTACATTATAGTAACTGTATGGTAAAACTGTTTCTTGCTATACTTGTTCTTACTATTGAACACATAATGCACAATTGCAGGGAAGAATACTGAAAGTGGCATGAACCTACTGTCATTGCTTCTCTTTATCATGAAATAGGCATCAGTTCACTGTTTTTACTTTGGTTATATTGAATGCTTATACAGCATAAGCAAGTAAATATAATGCCTAACATTTAGATGATAAATACTCATGAATACTATTTTTTTCACCGTTTATTTGATCTTGAAAAAGCTATATTTTAACGTAGGTAGAAAATTTCCATGTTATTACTTTGCATTTTAAATCATATGCACTGCACTTTGGTATGCATCACCACTGATAACAATGATGTATTTTGTTCCAATGTTGCAACATTCCAATTAGTAGAGTAAGGATTTGATTTTTGGATGTCAAGCTCTCTTTTCTGATTGTCTTAATAAGCTCAGAACCTTGAAGAGAGATTTCACAGCAATCAAGACCAGCTGCTGGTGTTTCAATTATGCAGAATTTATGCATGGGCTAGAAAACTTAGGCTTGATCCTGCACTTGGCTGATTTATGTTTAATGTTCTAAAGAGTATGTGGAGGGGAGGAGGGAATGGCAAGGTGGCATTGTGTCTTTTGTGGCAGTCTCTAATCTGATGTTTAAACTCTGTCCAGAAACCTCAGCAGGCAGCTCTCACATCAAGAACAGTGATGGAAATAAAATTGTGTTACTCCAGTAATTCTACAATCCAAGGCCAAAAGCTAGGTGTAGCCTAAGTTATTATTGCCCTTTTCACAGATGTTTTTCTAAATATCATTGATAACAAGTAAAAGTGAGGATGATCTGAGGGCTTGCAGTTGAAGAGCCAGAAATTCACACTAAAAAGGAGAGGAAGGGAAGACTGTGAAAAAACCTGTTCTGTTATCTTTTTGCTATCTTCAGGTAGGAGGACTTCAAATATATAGCACAGCATCTGGAGAAGTACAAAATTAGCCAGATGAGTACAACTCCTCTGTTTTCCATCTTCCCATTTTTTGCCTCTGTTGCAGGTCTAGAGCCACATGGAATGTTTTAAGATGCAGATTCATGTTGGATTTTTTGTTTTGGCTTTCTGCCTTTGTTTGTTTCTGTTTTTTGGATTTTTTTTTGCTATTAGCGGGTGTGACCTGAGCATTTAAATGTTTAAATGTTTTTTTTAGCACACCACTTTGCCATTTATTGTTTCATCTTTTTCTGCCTCTGATGTAGTGTTCTGTTTGACATCCATTATTGTGCAATAGTTTTGCTTCAGTAGCTGGATAGAAATTTCTTACATTTCCCTCTCCATAAGTCTGTTTTGCTTCTGGTTAGTACCTCAGTTTTATATTTTCTTTGAAGTCAGTCCCAAGTGTTTGAGAGTGCTCTGGTATTGTTTTGGAGTGTTGCTTTGCTACTCACTTGAAGAGCACATAGTTGACTGTGGTTTATCCATGGAAGATTCGAAGAACACTAGTCATTTTCTTGGATTTATTCAATCTGACAAAGGGAAAGCAATATATATAATCACTGGATTATTAAAATTGAAGCTTTTCCCTTGCTGTATCTGTTAACTAAACATTCCCTCTGTTGACTGAAAAATGGATAGCTTGAAAGCTGACATTAATAATTTTACTGACACTTCAGTGTTTGTAAAACTCTCTGGTTGTATTCTGAAACAGAACTGAAATAGAGTTTTGTTTTAAACTTCTATGGATATGGCCATTTTTCAGATTGAAAAAAAAATCCTAGTGCTTTTAATAAGATACTGATTTCCTTGCCAAGATTTATTGGACATCTAAGCAAGTCTGACAGGGACACAATTATAAGGAATGTATCTCTCTCCTTAATAGTAGCTTGAGGGAGCACTGGTCATGTTGCAATTCTCTCTGTTAGCTGTGTTCTTTGGAGAGTGATCTATGTCAAACATATCTTAAAGCCATAGGTGTGAGGAAGACTGAGGTTCAGTCGGTTTGAAGTCAGATTGTATCCTTCAATCACATGCTTCCAGTCATACCTTATTGTCTCAATTTGATACCATGGTAAGATTCTCAAGAATCTGTTTGTAATAGACCTCTAAATTGTCTAGCTGCCTTTGTATACTCATAATTCTGGCTCCTGATGAGCCTGAAATTAAAAGTTTTGATAAGAAGCAAGAAATAAATTTCTATGTGTCATGCTTGCTCTCCTGCTCTTGTTCTCTGCTGTGTGCTTTCTCTCCCCCTACACTTTCTCCATTTGTTCTGGAACCAGCCTTACTGCTGCTTCACAGTACTGATAATGGGAACACTTTTTGACACCCTGGCAAGCATATGAATAAAGCTTCTAATGAAAATTAAAATTTTCTGACCCAACCAATTAAGAAAGACTTCATGCATTCCATTGTCTCCAGCTGATTTTGTATTTTTCAGTGCTTTCAGCTACCTGTCATAATTTCACTTGTGCTGACTTCAGTGTATATGTGTATTAACTCTAACCTATAGAGAATAAGTGTGAGCTATTGCAGTTTATAATTTTAACAGTTTAATAGTTTCATTACCTTCGCTTTTATTTCCAAATTTCCTGAGATTTTTAATCATCACATGAGATAGTTTGTTGCTTAGATTGATATGCTCATCTAGCATTCTATTAATAGTGTGTTTCTAGTGAATTGTAATCTGTTTACAATATTAAATGTAAGTGAAAAAAATAACTGTTAGTAAGATTTCTTAATTGACTGTTGTGAATTTTTTTGTGTGACTTCTTGTAGTGTCTTTAAAATGTTTGTTGTCATATGGACTGCTTGATATTGATTTATGTTATTTTTTTATTGAGTTTCCTTGCTTGTCCAGTATTACAGACTCTTCATACATAAAGATGTGGAAAAGGAACCCCTCGTGGATATATAAATTTGTAAATTCACTAAATCAAGTGGACTGTTTTAAAGTGGGATAGAGAATGACAGCATATGTGCAGCTTTATATGCAAGTTCTATTGCAAACAGTTCAACACCAAGGATTGTAGGAAGTGACCTGAGCAGTGATCTCTGATGAAGCACTCATGTTTCTGCAGCAAACATTATTGAATGTTCTATTCCATTATGCATAATAGCAGTTGTAATTATTCTGTGGCAGTTTCTCTTAACTTTATTATTAGAATTACTGTACCTAAGCCTGTAAGCTCATGTGAATATTCTTTGTGTTCCCCAAGCTTCAAGCAAATAAGTTGTGACCTTCACTAGCAGCATAACAACTATCAAGTTAATCATTATTTATAGCAAAAGGGCATGTTTTTACTCTCCTACTTATGGAACCTCATGTCCTATGAGGCTTCATCATATGGCTGGGGATCTCAATTTGCATGCTTTTAGCATTAGATTAGTTAATAATTGGAAAGAGTAATGTTTTGTGGCTTCTGCACCGCAGTTTAAATTAAGACCTGTGTGCCTTATTTGTAGCAGGTTTTTATGCCAAAAACTTGAGCAAAGAAGTTATAATGCTTCAGACTAGAAGGAAGAAACCTCTGTGTCATTTTGTTTCTTATGAAAAATCCTTGTGACCCTATTTGTTGACTCCTTTTGCAGAAGCTGTATTTTGATTTTCCTAGACCTGAAACCTTACTAGCAGTTAAAATATCATGAGGAATAAGTAGTATTGTTTCTATACTTGTTTGTTGTGGAATCTCAGTTAGTTACAATAGAGAAGAATATACAATAGTTATTTACAATAGAGAGGCTTGCTGAAGGATTTATTATTTTATTTTTTGTAATAGACAATAGTGATGATGTAAATGAATAGTTGTCCCCTTGTTTTCCTTCGCTTTTTTCTAATAAAATAGTATTATTGTCTGCACGTTTGTCAGGTGGTTTTTTTTTTTGTGAGAGAGAAGAAAAAAGCCTATACTGTTGTATTTTTCTCAAACAACATTCTAATGTGTGAGTTGAATATCTACTCTATATGTCAAAATGAGGTCAGGTATTGTTAAAAATGCATTTTGAGTGCTTTAAGTTAAAAAAGCTTATGCAATATCCAAATGCATTTGAATTCTAAGGTAATGCCTTTGTTTAAATGCATAAAAAATAGGAGTCAACTGGGATAGTGCAACTAGGGCAATACTGTAACTACCTGGTGTATTTCTCTGTAAGATGTAGTTGATGTAAGTTTATGTGATACAAAAAGTGTGAAAGCACTTATTTAGATATATTCTAAATATCAGCTGTTAGATACATTATCTTTTGGAACAATGGTTTTAAGGTTTCTATTAAAGGTTTCATCCTCCTCTTTTGGCCTTTTAAGGCAGATACCTTTGAGTACTAAGGAGTTTACTTTGTGAGAATATGTCTTATGTATGACTCCTGCTTTGTAAGATTGGCCTGTGCCTTATACTTAGTAGTGTTGAAAGATTCTGGCCCTTATGTACCTGCATTTGGCAAAGTGAGTATGACTGAATTGTTTGTGAGTTTGTATGTAAGTCACTTGTATGTAAATATTTGATCCTTTGGTGGAAAATGCTGTAAAGGTGATAAATAATTCTGGAACTCTTAATTAAAAACTACTAATAAAATAACTGCTAATTAGCTCCTGGTTTTCATTTATCTGGTCCTTGCAGTGCATTGAGTCTAGTAAATAAAGCAGCAATGAGTACTAATATATTTATAGCTTAGACTCAGATCATATCTCTATGGGTATTCAAGTGATCTGCTTTGATCCCCTGATTTACCTTACTGGAAATTTGCCTGTAGCCCAAAATGTAACTAGCCTTGTTTGCTCTTTAACTAAGCATATGATGTCATATCCCTCCCCCTCTCTCTACCATGTTTATTCTTTTGACCTAGCTTATTGCATACTGTTCATGTGAATTACACCTACTGAGGACCCTTCCTCTTTCACCTTGAAAAACTAATTTTTCACAAATCCCCTTTGAAGCATGTCTTTGTGAACCAATCATTCAACCAATGAGGAATGAAGAAACTGTAATAAAGAGAAATTGCTTTTGAAGTTAAAAATAAATACTAAATAACCATTTCATTTGAGAGCAGTTTTCTGAGTAGTGACAGAATGAATTTTGACACTGTGTAATTACTAGGGTTGAGAAGAGTTAATTTAAGTCCTCCTGTTGGTTTACTCATCAAAGGTACCATCAGTTTGGAAAGGAGAATATCAGCAGTGAAAGTCCAGTGGTTTATGTGATGGTTCAAGTTATAATGTAAGTGCCTTTTGTACAACAACAGCAACAATAACCAAATTTTTAGCTAACACTGCAATTACCATACAAAGGAGGGGTAGCTTAGTTGTGACATGTGCTTTATGGCATATATCACCTAACTCTAATCAGTGATTATCTCTTGGCCAAATTGAGAGATACTGTAATTTTGTTTGAAGACCCTGAAAAAGCTTTCTGAGAAATAAATAGAAAACTTCAGTCTTGAATACTCTTAAATAATTTCTATCTAGTAAAAGGAGTCTCTGTTTTAAAGTAAACCTTGAAAAAATGAGTAAAGACAGTATTGTGATGGACTTCTTCCTCTGCCCTTTCCCAAGAGTTAACTCAGAGGAAGCATTGATCAGGTACCCTGGTTTTGTATCATATCACACAAAATAATTTTGGGGGATTTGATGTGCCTCCTAATTATGCATTAATTACTTCATTATTTTGATTCATGCCCTTTTGTGTCCTGTTATGGAAGGCCCACATTTGTTGCCAGTGTCAGTGTGTGCTGTAGATATAGGGCTTTTTTTTCCCCTTTGCAAAGGATGCTGAGATTACTATTGCTACAAGCCCATATTTCATTTTTAGTGCATTATGCTTTTATAAATAGTAAGATGCCTGCAAAAAGCTTGGGTGTTTTTTTTGGTTTTATTGTTTTTTTTTTTTTCCCTGGGAATTAGTGTACTTGGTTCGCCTTTGATTTTAATCTTAAACGATAAGGAGTAACAACAATCCCTTCTTTTCATCAGGTTTGCTGTAAGTATGTAGGGGGATAGAATATAAGAAAATAAAGGTAGTATAGAAAGTAATCTTACCCCTAAGGAGTTGCAGCTGGGCTAATTATTAAAGATTAGGAGCAGGCCTGACTTTGACAGGCTACAGCTGTCACCAATAAGAAGAGTGTTATAAAAGAGTGGATTGGTTGGTTGAGGGGAACTGGAGTCGGTTGGCTGCTGTAAGAAGAAGGAAGAGTCAGTGCTTAGAGGAGCTGCCTATGAGAAACATCAAGGAGGTATGAAACCCTTGCAATAAGGAAAACAACAAATGGAACCTTTGCGATATAATGACAACATAAGTATGTATCCTGTGCAATCTGATTGCATGCAGTAGTGCGTTAAAAGATGTGAACTAGAATTCATGAATTAATGATCTTTAATGATCTAGTGTCATGAATTAATGATCTTTAACGTGTCATTTAATAAAGAAGTGTATTTCAAATGTATTTCCTGTAATAGAACAGATTCTTGGCCTCTTATGGTGAGTATTGGTATGTTTTTTATCAATTTTAATGTGTTTCACGTGTTGATGGAAAGGTAATTAGGGGGAAGATTGAAAAAGAAAATGTAGATCTAAATGTAGGTCTGTTTTTCTCCCCTTCTCAGCCTTCTTTGAATCCTGGGGGAAGACAAGCATCTGATGTAGTACTCTTGAACCACTGGAGCATTAGAAATTATGATGTACAACGTGGGGACATTGTGTCACTGGTGTAAGTAATTTTGCATACATTTCAATACATACTTATGTAGATGTTGAACTATCAGTGTTTTGCCTACAATAATGTAGGTATATACATGGGCAAGGAGCCTAACATTTTAAATAATGCATTATTGTTACTTCTATTGTCTGTTTTCAAAACTCAGATGTTCAAAGAATGCATTACCAGGTTTTTACTTGAAAGGAATGCAATGCAAGGTATCATGTGATACAGCGTGTATGTGTACCAAAACTGCCAAGACCAAAGAGTTGTGAGATGGAAAATAGGTAAAACATTATGTGGCCTAAAGGAGTATAGTTTGAGTTGCTTGGCTATGTACTTAGGAGAAAAAATTTCCTTATTGACTAGTACTGTATGTTTTTCTTTCTGGTGAAGTATGTCTACTGAATAAAATTTTAGATAAGACCTCAAGGATTCGCCCACCTCCATAAGGACAAGTGGAGCAAAAGATGGAATTCAACATTTAAAATTGGGAGGTCTATGTATCAAGACAAAAGGTGGCAGTGTTTCGCTGTTCAAAATACTCAAGACTAACAGGACAGAAACTCCATTTCAGCCTTAATATAATATAGAAATAGAATGTCAAAGTGCTCATAACTGGTGCAGGGATATAATACATACTCATATTATATGCTTGGAGAGTTTAAGCTTAAGGTTTTAGTTTTGTAAGTGAAATGTACAATATGTAAATTGTAACAAAAATGTCTTTGGAAGCCATATTATCTAACTGCCTTTTTGTCATATATCTTTTCTAATTGTCCCTTTTTTTGCTTTCCTCTTTGCTGTAGTGGTAATTTGTAAGACAATTTTCTTCTTTCGCTAGATTCTTAAAATTTGCACTGGGATCTGTCTCATTTTCTGTCATGTAAAATTTTCTGTAAATAGTCTAGCTGCAAATATGAATTTATTCGTATTTGCTAGAGATAATATTGCAAGAGGGCTTCAATTTCAGGTCACTCAATGGATGCTGTAAAATGTGATTCTGCCTGTGCATCCCTCTGCCCAAGTCATGCTCTGGTGATTGTTTAAAAGAATCAGGATAACTGATTAGTAATTAATAGACTGAACAGAAAATGAGCACATTGTCTGATCAGAAAACAAAATTAATAGTTTCATTCTTATTATACTCCTTGAATGTTTGTAATTTTGTCTGAGCCATCTGCATTGGTTATTTTCACTTTGCTGTATGTTTGAGCAGGATAACTAGTATTTTAGATGCAGTGGAGTTTTTTGTATGTTTGGAAGCTTTTCCCTAATCTTGGTAGAGTTTATGTAGACCCACATAGAAGAAGTTGTATTTATGCACTTTATGGAAGCTTTTCTTAGTCTTTGGGAAGTCCTCTAGATAATCAGATCAGAGTATTCCCAAAGCATTTTAAGATCAATACAAAGGAAGTTAAACAATGTAAAAATAATTTATTGGATAGTTTTAGTATAAAATATCATTAAATGTTTACATTTTCAATAACAACTTTTAAGTACCTCATGGTACGGGTTTGTTTGAAGAAGTTTTGGCCTGCTTCCTTATTGTATTGTTAAGTTTTTAATTGTGTGGTAAAGTCTTGCAGGATATAGTATCTGGATGTGATTTTGTACCTGTCAGTTTTTGGGAATTTTGCTGTACAATGCTTCTATTGTGTAAACGGGTTAATACTTTTAATCTTTTTCATTTTGGTTTTTTACTTATGATTTCTATAACTCACATATATGCATGGATTTTACTTGCTGGTCCTCAGATCCTGATTTAGGTAAGGCATGAACAGGGAAGGCAGATGTCCTATCAGGTTCTCCTTTACTGATCCTCTCAGAAATTCAGTTGAGAAAATATTGTTTTGACTGAGAGAGGCAAATGAATATGTAAGCCTTTGTTTTGTATCCTTGTTGGCTGCTTGACATTGGTCCCCTGCCTCCTCTTTGCCAAGTTGTAGTAGAAGATATTTTAGAGGTTCTGGAAGGGTGGTCATTTGTAGAACAGGAGCTGAGGTAAAATATTATTTCATGGCAGCATGAACAGGGCCATTCAAACTCATCTCTTTGCTCCAAGTTTTGCCTGTTGACCTTCTACTTACAGTGGACTTTTGCTAGCTGGGATCTCAACAATCTCTTTAGGAATTGTGGTAGAAACAGCAGCCATCCAGAATGACATGGTATCTCTGATGATATGAAGAGAGCAAAGAGGTGAGTCAGTCTTGGTGGTCCTGGATGCCCCAGAAGAGAATCAGTGAGCCTGTGGTCATGATTCTGGTACTGCTTGCAGATCCGAAAGTTTTTCCTCTATTGTCCGATCTAGTTCTTGATAAACACACGCAAATATATATATATATACACACATTTATTTTATGACTTTGATTACAAATGAGCACCCAAGTACTCAAGTATGTGGTGATGTTTATACCTAGTAAAGGTACTGAATGAAGACTGCATGTCTCTCTGTCATCTTGGTCACTTTAACTGATGTAGGTGAACCACTCATCTCAGTCATAGCTGTCATAGCTTAGCCACTGTACAGGCACATGTTTTAGACAAAATATTTACAACAACATTAGTCTTTAAAAATATTAAAGTCAGGTAAAACCAATGGAGATAATAAGTTGGTAGCAAAAAAATATTTCTTTAATGCAGTATAGTATTTTACAGATAGTTATATCTTACTTCAGCCTTTAGAATGTTGTTTCCCTTTAGTTTGAACTCATTTTTATTGATACCAGAATTAGGAGAGCTCAATGTTACATGCTGTAACTTTTGAACTCACAATTTTAAGTTCATTCAGAACTGAGCAAAATGTTATCATCCTTAACTTGATCACTTGCTACATTCCTATTTTAGGTAGTGCTGTATTACTGGGACTTAATACATTGAAAATCAAAACAGGAATAATTTTTAAATAAATGAAGTAATTTCAGGCATTCTGTGTTTCAGATTACTGCCTTTCCATCTCTTAAATGGATTTTAAAAAATTAAAAAATGTGTTATCTTTTTAGTTTGGAAAATGCATTTATTTGTCTTTGAAGAGGAAAAATAGTCATGTAGCACATGATGTCATCTTTCAAAGACAAATGCTTGTTTTTGCCAGGCAGACCTTGATTTTTCAGTAAGTTTAGTGTTTAAACAAGCATCTACTTTGTAAGAGCTCAGTTGAGGTAGATCTCAACAGTTGTGTAGAACTTTATTAGCTATTGCGGAATGAGTTATAAGACACGTAGTGTTCTCTCAGCTGGTCTCACTCTGTAAAGTTTGAGTGCCAGCAGCATTGTAGCTGGAGCTGTGTGTGTCACAGTGGGGCGTGTACAGCTCATGCAGGTCCCAGGGAATACATGCTGCAGCTGCACTTCCCAGCACTTATAGAAATACTGCTCTTCTACTGCAGATTAAGGGATATTTTTGCCAATGTTACCTGTATGTAATTTGTTTTTTACTGTGTGCAAATGCAGGCATTGCTATAAAAAGGTGTTCCCAAAGAGTGATTTTTAGGTCTAGAATTCATTTTGGTTGCCTGTATGGGAACCCTCCCATCCCGATTGTACAATCATACCATCTTTTTATTCCAAAATTCCTGTCTTAATGTAGGAAATGTTGGTGCTTAAATTTTCAAATGATGAAATGTTAAAGTTGTAAATATTCACGGACACTAATTTTAACCTTGAGGTCAAAAATTAGAGGTTAATTTGAAGGTTCTGTACTAGAGAGAACACCTTCTGCAATGTCTGACTGAGAGCAGGAGCTTTCTTGCTGAATAGGTTGCCAGGTGTCCCTCCATTGCTAATTTAGAATGTGTTCTTATGTGTCAAATAAAAATAGCTATGCTAAATTAATCTGAGGGAGAAGAAAAGGGAACCATGCTGTTTGTTCTGTACATCCTGAATGGTAACATGCTTTTAAAATTATGAACTATAATAGCTAAATGGGCAGTATGTTTAAAAACATGTTTTTAAAGGTCAGCTATAAAAATAAGGAAATAAGTGTTGTATATTTTGTCAGCTTCTTTTGAGTTCTCATACAGGAGCATAACTTAAATACAAACCCAACTTTCTACACAGAAAATTCCTTGACGTAAAAAAAAAGGCCAAATCATGCTTTTTGCCTTCTATCCTTCATATCCTTGTGAGGGATATTAAGTGGCTTCTGTCACTTCTTCATCTGAGCCTAAGATTATACTTGGACCTTTCCATAAACTCCTTTATTTGTGCAAACTGCTAAGCTTTTATGTGAGCTTGATCTTTGAAAAATCCAGTGCAGATAACCGTTCTGGAGGAAGAATCAAAATACTGCACTTAAGGTTGTTTCTGCTGCTGTGTCCTCACTGGCATCTGTTCAGAAATGAGAACTGGAAAAGATAATTGCAGTGATGATTTTATGTGATGGTTCCACAAGTTTCAGCCTACACATGCAAGTCTGAATAATGCAATTTTTGAAGGAATATAATCTTGTTTAGTTGATGAAAACAAAAGAGTTCTCAAATTGTGCAAACTGAATATATGCTATTCATACAAGATCACTAATTGGAATTTCATTATTGAGACTAGCTTAGAAAAGTAAATATCAGTAAGAAGGTACTTACTGAAGGAACTGCCTTGAATTTGAATTAGTTGTAATTATGAAAAGATCTTCTACTAAATTCTGATAGATATAATGTGAATGGATATCTAATGGTTCTTGCATTATGTTTAAAAAAGCTTCTTTCTGACTAAAATACTGGACAAACTTTTACAAATACCTCTTCTTGGCCTTCTTAAGTCTTCCAATTTCTGTTCTATTTTTGTTTGTACTTAGGTCTCTGTACCAAGTCATCTGTCTTCTGGCAGGTAGGACACTGCAAAGGAGGTTGTGCTGACACAGAAGCTAAATAATCACTTTAGTTTCTGTGCCTCAGTGACCTCAGAAAATCTTTTCCTATTCTGTTCTTTTAGCTGGGAAAAAACCAAAGAAAACCTCTCATGTCTTTTCTTGATAAAAATCAAATATGTAGTTTTACTTTTATTATCCCTGTTACGATCTATTCCTAGTGTGGGTATCATACTATATATGTGTTAATGCTATTGGTGGAAGAAAGCCTGGTGTGTTCTATTTATAAAGCAAAATCCTTTTTCTAAGGAAACTTTTCAGATACTGTACATGATTCTTGGTTGTATTATGAAGTGCTCAGGAGGAGTTTAATAGGCAGTGATTGCATTACTGTGGAAAATGAGCAGTTGTGGAGGAAAGAAGCTGTTGCAGTTGAAGTTAGGGTTGTTACACTTAAAGTCTATGAATATGACTAGGAAGTTGACAAGACTTGACTGCAAGAATCACTGCTGGAAAGAGCCTGGTTAGACTCTTTAGGCCAAAAAGTCACATAAATGAATTATGTTATAGCTTACAGTGATTAAATTGAAAGTTGAGGATTTAAAAATAAAAATACCCATTTTTAAAAAGAGGAAGTCAGATGGCCTTTGCTGTTTGTGAAAGAGGCGTCAGTTGATTGATTGAGAAGACCACTGTAGTATTGTAAGTGGTGCTGTGTAAACTTCGTATTCTGGTTGATTTTGATTTTATTGGCCTTTATATAGAATTAAGTACCTTGCTATTGAATTAAGAAACAAATTGCTTGCTGAAGATTTATTAGAGTATCTATTAGAATACTACATTGCAAGTTTACTGAATCCACTTCACTGATTACCAAGTTAGTTTAGGTTTTGGGCTTGGTTTGTTTGTTAGTTTTACATTTTCTTGCATATAATTTAGTCTTTGTGTTTAATTTAAAATGCAGCATTCAGAGACTTGACAAAAATAAAGTCAGATGCACAGTCTGTGGTATTGTCTTAGTTTGAAAAGGATAGTTGTCTGCTAAGGAAGGCAGGAGCCTCCCCTGAAATGGAAAATGCAAACTCCCTCTCTCTGAATTGTTATAATTTTGGAATTATGGGGCTTTCAGGCAAAGATATGAGAGCAGGAATAGCAGCTCTTTATTAGGGAAGAAAATAAAAAAAAAAAAAACAAAACACAACAAAACAATGCAGTAATATAAAACAACACTGTCAAGTCAGAATAAGACCTAACACCATGTGGGTCAGGGAATGTCAGTAGCAGTCTGATTAAATGGGGGCTGCAGTCCTCCTGGAGTGGCAAGTGTGGTTCTGTTGAAGCAGTGATCCTGTAGAAGAGTGTAGTCTTCCTCTGAAGATCCAGTGGAGGTGTAGATGGGCCTGGTCTTTCCCTGGGAATCCAGTGGCTAAGATAGCTGCTCCTCTGGGAATCCACTGGAAAAGGCTGGCTGTGGTCTTTCAAACTTCTGATTATATCCAATTAGGAATGCTTGGTTTCTCCCTCTGGGTGGAGCATCTCACAATGGGATAATGTAATTTTATCAGTCATGCAGTGACAGTCCATGGCTCATTAGCAGAAGGTATTTCACCAGGTGGAGGATTGGTTGTGGAAGAGATAAAAAAAGCTGCCCTCTTAACAGAAGATAATTGCCCCGTCAGATAGGAATAGAATACACACACCCATATCCAACCTAACATATTAAGAGAGATAGTTGGTTGAATTTACTTCTGAGGTAAATAGCACAAAATTTCTTTAAGACCCATTGTAATGGAAGTGAAGGGATATTAGAGTCTTGCCCACCTCAAAGGCAAAATACTTAAAAATACAGATCGGTAGATTATCCTGTGTAGAACAGCTTTAATTTTGATGCTACTGGATTGGGTTTACACTGGAAGAACTGTGAGTTGAGGTAGTATTACAACTCAGCTAGATTATGATATAAATAATAAAAACAGGTTAATTTGTAATTACACACAAATATATATCTGATTCTTTGGCAAGTGAGAAAGGTGAGAAGAAAATCATTGTGATCTTCAAATTCTAGGATGATCAGGTGTTAATAGCTAATTGTTACATAAGGAGGCCTTATGTTCTGCTGTTGGAGGAGTCTTAACAGTAATTTTCAATCTCAAAATTAACTGATATATTAATTCAATTTAATTAATTTTACTTCACCTTTTAGTGGTCAGGCAAATGAAGAATAGGAAAAAACCTGTTTTACCAAGTGACATAGTTTTTACCTTTTCAATAAAAATTTTAAAAAGTAGAACAGTATAGAATAGTTTTTTATACTCTTTTAGATGACCAGTCACAGTGTGTTGGAGGTCCTGGGTCTAAGTGGACAGCTGCTTGGAATGTTGCAGAAATTGCGGTGGTGATTTGGTTGGTTGGAAAGCTGTCAGATCCTGTAACTCTGCCTTACAGTCGGATGGCTGACTGTTCTGTGAAGGTCATGTTGACCAAAAAGAAAAATGTCACATATGTATATATAAAATGGTTTAGAAAAATGTCACTTAGACCTTTTGAAATAGCTATAATTTAGATGCTAGGAATATGATTCCCTGTTGCAGAATCTGCTGTCATGTATGTACAGAAAGGTATATGTTTCCTAAATATTTTTTCCTTGAACCTGAAGAAACTTTGACAACTCTTATAGGAAAATATTTGATACCTTTTTTTCTCTGTACATTTCCAACTGCTGCAAAGTAATTGCTGGTTATTTATGACTGGCATTGCTTGTAGGTACTTGGAACTAGGAAAGGTTTTACAAGTCAGTGAAATAAGCTACGCAATCTCATTGCTGGAAGTGGCAGGCAATACGATTGTTCAGCAACTAATGTGAAATTCCAGTGCTTATTCTCTGCAGGGTATTCAGATTAGACACCACCTCCTTATGTAAATTCCGGCTGAAAATCTGTCATGATATAGGATAAAAAAATTAATGGTTATTCACATGGTTTTTCTTGCACTTTAGCTCAAGTCTGGTTTTGATTATGATAAATATAGATGGGCCATAATTTTTAAATGTATGCTCTGAATACATATTCTGTTTAATTTGATGATCAGATACCTTGACACTATAGAGGAGTGTTAAACTGGTACTTTGAAAGTAATTTCCTTCCCTTGAAAGTGAAGCCAACGTTTCAACTAATTCTTAGAGAAGATAACAAATGTTATGTTTCACTGCACTTACGAAGTGCTGAGTGCTGAATTTGTGAGATGCTAGATTCTGTTTAAGATGAACTCACTATTTCAAGTGTTTGCCTTTCATATTTTTTTACTTGAATTGTGAACAGTACACATTTTGCACCTAAAGATGTTATATCATCAATTATGAAGAAGTTGTTGTATACCTATGAGGAGATGGAGTAATATATTTTATTTTTTCCTAGAATAACTCTGGAAATCAGCTTACTCTCTCTTTTCCATGTGAAACCATTATCTTTCAAAGAGATCCAGCTCCTTGGCATCAAGGATTTTATATTCCAATGCTAAGGTTTGCTATCTGCCGTAGTATAAAAGCTATAACAGAAATATATGTAGGATGTTACAGTATGATTCAGCAGTTCTTGAATCCTAGAATACAATAATTTTTCTTAAGGTATAAAGCCTGATTATTTATATTATACGTTCTGGATGTAAGCAATTAACCAAATTAAATTGGTTCTTTTTATGCAAAAAGATACCTAAATGCATTTTATCCTTTTTTTTGTTTTTGTTTTTTTGTGGTGTTTTTTTTTTTGGTTTTTTTTTGTTTTGGCAGTTAGCCTGTTTTCATTTTGTGTACAATTTAGGAAATACTGAGGTGATATTTTGTTTTACAGGATATTTCAGACTTTGTGTTCTTGGACAAATTATTGCCACAGCTGACTTGGTATCTTTCAGTAATAACTTCCCTTAAGTCAGTTTAGTCAGTTGTATTATGAGCAACCATAAATATTAACTACAGAATATTTCTTCTAGGAATCTTTCAATTAACTACACATATGCTGACAAAGTGAATTTTGCTTACACATGAAAAATATTTATTTCCTATCTAATTGGTGAAGTTGGAAGAAAAAACATGGGTCTTGACCTGTGCTGAGTATATTGTGGACATGAATATTTTTGCATGTAATAAGCAGTCTTGGCCTTGTTTTTGGTTTTTTTCAACCTGTTAGCAAAGGTAAAGGCAAGGGAATGGCAAATTATCAGGTTTAAAATGATAATTAACCTTATAATCACTGTATTTTCTAGGGAAATTATATTGATGAAAGTAACATTAGTTTTTTATGTGCAATCAGCTGTTTCTGAAAAGTCGAATTGAACAGCATTTAACTTTAAAAATAAGCATGTGTATTTGTGTTTGGGACTTATCATTATTGCCAACTGTCTATGTGATGATTAGCTACAGAGAAAAGTCTTTCTCAGAGATGCACAGTAGAAGGATGCGACAGGGGCCGCAATTGCAGCAAGGGGTATTCTGACTATACATATGGGGAAGAAAAAAAGAAGGATTAGAATCACCTCATAGCCAGAGAGGCTATGAAGCCTCCAGCCTTAATTGAAACTGGACTGGCAAAAACCTAAGCATCCTCATCTTCCTTTCCAGTTGCATCTGTTTTGGTCATAAGCTGAAGTAGCTAACTTCCAGAGGTCCTTTCCTGAAGCTGAATGATTCTGTTTTGTTTACATCAAATGGAAGTTTTAAAGTGTGAGCCATAATAGCTATACACTATCACAGTTTACATTACTAATAAATTCATGTTTACAATAAGCATTATGTTGTTTTAAATTTGTTTTATAGCATGGAAATAGAGTTTCTAAAAACCTCTTTTTCTGTGTATGTGGTTTCGATATTTATCTTAAAACTCCTTCTGTAAGACCCAGCCACGCATTGAAAACCTGTTTTGTTAATAGCTGAACCATACAGAGAATGGTCAGATTGCATTTAGGTTTTGTAACTAGATTGTAAATCCTCTGAAGGAGAAACAATGAGTAGGTTTAGGCAGATGTGTGTGGTGCAACAATCAGTCGGGTGGGAAGACTGCAAGGAGATGTCCAAAAACAGGGATGTATTTGACGTACCATAGTAAAGGGAAATGGTTTGACAATATATGAGGGCATGGTTCCCAAGTGAGAAGTGGAGCCTGCTAAAGTACACAAGCAGTTGTTTGCTCACTTGTTAAATTTTCAATGAAGTCTGACTGGATTCATTCATAAAGGACTGAAAATCAGAGAAAAATATGTCAGTAATAAAGTATAAAAGGCAACTAAAATGAAGGCAAAGAAGTTCATTTGACAGAACACTGGAAGCAAAGACAGGGGTTACCTACAAATTTTCATGTCATGTCTGTAATTTAATGACTTTATGTAGGAAGAATTGACAAAAATCTTTTTATTTCATAAATAGAACTTAAATTGATTTGAATTTGACCTGTGTCTTGTGCCAATATGGAGAAGAACACTCTAGCCAGCCTATTCTCTTGCCACTCAGCTCTGATTTTTCCCTGCTATTTTAGGTATCGTTTTTGCTGCTACCTTTGTGAAATGTAAAAAATTAATGTATAAAGAAAATTTTGGACTAGGGAAGGGAAAAGGTATGAGTAAAAACTTAAAATTATTGCTCTCATAAACTCATCATCCATAATGTCATTTAGAGTTTCAGTAATTAAAAGTGTATATCTTAAGGCAAAAAAGAGATAGCTAGTGAGCACATTTCTTGTGTTATGTGTTGTTTTATATGTTTGCTTTAAGGGATAAATTAGTGGCATTCTCAGAACAATAACTTTGATGTTTCCAGAACTAGGGCAAGTGTAATGACAGAAGTGTGGTCTTGCCATATAAAGGAAGTATGTTGTCAGCAAGCAAAGGATAATAGCATCCTGTACACCCAGAAGGCCTGCTGTGATGTTTGCGTCTGCATAAGATCCCCTTCGCCCTCAGAAGAGGCTATTTTTAAACTGGTGCTGAGTTTGACCTTAGTGAAGAAATACTGTTGTAACATTTTTAAATGCGTGTTCATGCACAGTGTGTCCCTCAGTCATCTAGGACGCTGACGATAGTACTTTTTTCACAAAAAACTTGTTTTAGTTTCTACTTTACTTGAGTTGAAAGGCTTACCTGTTTAACATTAGCAGGGAAAACCTGATTACAAATTATTTCCTGTATCCTTAATTGATATAGCTTACCTGAATCCATAGACAGAATTAGAGGTTTAAATTCATTGTTCCATGCAGCTTATGATAAGGTGGTGTCACATTTCTGATTAAAATAGAAATAGCTTCCATAGACTCTGTTGTTAACTACATTTTCTTCACTGTGAATGGTGATGTCATTGAAAAACTTGTGAAGAATATGAATTGTTCCAGGTCAATACTACTACTACTTCATAGGAACAGCGTGCACACCTTTGATAAGTGAAGGAGAATGTTGATATAGTTGACATACATTTATTGCAACACCTTTTAAATACCCTGAAATGCCAGGAAATTTTAAGAACGTTCTTTCTTGAGCCTTCTAAGGCCCTTATGTTATTGCATGTTATCTAGAGACAGGTTTTAACTGACAGTGATGGGAAAGCGCAATATTGGAGTGATTCCTTACTGGGAGAAATTAATGATGTGAGTATATGTTAACTAACATTAAGTTAAACCTGACTTAGCAAAACAAAGGTCTTAATGTGTCTGAACCCAAATTTAGCAGAAAAAAGTGAATCTTAATTTCTGAAACTGTTTCTAGATGCTTCCTTAGTTTTTATAATTGAAACAGGTAAGCATGTTCATATGGAATATTTTCTCCTCTTTATTTCCCTCTTTGCCTATCCTTTTTGAGAAATTATAACAGTGATTATCTTTGAGACAGTTTTGAGTAGCTGGCCTTCCAATTTTCCCTTTTTTCAGTTCTCTTTTGTAATCCTGTGGCCATTTTTGGTATTAAAAAGACTACGGAGTTTGTAAGTGTGTAAAGTAGGTTGGGATTTATATAAGTATTTACATTAAGTCTGTGAGACTGCAGCTTTGGAGCTGTTGTCTCCCACTCTTCTGAAGTCTGCTGCTGTTTTTTCAGCTAATTGTAAATTACACTTTTCTCCTTTAAATTACTTAAAAGTTTTTTTGTGCGTGTTTGTTATGTATGTTTTAACCAGCTATTACCTGAGGTTTGTGAACAGGTATAGCATACTGTTACTCTAATAGATCTATGATTGAATTGATTGAAAATACTTTGAAAAGATTGCAAAGACTCTTAGCAGTTGTATTTCACATTTCAACGGTGTAACTATATGTGAGATGAGACAGCTCAGCAAGGTTTTCCAGTTCTCAAGATTTGCTAATACAGCAGCAGTTGACCATCAAGGGAAATTTAGGTTTGAAGGGACTCTTCATGTCCTGATTTGTAAAAACCCTCCTGGGCTATTCTAGAAATTTCTGCTAGCAACTACATTTAGCTCTTCTGTGTGGCTTGTTTCAATTCCTGCATGTAGCTGTATGTACTATTTACTGAAGCTCACGAGGTGTGACATGGCAGCAACAAGTGCATTCTCTAGGTGGCTGCAGCAGGGCTGGCAAACGGGTTAGCTCCTGGTATAGAGAGAACATGAACAGAGCATTTGCTCTTTTTAGCACCGAGAATTACTTCGGGCTAGAAGTAATCAATCTTGGTATATCTAATCTACCAGTTATACTCCTGCTTCATAATATATTAATAGTAATATGACTGCTACTGGAATGGGCTGAGTAAAGGTTTTATTATTTTACTGTTTCTTTCTTTGTCTGATACTTGCAGTTGATAAAGTGAACAAATAATAAAACACATCAATGCTGCTTTTATCATGACCTTCATCTGCAGGAAGCTAGAAGTTGTACAGTATTTAAGGATATCTCATGAAGAACCCTTTTGAACACAACAGGGTTATGATGGCTGTATTCATATATTGCTGATTGGTCTCCCATGTGTAGTCTAAGAATAAACTGATTTGGAGATTGTTATGGAAATTTGATCCAAGTACAAGGCAAGCTAACATGGACTCATATAACTAGCTGATATTCAAAATGATCTTTGACTTAGGAAGAAAATAAATCACATTCAATTTGAGAACTATTATAGCAAGAATTTCAACAAATAGGAATTGGTATGATTATATTTGTTAAAAAGTATTTCTGATGGACAAACTGGCAAATAAGCATCTTGCATAATAATTCAATAATTATTATTATGTGTATGTAATACTTGTAGAACAATTTCATATTACATGATTGATTTGGGAAGTATCCTGACACACAAGAGGTCAGATTTTGAACCAGCTGGCATGCAGTAGCAGAATGACTGCAGCATATTACTCATACACTCTGCAAAAGTTCTTAAATGTGTATGTTCTTTATTAAAATCAGTAATTTTTTCTTTCCCCCAGTGACCTGGAACAAAAGCAATGGTTGGTGCTGCTGGGAGCCCAGAATCTGAAAGGATTTGTAATTCTTTAGGGCGAATGATGTTTGCATTGCCTGTGAGAAGAGAGAATGTAATCCCCATTTTGCTCTTGCAAGTCCAGAATATATTGATAAGTTTTTCTCCTTAGGATCCAAATCCAATATATATTTTAAAACAGTTCAGAAAATCTGAAGCTTGGAGCAAGAGGGAAAATTTTAAATTGATGTGTTTTACACCTTATTAAAAAACCAAATATATAATATTGTATTTATGTCTAATACAATATTTACTTCTAATACAATATAATTCTTCTAATATATTAATTTATGGATATGTTTATGGTCTATATAAATGTTTTAGATCCTAGAGTGACACACTATTTTTTTTTGAAAACAAAATCCATTTTCATCAGTTTGTATGGAGTGTGTATTCAGCTGCTGAAGGTCCTCTCCTTAGAATGGTCATCCTCTACTTGGATATGAGGATAATTCACTGTCTTAGTCATGTATGTGATGTATCCATGTAGGGATTTGTTCTATTTAGGATCCAATTAAAAAACCCAAAAAAATTAATTCTGTCCTGTGTATTCTTGCCCATGGCAGAATGGATGGTCATGTTGGACTGTGTGACCTTTCAAGGTCTCCTTCAACCCAACCCATTGCATGGCAATAAGATCCCTTCCTGAAGTTTTCTTGCTTGTTTTGGGTTGTTATGTTCAGGCTCATACTAATGAGGTGGAAGGAATTTTTACCACTTTAGCCAATGTAACTGGGATTTATATGGAAGTTATATGCTAACGAAAGACATTTAGGTTTGTCTTCAGGGGTTTGATGCTTAGATTATCTGTATCCAAGATCATGCCCAAGCCAGAGATAATGTGGTACTGAAAAATGAACTGTGTTGCATCCCCCACTTCATTTGGGATGTCAGTCATGCCTCTTTCAACCAGTTGTGATAAATACAGAGACATGAGAGAGTAAACAAGGAAGCTGAGAACAGGCCTTGATGAGGGAGAAGTTATATTATTGACACTGTTTTTTTGTTGATCCTAGCTGCACTTTGGTGGAGTGTCTATTCAGTAGCAACTCTAGAGAGAATATTGTGACAACTTTATTTTGCTTCTTGTTTGTTTTGCTTTATCATTGCAGACTTAAACAGATTACAACAGACTAGTTCACCTGTTAAAGTTTGGCCAGTGAGCAAGCCTGTTTCCATCCTTCAGAGCATCTTATGTCTTGTTTGTGTTTCAGAAGTCTCTAATGAAGGCTTAAGGATGAAGCCTCTAACTTATTATTTTACTCTTATTTATATTCTGTCATGCCTAGGATGTTGATTTAGGACAAAAGCATCATTATTTAAGAAACTCTACGTAGATTTCTTTGTCGCCTCAAGGGGAGTTTCTGCATTAAACCTACTCCAATTATCTCTATTGTTATAATAGTCAGATATCATAAATCAAGCCTACTCACCAGAATATCTCTCTAGTCAGTGGAGAAAAACGAGCACTTACAGAAATGAGTTTTTATCAATTATCTTTAGACATTTTATGTTAAATGATGGGCCAAATAAATGATATGTAATCTAATTAGAATAAAAACACATTTCTATATAAATTTTCCACTTTTGTCCCTAATCTAGGTGATCAAATAATAATGAAATTATTTTAGTATGTTTCACCATATAGTTTTAAGGATTATTTACGTGCAATTTACTATTGCCCAGAAAAAAGTATTTTCCATGCTATATCTTAAATTCCAGGGTGACATTTCCTACTTTTCACTGCACCTATTTGGACTCTCCTATTGGGAGACTGTGGTATCTGACCAACAAGGGACTTCAGTTTTACTGTCAAACTGAACAGTCAACAGTTTTTCATCCTCTTGAGATCAAGCATCTATTAAATGAGCTATAGGTGCAGGTAACTAAATAATATTGGGGAGCTTCCATACTGTTCTTGTGTTTACAATGTTATTTTCTTTTTTTTCGCTTCCTTCCTCTCTGTCTCTTAAACCACACAGAAGAAATAAGGTCATAATTTAATGAATGACCCCTTGGATCACAGATGCTGACAAAATGAAGCCTGAACATTTTAAATTGGCTGGCTGCTGTTATCCTAACAGAGCCCATTAAAGTCACACAAGAGAGCATAACTTATTATGTAGTGAAACTGTGACTTTTTCATGGTTTCTTTGTAAATATGACAAAATTTATGGATGGCATTAGTGATACTAAGTTGACAGAATTAAAACCACTGTTTATGGACACAGTTCAGCAACTTGATTTAATTAGATTCTCACTGCATTGATCTAAGAGGATTTTCAGGCAGTATTTTATGATGAGGGTTTGGAAGAGAGTGTTGGAAGTTTCCCAGAAGTGAAGAATTAGAAGCAATATTTTTCATTTAAATACATACATGTTTAGCTAATTACTTAATTAGACTCTTGCACTTTGAAACAGTAGACAGTGTTTTGTATAGGGGCTTCAGCCACTGTCCAGCCTGAAAATTCATCTTAAGCTAATGATTTACTGCACTGAGATTGGCTCAGGGGGATAGAGCATGATACTCATAACATCAAGGTTATGGGTTTGATCCCTGTGTGGGCCACTCAAATGTCCTTGTGGGTCCTTTCCAACTCAGAATATTCTGTAAATATAAGGCTGCTTACTGTAACTATCTGACAAAGGAAACATTTACTTCACAATCTCTTCAAAACTGGAAAAAGAAGGTGAATTGTCAGTTGGATTCCCTACCTGTGTGCCCTTCCCTATGTAGTTCAACAGCATTGAGAGACATTGGATATGTTTCTTTCTGTTAAATAGTACCTGAATGTCTACAGCATCTTTTTAAACAAATTCAAGGACAGCTGATCTATAAAAAGCTAAATATTACTTCCTCTACAACTTCCTGTGGCAACAAACAACAAAAATTACCAGGTACTTTTTGCTCTTTTTTTGTTCTTCATCCAGGGAATGTCACAAATCCACAGATCTGATTACTAATTTCAACCATTAGTTTCAGATTTAGCTGAAAATTGTGCCAGTGTTACAACTCTCAGTAGCTCTTTCTGTAAAATTCAGGATAGCTTGGATGGGAGTCTCAACACAGTCTTCAGAACATTGTTTATAAATGAAGAATCTCTTCAGATTGTATTTCTCAAAAACAAGAAATAGTAATTTATGTGAAAACTGTGCTTTTCTTTCTCACATTTCATCTTCCTTTGCATATTGTATAATATTGTAAAAAAATGAAAAATACTCAAAGATGATCTCTGTTTCAGTACTTTATGTACTGTAGGAAGGTATCCATAGACCAGGTGTTGAGTCCTGACATTAACATTGTGTCTTCCATTATTAATATTATTACCTCAAAGCTAGTATTAAATTTGTATGTTAGTGATGTCAAAATGCATATGAAGAAGTATTTCTGGAACAGGAAAATGAATGCCATCACAATTTTTCTGTATATTCTTGACTATGTAGTGATGATAATCTTAAAATGACAGATGTTTATTTAACTTTTAGTTTGTTTTTTTTTTTTTTTTGCCATGTTTTTCATATTGGTAACTTGTATCTATGGACTTCACTTGGATTGTGAAACTTGAGGCAATATAAGAAAGCAGGGGGAAGGTTCACATAACTCCAAAATTAAACTTCACTTCTATATAATAGTGAGAAATATGCCTGTAGACAAATGCATTGGCTAGATGTAGGTTTTTTTCATAATTTCAAATTCTGCTGTGAAACATCCAAGGTTACTATGACATTCTCACAAAATATTTTTTCCCAAATGACAGAACAAAAATAAAAAACCCCACACCCCACACCTGTGCTTTTTTTATTGTTTAATTTTTTTTATTTGTCATACTAAGGATTCATAAACTAATACTTTTATTTGTTGTTGAGAAAAATGCTGCTTTGATACCTTTCTGATGTCTATTAAATTTAGTGGAAGCAGTAATGGTTCTGGGAGGAGACCAAGGTGTATTGAGGAAAATGGTGGTTTTTAAAGTTAAGTAAATCTGGTTTTGTATTTTTTATTGCACAGTGGATTTCTCTTTTTACAGATACTGGTTTAACTTTAGAAATTCTCAGCCTCTCAAATATTTTCCTTTTACTGAAAAAATTGTCATGATAATAGTTAAGGCTGCTGAACAAGAGGAACCGAAATTTTGTTTTGCTAAATATACCCCACTGGCCAACACTGATGTACTCACTTCATTGCTTTCTACTTCAGTTGTAAAAATAACCCAACTTCCTTCTTTTAAAGGATTATTCTAGGGAATATTTGCCTTACAAAGAATAAAATAATAAAATATATTTGGTTTTACTACATTTGACAGAAGACACGCACAATTCCTATCCTGTATTTACTATGAAGTGATGTTCTTTCTTTATTACTAGGATTCAGAGATTATTTTCTTAGAGTGATATAAAAACCTATTCCTTAAGGAATGTCATAGTACATTTTAGAAATGCTTTCTTTTTATAATGTTCTTCATACTAAAATAAGTAATGGAATCTCTAAGGCATAATGGAAGGTGTATGGGAAGAACTGCTACAGCAATGAAAACCAGTGAAGTTTGAGGGGATTGTACAGTAAAACAAGGTTAATTTAAGAAAACACGGCTCTAATATTGCTGAATGTTTTTCCTTTCATGCATTTTACAGAATGTTGATGTAGACAATAAAAGGGCACATTCATCAAAGTACTTAATTTAATTTAAACATCCCACACTCCCCTTCACCCCCTCACTCCTCAGCTCAGTTTAAGCATACTCAGATTAAGTACTCAGATTTCACATGATGGTGAAGAAAAGAACCCGTAGGACATGTAAAATTTATGAGGAGTCTTGAGATTTCATTCATTATATTGACAATATGCACAGCTTCTTTTCAAAATGGATTGGACCAAAAATAGGTGAACAGACGTGGTTGAAAGGCTTCTTCCCGTAGTGTGTGTTGAATTATGTGAGTTACTTCTGCTTATACGTTACCCCGGAGGACTGCTTAATGTGCTTGCTTATACAGAGCAGCAAATTTTAGCTGTGGGCTGGTATCCATATTGAGCCATAAATTTATAGTTGATCTATTGCTTTCTGGGCAGACCAGTCATACTCAGATGGAATTAAGGGCAGTAATTGATTTCCTGCTAAATAAGACTCATATCAGGTTAAAACATAAAAAATGAGAACTACAGTCTCTATATGAAACAATATATATTCTAAATGTTGCTTGTAGATATGAAAACCTTTTTATAATTATAAATTTGCACACAGATTTGTAGAGATACCTTCTGAATGGAAAGCAGTATCTATAATTTTTTTATTATTTGAATTTTGATTGACAAAAATTTTTCTGCCAAGAAATCTTTTGCTGCTGTGGCTACATCATTATTCTAACAATATACCATACCAACAGAATGTATTTTAGCTTGTTTTTAGCTTGTGTTAAGTATACCAAGGTGAATATTGCATGAGTTAGGGGTTTCATCTGCTCAAATGTACCATAACAAAAACTGCTTTATAGAAAAAAAATTAAGCAGTGATTGCTTATCAGCTGTGTATCAGCATTGTGAAATTTAGAATGAGGCTGATTCACTGAGATGTAGAGGAAAATCTTTTATTAACTGAAGCTGTTTTTTTTCTGATCAGCAATTAAGCTGCAAAGTAAGCCTGCTTAATTTTAGTTCCATCCTGTGAAAATCAGCTGCTGTTTCATGATACTGATATAACAAGTAAGGGAGGAAAGAAATTACCTCCATTGACTTAATAAGTAAAACTTTGTTGTGTTATTTCAACTTAATTTATATTTGGAATTGCATACTGCTTCAGAATGTAAAAAGCATGTCTCCCTTTCTGCCTTCTCTCTCTTTGTGTACTCTTTTTCTCTCTTTTCTCTTTCTCTGCTTTGTTTTTGCAGTGAAGAATGTGGTGTCTAAAGTTGAATCAATTTGGATTGTTTCTGATCAGAGAGACATTTATCCTGGAGGATTTCAGCCCACATTTTCCCTTTACTATCAACTTTTTCAGTTGACATGAAGTAATCTTTGTCCTTTATGAGGATAAAGGAAGTTTTTCTTTAAATATGAATTCCCTATTGGAGTATGATTTTGGATTGAAGCTGTTTTGCTATCTAAAAGAAAAACCTCATAGATCTAGTTTATTTTCCAGGTGAATTCTTTAATTAGTTTGTTATTGTATACACATATGGCTGAAGTTACGTATTAAATCTGAAGCAAAAGAAGCAGTGTCTATATTACAGTGTTTTGGCTACTTGGTTAAAGATAAATACCCATTGTTTTTCTAGCAAATGCTAAAAAACTTGTTCCATAATTTGGCCTTTTTGAGGAAGCATTTCTTTCATTATAGCTTTTAAAATTATTCCAGGTCTCCCATTTTTCCTAGCCAGTGTTTTATTCCTATGGGCAGATAAATAGTTTTGTCTTTGGCACTTGAAGTTTAGGAGGAAGAATCTTCCTCTTGTCTCTACCAATTTCTTTTCCAAAGCCTTGATCCTGGTACCCTGGCTGCTCCTTGTGCTAACCTGAGCTTGATCTGCAAGAAGGAGGGGTTGTGTCTGTGCAGCTCTGGTGACTCATTGCTCAAGGCTTTCTCAGCTCTCATGTTTCTCAGAGCAATACTGTGCATTGGGGATGATGCCTTGAGAAGGCTGACCTGGAGTAGAGGCTAGGTAGAGTTAAAGAATAAAGTAGGTATTTATTTAATAAATATTTAATATTTATTTATTTAGGATACACCTTGGGCAATACAAGAGCCCAGCCAGGGCCACAGCCCAGATGAACTTATAAGTTCTGGTCCATTTGAATATTGGAGTTAATTGTCCAATTATAGCTTCAGGTTATGAAGTTCCATCCTCCTTGTCTTTCTCTCTTCAATTCACCCTTGTTTATGCTCTTGGACCTGAAATTTGGATCAGTTGTCCTGGGACCCCAGCTAGAGAAGGAATTGCTTTATGTAGCTACTCTGTGAAGAGAGCTTACCAGCACTTAATATGAAGATCAGAACTACACACGAAAGCACAGCAGAAACTGAAAAATATAAAATCTAAAACTTAAGGTGTGGAGAGCCTGGTTTAAGCATGGCTTAAAGAAAGAGGCCACGAAGGTATTCAGCTGAGGGAAATATAGAAGCCTGCTGTAAAGCAGCCTTTCCCAGGCTTGATCCTGTAAATAATTAAGGTTCTCAGCCACCTTTTATATAAACAACAAGATTCTCAGACCGTTCTGACCTTGGCTGCTACTGGGAACAGATATGAAAGGTTTTGAGAACTTTTCATATTATGGTGTGAACGTTGATCTTGGTTTCAGTAAACTAACTTCAGGTATTGTAAACAAAAGGAGGAGCTGAAGTTTTCTCTACAGCCTATCAGGAGCTCAGATTTTGCAATATGCAGCAAGTGAATTAACACTGTTATAACAAGTGCCTGATTGATGAATAAATCGGAGTCAGATGCTAAATCAACAAAGGTGGTCGCTCCCTTCACTTCAACATAAGGCATCAGGGGCAGCCCAGCCTGGGTTAAATGGGATGGACAATGGAAGAAGAGTTTGTAGTTTCTACTCATACTTGCATTCTATACATTGATTAAAATGCTTACAACATTACTCCTCTGGAAAGAGAAGACAGAATTTTTCTGAAGCTCTTCTCTTAGCATTCAACTCATCTTGATAAACTTCATTGCAATTTACTCTTTTTTTTCTTGAGCTGGAAGTAGTAGAGGGTATAATACCATTTTTGAGAAAATATATTTTAGAAATAAAGTGTCACTATACTCTTGATATTTCAAAACAGTTTTCTACTTCTATATTTTTCTGTATTTTTATTAAATGAGATATAAACTTTCAGATTTTTAAAAGATTTATTACTATTGATCATGATAGCTAAAAAACAAAAGAAAAAGCTTGTCTAGTTTTGGTTTTGCTGCCTTAGTTCGGAGTCATCTAAGACTTAAAATTACTTGTTTACTCTAAGCTCTCAATTTTAGTTGTCTTCTATATCAAGCTTTGAGTCTAGTAATTTTTTAATGCATTTTCCAGAAATGACATTTATCTAAGATTGTCTAAATTCCACTCTGAATTCACAAAGCTTTCTCGTTTTGAAGAGGTACCCCTTTCCAGGTTGGATCTTTTAAGTGTGACCTCTAAGCAGGCTTGCAGTGCTACGTCTGTTGCTTTTTAAACACGCTGTCCATCCGTCTGCTTGCTGGATGTGAGTTGGCAGGTCTTGGCTGCATTGCCCGCAGTTGTATGTTGTTTAGCAAATACTGTGTATGGCCCTACATCCCATATGCTTGTCTTATGCTCTTTCTAGCAGTATTTCTTTTGTGAAAGTTTCCCTAAGTTTTTACTTTGTATTCATTTTTTTAAATTTTATTTTGTCCCCAAAGTAAGTATATTTGTTTTTTTGATTGTTTGCTTTTCCCCCCTCCTTTCTTTTGGGCATTTTATTTTTGTCCTGAGGGATTTCTGCAGCCTTCTACATCACATACAACTCTTCTCCAAGTGTGAAGTCAGAGCTTTTGTTAGTTACTTGTGTCTTGCCCTCCACCCTCCAGCTTTGGCTAACTGAACTGAGTTAGTATCTATATACTATAATGAGATCTGCCAGCTGCCTTAATTATAGGTCTGACTCATTGGTTTAAAATTATTAAAAGTTTCTTCAAGGAATTATTTCACTTTTTCTTGAGTTTTATTTGCAATTTTTCATAAGTGTCTCCTTTTTTTCAGCATTTTTGCAATTTCAGTTCAGAGCTTACACTTTTGGTCTTGCTCTCTAAACTGGTTTTCATCAGTAGGTGCAAATTCAGCAAAAATAAAAATGTAGCTATTAGTGAAATCTGTTTCACTTAATGTGGATTCCAGCTTTGCTTCTACAGATTTCAGATACATACTTGACTTACTTCTTACCATCCGTCAGTGTAAGACTAGTTTCAGCTTGTTAGTGGCTGTTAGTTCCTGCACTGCTGTTATTCCCTTATTCTTAGGTCTGTCTTCCTAATTTGTCTGATAATCATAAAGTAGTTTAGTTCCTAACTGTGAATATATAGGCTTACAACTTTGGAGTCCAAACACATGCCTAAAGTAGAGCTAATGTTGCATCAGGTTGTGAAGGCACTTAAAAAGGCATTTTGAGTATCTCCAGTACTGAAGTCTTGTGTGACTTCCACTTTTGTGTTATGTGGCACTGAGGAGGACAAAAATGTATTAAAAGAGCAAGTGTTACTGAAGTTCAAGCACTATATTTGAGAGTCAGCAATGTAGGGAGATCCTAATTTTCTTGCCTATTTGCATAAGAAATTTTAGTACTTATTTCTGAAGATGCTTACACACTGATGTCAGGTCAGAGAACATGACAGTAATTCTGATGGAACTGTGACTGTGGCTGATGAGTGAAACAAATTCTACAACCAGAACCTAACCATTAAGTAAAGAACATATTTAAAAACCCCAAAAAGTGAAAACCAAAGCAAACCAAATTAAAAAACCCACCAAACTCCCCACAAACTAATCCTGTGCAGGAATGTAATCTGTTTGCATTATTTTTGTCTTACAGTGTTATTAGATTTCTGTTTAATTTCTTTGTTCTGTGATAGTGGCCATTGTGCTGTTTGATCATATATTAAAATACTTTCATGTTACTGAGAATGTTATTTTTCAGATTATCAGTCAGATGTTATGTATTTGACTAAAAGAATATTGGTGTTATGCAGAGATATGTTGTGCAGTGGCAAAGGCTTCTAGTTTCAAAGTTTATTGTAGTCCAGAAAAACATGGACAATTGTACTTGAATGAGGAAGTTTTGCAGTTACCTGCTTGAGGAAGAAAATGTAATATTTATCCAGGGCTAAGTATGGAGATTTAATAAATGCTCTGTAGAAATTGAAAATAATTCCTGTTCACTATTTCAAATATTTTTACTACTATTTGGAAATGGAAACTATCCTTGAAGGACAGATGGCAATTAATTACATGCATTTTCTGAACTGTTTGCTGTCTCAGAGTCCATGAAAACATAGGAGATTTGACAATATATACTGTATTATCGTTTAATGAATCATAATCACTTCTTGCAGTTTTTTTCTACAGGTACTTCATTTTAAATAGTTCAGATGTAAACTATTATGCTTTTGTAACAAAACTCACTGGTTCTTGTCTGTGTCATTTAAATGTTTGAGAGCAGCTTCATAAGCAGGATTTTGAAGTTAAAAGTTGAAACTTTTTCCTTAGGTTTTAAGTAGTGACTACTCTGCTTCTATCTTCATGTGACTATATTTTGTTGTCTTTGTATATGTTTAATATATTGAATAGTCTATTTATTTGTGTGTATTATAATAGTATGGGTATCTCATCCTTGCTTAGAATACGCTCTGTTTTCATGTACAGCGACACCTAAACCCTAATTCTGGTAACTCCATCCCAGTTTCTGTTATTGAGAAACAAACTCATGTGCACAGTGAAACAATGGGAATAAATTGAAAAAAGCTGTTTCTAAAGACAGCTTTTACTTACTACAGCAAACTGTGGAAAATGATATGCAGCCCTGTGCAGGGCTCATTTACACAAACTGTTCAGTGAACTGCTGCTCTGACATTTCACTGACATGTAAGATCAGAAGGAGGAGTGCTGATATAATTAGATATTAAGCCTTTTTAGATGGGGTTTTCTGCCCCAAAGTCCTGCTTATGGTTGCAAATTTTCTTTATAGTGGCTAAAAATGATCTGTGCAAGCACATATAAGACCTACCATGCTATAGTTTTCAGAAGATTTGCAAAATTTCCACAAGCTCTGAATGTCTCACCAGGTCCATACTGTAGCTGGCTGGGCATATATTGCCAAAAGTTTTTGTTTCTTTTTCTTTTCTGTTTTAAATATTAACCACACTTCATGAGATCCCTTTCATATACTCAGTTTTTCCTTGCTCTTATTTTACAAACCTTCACCAGAAGACACCAAGTTAGAAGAAACAATTCAAGAATATTTTTGTTTGCCTTTATAGAGCTTTGGCTCTCTAAATGAATTCAGAACTTCCCACATTGCCTACTGACAAATATTATGCATAAGAAACTCATATTATTGTAGGTCACTGAATTAATTTTTAAAATGCCAATTGACATGATTCCCTTAGGGACTTGTAAGTTGCTGCTATATATTATGTTCCCACACAAATGTGGAAATTCAGAGTTTTAGAAGGGAAAGCATTTGTAGTACAGAAACAGCTTAACATGAATCAGGTAGTGCTTTTCTAACATTTAAATTCTAATAAATGGAAATAGACAGACTTTCTAGAGATTTTTCCCTTGTCATTGCATGTTTAGCTTTCCAGAAAATATTGAGATTGGTGTCCTTTCTTCTGGCACCAAGGTTCACAACCTCACTGTATTTTGCATAACCAAAAATGGGAGCTACAAGTGCAAATAGTGGTTACAGCTGGGTTCAGTCCATAGTGATACCAAATGCTGGAAGTGAAATAACCAAAGAAAGATAAGCTAGCCAGAGCTATTTGACTGGGTGATTTTTGATTGAAAAAGATCTTAGAGATGGTACTAGTATTTGTTATATCTTGCTGATGTATGTGTGTTCTCGTTTTGTCAAAAATAGAATGCTGTAGATGAGAGATGGTAATGAATCAATAAAAAGTCTATTCACTTAAATATAATATTGCTCAGTAGTAGTGCTACACTAAATGGCTTGCCAGGTAGTTTGGTGTTTCCCTTGTGCACTGAAATTTATAAACATGGTAATTTTGATTTTGTAGAATTCTGGAATGTGATATTCAGTATATGCCAGTGAAAGCAGGGTTGTTACCTTTGGCCATCTTCCATTACATAAACTCCCTAACACAATCTTGTCAATGTGAAAATTAAAAATTGTTTGGGACTAGTACAAATTGACCAGAACTTCCAAATCACTTTTATAAAAATGCTGTTAATTTCTAGAAGCACAGTTGTATACCAGCATATATTTCTCATCTTTTCAATATGAATAGTTTTTTTCCTTTAAGTTTGCTTTTCTGTTTACAGTAGGACTTTTTTCCCCCTTGAAATAACAGTAATTGTGAACTTCTGAAATTTGGCAGTGATGATTTTGAGCTGTGACTCTTGAGTTGGGAGTTCTCACCTTAATCATGGGAAAACCACTAAGAAAACATTTAATGTACTTTGAACTGGCTAGAGTAAAATGCTGGATAGTACATGGTATAGAATGTTTTTTGGCAATGGGAAGAAAGGCTTGATGGGTAATTTTCCACTTCATGTCTCTTGTATAATTGTGTCCTTGAATAAATAGAATTCTTTTTGGTATTGTCTACTGAGCAGGAACAGATATTTTAACAGGTATATTAACAGATGTATTAATGTGCCTTTGATTTGAATTTTACGTTGTGTAAAAGAGATAATTCAATATTTTTTAATAATTATTTGGCTTCATAGCTTTTATTTTCATGCAAAGTTTTTAATGGCACCACAGCATGCCAAGATACCATAAACTACTTTATGCTGATCTTTAGCAAATGTTTTAGATTCTTTTTTTGGGTTACATGGCTAATGAAGAGTTAAAAAGTAACACCAGTGGAAGGAAGAAGAGGCAGGAGGAAAATGCTTTCTTTGTATTAAGAGAGAACAGTGAATTTACATGAGAATTTTATCAGCATTCTTAGTGATATGCCTACTCTGAATTAATTCCCCACAGATGCATTTTTTTTTGGACTGGCTGCTTTATTCTATCTTTCTTCTTTTGAGATACTATCTTAAAAGGATGTATCTGCCTTTCATGTCCAGAGAATGAAGCCTTGAGACTTACTTGCCATATAATTCACACAGCCTGTCTAGTTGTTGGAAGTAAAGAGCAATTTTGCAAATAGGTTTGACTTGTACCATGGGTGAGGTCAAAGCAAAGAATTAGGGAGGGCAGCCACTTCTTTGGCCATCATTTTTACTATAGTTAGTGGAAATTACTCAAAATCTTCTGAGCTTGTCTGCCTGTGTATAAGAAATGTAAAAAAACCGGACACTTTTTAAAGACAAGTGTACATGTCTTTATATCTTCACTAAACAGGGAGACATAGATCATAGGATCACATCCCTAACCATAGGCTAATTGAGGTTGTGACCTCAGGGGGTTCAATCTCTTAGTCAAGCAGAGCCAGCTATGATGTCAGGCCAGATTCTGCTAGGCTTTATGCAGTCTTGAAGGCTTTCAGAGACAGAGACTGTACAATCTCTCTGGGCAGCTCTGTGCAGTACTCCACTTATTGCTGGCTCTCAGGCAGCGAGCCATCCATGAACCACTACCCTTTGAGCCTGGTAATACAGACTTTTTATTTTTCATCTTTTGTTTTCCATCCATGTCCTGACACAGGTACAAAAATATTGTGAGAGACGGTGTTCCTTGTGAGAATCAAGAAAAATTGCATGCTCATGATCAACTTTCATTTTCTTTTTCGAAGTTAGAAAAAAAATCAGTTTAATATTATTATAGTAAGACTTGCAGGTATAGTACAATAGCTGAACATATTTTGTTGTGCAATTAATTTAGCTCTCCTATGTAGATTACTAAGTTCCAAGTTATTAATGTGAACTCAGTGAAGTCAGATAGAGAAAAACTGCTGCTTTGGCTCAGATACTTGTGTTTGTTAATTTTTTTTCCTTTGTAGATATTTGCTTAAAGTTTCAACTCTTAGCAGAAGATTTGTAAAAGGAATTTTTTACAAAATTGATGCTTGCAGATCTGGTAAAAAAACCAAACTGAAATATATGTTTATTTAAAATGAAATCAAGAAAGAAGACTTGAAAGACTGGTAATGGGTGCATAATGCAATAGTGTGGTGTCATTTGTTTTTCTAAATTGAGAACAGTTATCTATTCCACTTAAAAGCTATTAATCAGTATCTATATGGATCTCTGCTGTTTTTGATGTGAGTAGAACATGGGACTATCAACATAACTTTAACTAATTAGTGGCATGGGGTTTTTTCCCAGCATGTCACAAAGATAGAATCAAATGATTGCATTAGGATGCAATTGCATGATTCTTAGAAGGCTTTTTTTGATGTGTTATTTTTTTAAGTTTTAATTTTGTGGAGTTCTTCTTTTCTTTTCCCCTTCAGATGGAACTACTGTAGGAGGTAGCATGATTTCATGGCCTGATTCATTTTGTTCTTTTTGGAGGAAATGCTGAGGACTACATTAGGAGGTGTAGAAATGATCTTGTATAATGTTATGAAATCTGAAGCCTGACATTTTAAGGTATGAGGTTGATCAGCAGAATCTAGAAAAGAGTAATTCTGCTGGATGTAGCCTGGAATTTTATGCATTACCTAGTGCTTCACAAAGCAAAAAAAATCATGGTTTGCCAATCTAAGTGAAAAATTACTATTACTTGAAGGCAGTAGAGTGTCAGATAGCTCTTGCACTATTACATGGTACTTGGAGTTCTCAGGCTGGGGCAGAGTAGTGACAAGTATTGGGAAATTGCATCTTTATTATGGAAAAGAGGCTGTTGTTTTCTTTCTTGTGGTTTCAGCATCATGAGGATGACCTAGGGCTTCTCTCTGTTTTGGTAAATTATGTAAGTTGCAACTTGGTACATTTTGTCTCCTTTTTTTTTTCGTTATAGAAGAGACACCAGAAGGGTGTCAGAATGACACCAGAATGACTGTTTGGGGAAAGAACATCAAAATGAAAATTCTAAATAATAAATTATTTTCGGGTGTAGTTAGCATGTGTTATCATGGGCCTAGAAGATAACCTGAGGATTTGGGTCTTGAAGTAGCTTTTGATTGTGTATATCATATACAAAGAGAACTATCTCCCATGGAAGGGGTCCCATGCTGGATCAGGGGAGAAGTGGGAGGAGTCCTCTCCCAGTGGCAGAGACATGTGATGAACTGACCGCAACCCCCCTCCCTGTTCCCTTGTGCCCCTGGGGAGGACACAAGGGAAGGTAGAGAAAATCAGGAGTGAAGTTAAACACAGGAAGAAGGGAGGAGTGGGGTAAAAATGTGTTTTTAAGTTTTGGGTTTATTTCTCATTATCCTGCCCAGATCTTATTAGTAGTAAATTGAATTTGTTTTTCCACAAGTTCAGTTTATTTTACTTCTGGCGGTAAGTGGTGAGTTCTCTCCCTGTCCTTATCCCAACCCACAAACCTTTCATTCTGTTTTGTCTCCCTTGTCCAGCCAAGGAGGAGCAGCTGGTGTTCAGCCAGGGTCAACCCACCACAGGTGTATTATAAGGAGTCTCGTCAGTGCAAAGTTTTGTCCTTCTTTGAAGGATGTCATACCTGACAGATTGGGTTCAAGGCTATGGGGTCTCAGTTTTGCAAACTTGTCAATGGTTGAGTTCACTTTCTTTCCTCCTATGCTTCCTTCTTTACTTCTTCTAGAAATTATGAAAATAATGGTTTATCACAGTCTAAAGGGAGATCTGACTTCTAGATTTGATTATGATCATTAAAACCATAATCCTTCTCTCTTATGCTCCTTAACGCTGACATATATATTGTTAAAATATTCAGTCGCTATTGAAGATAAATTGATACAGAAGATCACCTACTGAGGCAATAAATTGGATCTTTTCCATTTTTACTTTGTAACAAACAAGAAATGTAACATTTTGACATGCCTTTTGAAACAGCTGCTTTTTGTTTATGAAAATAAATATAAAAGTAATTTCTTTGCTGGGTTATACATTTCTGCCTTTGTTCTTTGGATTCTGTCCTCTGACCAAGGCATCTTAAAAGTAGTCACTATTTTCCTCGTTATAACAGGCTTAATTCTTTTTATTGTCTTTCCACATTTATGTTTAAAAAACGCAGGCAAACATCTGTTTGCAATGATAATAATGGCAACTCTTCTGTCAATGTGTTGAAGAACAGTTAAAGAAATTATATTTCAGTAAACTCAAAATTAGAAAAGGGGGAAAAAGTTGATTTGAAGAATATTTCACTCTTATTTTTGTAACAGGATTCTTATTTAATTCTTTGACATCTAATCCTGTCATAGAATCATATAATGCTTTGGGTTGAAGAGACCCTGAAGATCATTTACTCCACCCCCCCGTCATAAGCTGGGAACCTTCCACTAGACCAGGTTGCTCAGACCTCCATCCAACCTGACCTTGAACAGGGATGGAGCAACTGCATCTCTGGAAAACCTGTTCAAATGCTTCACCACCCTCACAGTAAAGAATTTCTTCCTAAAATCCAATCTAAACCTCCCCTCCTTCAGTGTAAAACCACTTTCTCTTGTCCCCTCTAAAAAGTACCTCCCCACCGTTTTTGCAGGCCCCCTTTAGTTACTCGAAGGTCTCCCCAGAGTCTTCTCTTCTCCAGGTAGAAAAACCACAACTCTCTCAGCTTGTGTTTGTCAGAGAGATGCTTCAGCCTTCTGATTGTTTTCCCAACCCTCTTGAGCAGGTCCATGTCTCTCTTGTGCTGGGAGCCCCGGAGATGGATGCAATGCTTCAGGTGGGGTCTCACCAGAGTGGAGTAGAGGGGTAGAGTCACCTCCCCTGTCCTGCTGGCCATGATGCTTTGGATGCAGCCCAGGATACAGTCAGTTTTCTGGGCTGCCAGTGCCAGATCCTAGCTATAATTCAGTTTTACATGCACCACCATCTTCAAGTCCTTCTCTGTCTGGCTTTTTGCTGTCCAGTCATTGCCCAGCCTTTATTCGTGTTTGGGATTTCCCCAGCCCAGTGCAGGACCTTGCACTTGGCTTTGTTGAGTTTCACAAGGTTTGTATGTCATTCAGTGGGAGCTCACAAAAATACTTTGGTGGCAGCCTGACACACAGTTACTCCTTAGCTGCAAAGATACATCAGAAAGAAAGGGACTAACTTTCTTAATAGTTTGCATCATTCTTATGATGTATTTATTAAGCATTGTATTCATTGCATGAACAACAAACCCTTTAACAGTTTAAAGTAATTTTAACCAGCATTTTGTCTGATGAGTAAATTTAGCTGACTTTTCAGAAGATTTTAATATTTTCTCTGATTTGTCCAATTCTTTGATGTTTATACATTTTAGCCTGAAATTACTTTTTGGGATTTGTTATGTAATTTTGTCAGTGGGGAACACATTTAAAGTCTGCATTTTATCTCAATATGCATCCTTAAATCACTTCAATCCCTTGAGTTCTGCATGAAAGATGAAGTGTTAGGCTTGCTGAGCTTTGTTGAATACCTGCTTTCATTCAGGTTTCTAAGCAGATAGGGTTTTGCAGTGTGACTGTTTTAGGTTCTCTATGTGAAACATTTCTTCTGGGTGCTGAACAGCACCCAGAAGAGTGGAGTGCTGTTTGGAGTGGAATTCTTGGCAGCACATCCAAAATTTGCTCCCATTTTACTTAAAAAGAAACAGAAGAATGGTTACAGATAAATATCTTACATGAAGAGAAAGCAATTTGCTATAACTCTCACTTTCTCCCCTTTCTCTCTCCCTCTGTATTCAGCCATGATTAAGGAAATGTACCTCATTCTTGATATGGTGTAACCATGGCTTAGGTTTATATTAATAAAACTGAGATAATGTCTACAGAGTAGAATGAAGCAAGCTAAGGAGGGCAAAATAAGAGATGCGGGTTTTGTTGTTGAGATGGAAATAAGCAATAATACCAGTTAGAAAACAGCAGCATGAAAAATCATACAAACCTGAAACCAAAAATGGATTGTTTCCACAAACCAGTGAAAGACGGCCCTTTACAATGTGAAGGATAACACTTAAGACTCTCTGTGTCTTGACTGGATGGTGATAATACTAATGCTTACTTGCCTAAAAATTGGAGGTCTATTTTGTGGGCATTAGGCAATAAATAGTTTTACACATCATATTTATTGTTCAACAAATGCTGTCTTTTAATGGCATTTTAAGGTTTATTCTGTTTTCAGTGATGTTTTGCATATAGCTGATGATACTTTAAAAAAGTGACTCAAAGAAGGAGGGCTGCAAAACTTGTTAAAGAATTAAAATGAGTTTTTCTTCAAAATCTGAAACTCTTTTGCCGCCAGTATTGTATGCCGTCTGAGCTGACTGGGGAGTTTGTGTTCATACAAGCTTTCTATAAATCATTCTGTCAGTTTTAAACATTTAATAAATTAGAATTGTATCATTTACCGTGCTTTTTTTTTCTCCTGGTGGTAATTTGCTATCTATTATTGTGTAATGTATATTGTTCTAGTTTAGTCCCCATATTGAAAACTGCTTTATTAGCCATTTTGTAAGCAACAGTGTACATTAAAGTGAAATTGTGTCATAATATTACTGCATTATCATGGCAATGTGATCATATTCTTTCTACAGTAGGAGGTAGACATAAATCTGTCAATAGCAAAACCTGAAAAATAAAAATCCACACCATTGTATTGATGTGTTTTTTAAGATCTCGGGTCTATCAACCATCTAGCCTGCATATATTGAACTTATCTTTGCTGCAGCAATGAAGAAATCAATTCTGTAGTTTTGCACATAAGTGTCATAAAAATCAGATCTAGAATGTCATTGTGATCATTTAGAAAGAATTGATTTATTATTTACATTGAAGTTGAAAAAAACCAGTTGAAGTCATGAAGAAGATCATTTGGAATTCCACAATGCCATGTGAACGCGGTCCAGGACAACTGGGTGTAGGTTGCCCTGCCTGAGTAGGGTTGTTGTGGCAGATTGCCTTCAGATGTCGCTTACAAACATTCTGATTCTGTGAAAATAAAATGTAGACTAAACCAAGGTGCCTCCTACCATTACAAATGGAGAATTGATTTACTTTTTTATCATTCTTGCACATGTTTTAGTAAGGATGTGGGAAACTCATACTATGTAACATTGCTAGACTGAAGAGATTTTGGAGAAACAAAAGGAAAAACCATTTGTTTGTTTTTTTAAAAAAAGCCTTTTGAAGCAAGACTGAAACCCTGAGTTTAAGTGTCAAGGAAATAAAGAAAATGGGGAAGAAACATAGAATTCTTGATGTAGAGAGTAAATTAGACCAAGTTCTGCCACGGATAAATCAAATATTATTGATTACACCTCAGTGCAAAAAGACTCAACTATATAATCTCCCTCTTTTTCAGACCTGATTTTAACTCCTTGCCTTGCTCTTCTATACAAAAGAACTGCCTTATTGTTAAGATCAAAACTGTTTTCTGACAATAGAGCCTTAAATCTTGCTCTTGTTAATAATGATAATAGTTCCCCTAAGTTAATGTGGAGATTAGCAACACGACACAAGTGTGTTTCTGTCACTGCTGATATCTAGTATCAGTATATCTGTACTCTATTTCTGTGCTACTGATATGACATGTAGTCTCTTTCCACTGTCACTGCTAATATGGAGCAGGGTGTCTCAAAGTCATTGTAGCTGTATTTTCTCACTGAATCCTCCTCCTTCTCGCTCAATCTTTATTTTCCAGACAGAAACACAGATTGCTTAAAAACATGATGTAATGATTTAATAAAAATAGTGATGCTAATTACACAGCAGCAGTTTTCTTTCATTGCAGTTTTCTTTTGTTTTCCATCTTTAGACTTAGAAACTTTTGGCAAAAATAAATTTATCTTTTGATCACAGACTTGAGAGAAGGAAAAAGCAGTACTTGTGAGTTCAGTAGGCATAGCAGAACGTAAGTTTATTACTGTCTTTTCTTGCTATGTTTGCCTGATAAATATCAGGTTTAAATAAAACTTTTGTATCTGCTATTTTGGTTTCAACAGATTATTTTCCTTTTAAAAGGCCTGAATATACTTATTATGATCTTTATTCTACATTTGATAAGGACGAAGCTTCTAATGTATGGAAACACAAACAGGTGGTTAAACCAACATTGAAATCTGTTTTCCTTGTGTTTACTTCAGAATCAAAGTTTTGTGTTTTTACAACCTGAGCTGTTTCAGTTCACAAGAAAATTTACTGTGCTGGTACTAGCCCACCACTCAATCCAAACCCAAGGGATGATATTTGTGTGCAGGTTTAGAAATGTGGGTTTTTTCCAGCACATACTGCTCTGTATATATTTCTTGCAATACTCCTTAGTATTTGCTGTGAACTGCACTTCTGATTCTCATTTAAATAAGATTATAAGCCATGAATGCACAGAATAAGCACTAATATCCAGCAGAATTATTTTGCATCTCAGCAACCATACTTAGCTATGAAGTTTTTAAACATTCAACTAATATGTTTATTAAATAATTTCTCAGCTTTCTCATAGTTGCATTTAGGCAAACCTTATCACGATGGAATTTTGCCAGCGTGGCAGTGCTGGGTCATTGTAGAGGAGCAGCACACCAGCTAAAGGTGCTGTGCAGACACTTTTAGTCTGAATTCTTCTCTGCTAATAGCAAATACCCTTTTATGGCTTAGTCTGTGTCATTCTGCAGAGGTGATGTAACTATACTATCAGAAATAATCCTGTGGCCATGTCATGGCTGGATTACGTCTTATTTAAATGTATCTGTCTCAAAATGAGATTTTTAATAGAGCATAGACACTTAGACTTCCTTAATAATTAACTGTGCAAGCAGGCACCCCAAGAGAGCAGTATATCCCATTTTAAAGGACATCTGATATAGATGGAATAATTGTCTTCTTTTCATGCTTGTCTGTTTGGATGAATTGGATAGAGGATCTGGGTGATTATACTAGACAAACCTATGTTTTGGATTGGTGAAGTTAAGCATGATGAATTTGACATATTGAATGCCATACAAGCCGACAAACTTGCAGTGAATAACTCGGAGTCATTCTGATGGATAATAATTGCACCAGGAATAAATTTTTTAAGACAAAGTAATGAATTTAGTTATTAGTTAGAAAATAGGAGTGAGCTGTATGTAGGCAGTTGTATGCAAATTCCACATAGACAGTTATATGGAAAATAGATTAGGCATTTCAGAAAAAATCATCAAAGTGTAAGAATGACATATTAACTTGAAAGGACTTGTTGCTTTATTTCATAATAAGGTACACAAGGAAGGAACATTTGATTTGCTGGTGTGTAGTAAAGAAAAAACAAGCATCTCTCCTGAATCATAGCTTCAAGTCATTTTTAGAACAGTAACTTTAAGTAGGCTTCACTGTTTGTAGGAATAACGTAACCGTGTAGAATGTAAGTAATTAAATCTAGTGAGGGATTATTAGTGGGAGAATAGAATCAGAAATGCTTTAAGCCCTCATTTAATTTTAAAGAGAAGGGATGAAAATTTTAGAGAGTAGATGACCGCATCTGGCAGCATTACTACAACATGACCTTTTAGTCTGTTGTGATAAATTTTACTGTGCATTATATTTGCACAGATTTGAGCTATATACCAGTTTACAAACAACTGTAATAGTGTACAGTTCATCTAGTTTTGTGTTATCTTTTAATGATTAAATATTTAGTCTGCTTAGTACAAGGTGATTGGGTTAACAGGTTGGCAAAAATTTCTGTTTCAGAACAATCGTCAGTTGGTTTTGTTGATACATTGGTTTGAGTTTCACGCAATGGGTTAGGTCTGTTCAATTAGTGGAACATATATAGGACAGATAAATGAGGTAAAGGAGCAGAGTGAGATGATTTTTTTTTTCTTGCTTTATTTCAAGCTTATATTATCATCCTAAAATCATAGAAATTTCTTGACTGGAGTGGACTTGAAAGATTACCTAGTTCCAGCCCCACTTCAATAGGCAAAGCCACCTTCCACTAGACCAGGTTGCTCAATGCCCCATTCAACATGACCTTGAACACTCCCAGGGATATTTTTTTTATAGCTATTGATATTTTACTTCCTTATGTAAGAAGATAAAGAAATTATAGAATGCATGCATTTCTGTAAAAGTTGTTCTATTAATAATTTTGCAGCATTTTTAGTAGTCAGTTCTTTACTATCTGTAGACTTTATAAGCCAAATAAATCCAAGTAATAGAATAATAAAAATAGGAAAAATGAATGCGACTGCAGAGGTTCATTTTTGTGCTGACTCCTAGTTTCTGTCATTATTTCTGTTTTCATTCATATTTGTATTTTAAGCATTCTACTTCTATTGCAGTATTGATTTCTTTTGCCTGCTGGAGTGGCTTAATATCTTTGTAGAGGTCTATAAGAAGATAGGTTTGTGCCTTGTGTTACTGCAAATGAGTAAGATGGGAAGTTATGCAAGGGAAAGGAGAAGCAGATGGACAATAAAAATGGAAGGTGAAAAAGCATAATAAAAAGGGGAAAAAAAGAATAGTGAAGCTGTATGAGAATAGAACCTGTATTGATGGTAAAGGGAATGACTAAACCTTTCCCTTTAAACATATTGTTTCTTAGTGATAAATTGTGAGTAAGCCACATGCAGAGTTTCTATTAAGGTTTTCATTGCTTACTGTAATGATTTTTTAAGGTGTATGTAGAGAAGACTTGATAATTAGTTCATAAGGCTATGCCTTGGCTGTATACAAAGGAATATTAAACAGGTAGGAGGAAAGTATACATGAGTCTCTAGATTTGTTATACACATATGCTTTTCAATAACCTTATTTGAATGAGAAATGTGAAAATAGGTTAATAAAAGTTTATGCTCTGGAAATTCTTAGCTTACCCTTTCAGGTACCTACACATATTTCTACTTTCACCTACTCATCAGGTATGGGACACCTCAAATTATTTCATGGAATAGTAATTTTTTTCTGCAGAGTGTCCCACATTTAGAAATTTTTTCAGTGACACATCTTATGTGGGCCTGAAATTTGAGCAAATAAGACCTGTCATATCTTTTATTATATTTTACTAATTGTGCTGTCTTATTTTGTGTTTCACTACTCTTTTCTTATGTTGGTCCCACTGTACACAGTGGGGTGAGACACAGATTTAGGATCAGACATCCTGCATGTTTTGACTGCTTCCTGCTTCATTTTTTCAGACTGTTTCAGAAAAAAACAGCATAAAGACCAGAATAAAGAACAGAATTCTGCAGGTGACATGAATTTTCAGTCTTTGACTCTAAATAGAGTCTTAAAACATGAAAGTTGTCTACAGCTATGTTTGTGGTTTGTTTTCGCAGTCTGTAATCTTGTTTCTTGAGTTTAAATTTATGAAACTTTTTCACTCACCTCTCAATTTCATGTCCTTTGTTGCCTAAGATCTGTATTTCTCTAACTCATTTATTCATATAGTGTCAGGGGAGGTTTGGTTTAGATATTAGGAAACGCAGAGAGTGTTTGGGCACTGGAACAGGCTCCCCAGGGAAGTGGTGGCAGCCTGACAGGGTTCAAGAAGCATTTGGACAATGCCCTCAGGTACATGGTGAGATTGTTGTGGCTGTCCTGTGCAGGGCCAGGAGCTGAACTTTGATGATCCTTGTGGGTCCTTTCCAACTCAGGATTATTCTATTATTATCAAACTGCAGCTTCCAAACATTTTGATATTGTCAAAGGTGATGCTTGCCTTTGTGAGTTTCCTCTTCCCTTTCTTCCAGGAATGTATAAATACCTGTATCTATGCTTCATTTAACAGGGGCTTGGGGATGAGTTCTTGGTCTTGCTCGGATTTTTTTCACTTCCTTATTAGTTTAATAGTTTGGCTGTGTCAGAATGCTGTAAGAATTAATATCTGCATTAATTTTGACCCTATTTGTCAAAGCTGTTTAAACTTTCTGTTTTCTTCTATTAACTTTAAGAGAAATTTCATACAGCCTTCTTGGCAGTTGACCCAGCTAAGTTGAATATTGTCAATATTAAACTTTCAGACTGGGTGAAAAGCCTAAAAATAGTTTCCTTGGTCTGAGAGGAAATAAGTAAGAGTTAGCAAAAATATGGCTAGGAGTTAGCAAAACAGTTTGTGCGGCGAGGTGTAACTGGCCTTCAAGGTCAGTGTCCGGCTAGCTGAGGTTAAGGCTGACACCCAGCTGCAATCCTGCCAGCACCCCTCGGCGTCGTAAGGCCTCGGGCTGTGCTGGTTGTGGACTGGATCGCTGCTAAACGACGAGAAGGAAGGAGTTGGACACTCAATGGGGGCAAAACAGGTTTATTGGAAAACCCACGATGCCAGCCAGGGAGGGACCCCCTGACGTACCAGCGAATGACCCAGAACAAAAGGTGCATCAGGGTTATAAAGGAAAGGGGTGGATCCGGGAGGGGTTTACAGAAGACCAATAGGGGGAGAAGAGGGGATGAGCTTAACACAAATGACATAGTGGAGAGCCCAATAGGTAAAAGGTATAGGAGGGGTCCCGGGACCACAGCCAACCACAACCCCCAAAGAGGAGAAGCTTCTGGAATACTAGGTGGAGTGGGGGGATGATTGACTTGGCCCAGGGAGGAGAAAAAGCATACATATAAGGGAAAAAGGGGAGGAGGAATTATGTAACCTAGAAGATTGACAATATAAACTGGCAGGGCTGTGGCGGGAAAACTGAGGAGGGCAGAACCATTTTACACAAAATGGGGGGGAGCAGATGCATAAAATGAGGGAGGAATTAAATGAACTTAATGAACACACTACAACAAGTTTGCTTATTTTCTTTTAGGTAGTAAACGTATCAATACAGCAAGATATCTTGGAAGATATTTTAGAACATAATTTCTTCATGAGAAAGCAAACATGGGCTTAAGTGAAATGATGCAGGAGCTTTCTGAGCTGAGTATATGACAAAGATATTACAAGATACATTACAGTCATTTCACACTCTTACATTGGCAACATTATTTTAATGTGACACAAGTTTAAGGTGATAGTTGAATTAATGGTACAGGAGTGTGGGGAAGAAATGCAGGTAGATTTTTGGAAGACTGATTATAAAAAAGCGTACTTAGGCAAAGTAGAGTACATACAGGTAGAAGTGGCTTACCTTCATATAAAGCTTTCCTCAAATGTGGGTTTTTTTTTTTTCATAGTCATCTGCTTCACTATGAGACAAATGTCAGCTTCTGCAATTGCACAGGTTTGTTTCTTTTCATTCAGAGTGCTTGTTCCTGCAATATTGTTAATTGTATCTGCTGGTAAAATAAAATTGTTAGGCATGTTGCTTCTGGAACTGGTCTCTAGGCTTCTCTAATTTCCATGGTGAGTTGATTTAATCATTCAGATGAATTCACTGAAGTGGCTGTTATACTGTGACAGTGACAATGAGAGTCAAGAGAACTAATTAAAGTGAGGAAAATCAGACTTGTCTGGTATCAATCCATCTTTTACATCATAGAAAATTCCTAGACTAACTTCAAAGAAACCCTCAAGTATCTTTCTTTTAAGAATTTTATCTCACAGTTACTACTGGTGCTGGCAATCATTTGTAGTTTAAGCAAAACCTGGTTTTGTTCTGTAATTAAAGATTGGAATTCTATTGAGAGATTGATGGTTACATTTAAGTGTCCACTTGGGGATATCTAGGATGTCAGTTGTTTAAAGTCCTGTAATGTACAGCAGAGGTCTAGTTAAAACCATCAGTAGAGGCTAGAAGGCAAATAGATGCTTACATGTTAACAGCTGAAAATTACTTTCTGAGCTCAGCTTAAGTGTCCTACTCCTTCTCTCAAAAAATGCCTGTGCCAAATATGATTATTCTTTTGTTGAAAAGTCATGTAGTATGTAATTGAATTCGTCTTTGAGAGAGGATGTTGAACCTTCTACTTGTATTAGAGTACTGCCAAAGTAGCTAACTTAAATGTATTCTGACAGCTTTGTTTCAAGAGGGATTGTTTGAGTTTTCTGTAACACTTCTCACTTATGCAGCTGTAATCCAAAATGACTAGACAACAAGTTGAAGAGGGAACATCTCTGGTTACTTAATCAAATAACTTTCATTTATATCAATAGAGCTCAAGAGCAACAAAAGGAATATTACTTCAGAATGTGAAGTGCAAAGGAATGGGAATTATATGAAATGTAAGAATTGTTGAGTGATGGGGAAAATATGTATTTCTAATATTTTATGTATCTTTGTGTACTAAGCGTGGTTCCAGGGTTGACCAGGATTTTAATTTCAGTGAGAGAGCTCATAGTAAATTCTTGACTTTTTTTATTTTTGGTTTCATATGTTGAGGGTGGAGAAAGCTACATAGCCTTCAGTTTTCTCACTTTATCTGCAAGACCTCCATGCCATTTTTGAAAGTTATGTGTTTACAACATCAGTAAAACCAGCTTTCTTTCTTTGCACTGTTCCAGGTATTTTTGTATATAAATATGGGTATAATGTTTTAATCCAAAACTATCTAAGCATCTTTTTTTTTTCAGTTAAAATCCCCTAAAATTCATTCACTTGCCTTCAAATAATTTTTATTCAGAATATTTTTTTTTTCTGTTTCAAGAACTTATATTTATGTACAAAGTGGTGAGTGAAGCAGGAACTGCTAGCACATGATCCACTGCCTTCCCATACCTGTATAAGTCTACTAACAAAATGTTTTGGTATAGTTGATTTGATATAGTTGGATTTCTTGCTTGAGACTTTTTGATATTAATTACAAGAAATGCAATGGATTATCGTCGAGAAAATATTGTTCATTCTCTCTCTGTGATTAACCTGGATTAGTAGCTAATCTTTCTTCTGGAGAATACATCCTGCAGTTTAGACATGGTTCACGTGACTCAGTAGCTAAAAATTTCCACCTTGATTTATGTCGCCAGTAAAGTTTTTGAAAGTTTTTCCTTTGAAAGCATCAACTTACTGTATTTCCTAATTAGAAACTCTTTCCTCTTTGAGTTTTTATAATTTACAGGGTTTAAATAAGAAATTATAATCTGTAAAATTTTGTTTTCCCCTACTGCTAACCGAGAAATGAGAAGTACACTAACAAAATTCATACAGAACTGTTAATGTTTTTAGTAAAGTGTTAATTTCAGGAAGGTTAGAAACTCTATCTCTTATATTTTGAACCTGACTATCTTATAGATTTTTTTCCCAGCTGATGTATTTATTTTGCTGTTATCATGAATTTATAAGAAAAAAATTGATCTTTTGCAATGTATTTCTTCCAATGTAATGTCAAGGTTTCTGCTGTCACTGTATCACTGTACTTATTACTTTACACTTAGTGAATTTGATTTCAACTTTTGTATCATGTTGCATTCCGTTTTTGAAACTTCTCTTGTCGGAAAACCTTTTTTTTTTTTTTTTTTTTTTTTTTTTGCAACAGTTTTTCTTTGTCTTTTGTGGTAATAATTTTTTTTTAACTTTTTCTTTTTTACATTCATGAACTGAAGAGCTGATACCCTTAGCTCTCTTCCTCTTGTTTCATGACTAATCACTCTGTCTCATGGCTGGTAACAATAATTATAATTTCCTAGTGCCCATGGTGGTTCCTTGGGAAAGAGATTCTATTTTACATGGTTTTTACTGTTGTGGGTAGTACTCATTTTCGTTATGAATATTTCTGCTCTCTGTGCCACCATTGCAGGAATGGAAAAGGTGAAGTTATTATCTTGCTTAAAGACATATGGAAAAATAGGAATTGAAGAATAAAGTTATCGGGTGAAAAAAAGGAGACAGGGTAGCTTACTTGTATAATCTGTGCGTGCAAGAAGGGCCAAAAATTTCATGAGTTTAATCTCTCTCAAAAAATGTTTGGTTAGAGTTCTCTCAAAAAATGTTTGGTTAGAGACTGTTAATGATGAGCATAACAATAATAACTTAAGCTTTCATTTCTTTTTTTTTTTTTTTGAAAACTTAGGATAGACTATGCAACTTTATCCCGATATATATTTTTGAGACATATCAAAACATTTAAACAATGAGTAATGAAATAAAACTAAGAATTTATTAAGGTTCAAAATAGGACAAAATGATGAAAGTGTCTACAGTAATAATCAAATGGAATTAATCTGAGATTTCTCATGCTTTTTTCCTGGAATGCCTGGTACTAATCACCCTGTGAGAAGGGATTAGGGCTAGGCATGGCACAGCTGCTTGAATGGTGGCTACAAGATGCTCTTCGCATGAAAAATACAAGTCTTTGTACATTTAAGATACATATTTACAGTAAATAAATTTTAACAGAACCGTTGCTTTTCAGAAATGTGACTTTGTAAGCTGTATTTGTGGTCATTCGTAATTCAGTGGAATAGTCAGAACTCTAAATTTTATTTAGCACTATGTGTTTGTTTTGCACCTCACAATAGCTCAAGGGTAAGCTAAAAGAAAAGACATAATTCATCTTGGTGGCAAACACTTGGTAGGACTTGATTATGCAAATTGATTTAAATGTTGTAGTGCCAGTGTACAAATGAGCCTCTGGTACTAAACTGTTTAACTCTCTCGCAGATAAAATGTGTTTTGAAAACATGTTTTGAGAAAATGGGCTTAAATAGATAAGTTGGTGTTTTGTGTTGTTCTATCTGAAGGGAAGGCATTTTACTGTTCTAATGTTTCAATTAAACATGGTTAGAAACTACACAAATGACTAAGTTTTAATGGCTCTTATGGTCACCACAGTTCAATATGGATGACTGAATTTTACTGTCAGTTATGGACAGATAGTTCTGTATTGTTGTTTACTTGGAATTTATGCTTCATGCTGTGTCAGCTTTTGCTGAAATAAATGAAAAATTCCCTAAAAATACTATAAACAAATGGTAGAGCTTTTTCAAATGAAATTTCCCAAGTAGTCTCTGTGCAGGACAGAGTTAGAAGCCTTTCTGTTTTGCCAGAAATCAGTTTTTCAGAGAGTTTAAACACTTTTTAGTAATTTTCAGTGAGATATCAAGGTAATAAATGCTAAGTCTTAGAATGTATTCATTTTCTAATTTTTTTTGCATTATTTAAAGAAATGGAGGATATTCTATACTTCGTTTTGTTTTCCATTTCTGTTATTTTCTGGGCAGACATCTTGCCCTTTAAGGCCTGTTATTCGATCACTTACTTTAATGCAGAAAACTTGAAAATAGGTTTCTCAAATGTGTATTGTATTATCTCCGGGTTCTATGCCAGAATTCAGTTATTTTAGCCCTCTTCTTCAAAAGGTATCTCTTCACATTAGTGTGCTTGACAATACACGTTAGCTACAGTTTGCAGTAGCAATTCAAACCTGAACTTTACAGAATACATTGTTTCTAGTCCTCTCCATTTAAACTTGTCATAGCTCAATTATAGAATATATCAGAATGTACAGAATTATGAATTACTCTCTAAACATACTTAAAAACAAAAATGTTTTGCAGTAATGATAATTACTGTTGTGACAGTTTTCTGTTGTGGGTTGGTTGGTTGTTGGCTGCTTGGTTTTTTTTGGTGGATTTTTGTTTGTTGATTTGTTTTGATTCTTATTACTGCAGAATTGTTAATTGATTCTTTATCAAAAAACTATGAGGTGTTTGAAAAGTAAATCAGTAGCAAATGCAAGGAACTAATAGGAGCCTTAGGTGAAGCTCAGAGTGCATAGATACTGCATTACCTCAGGGTAATAGGAGGCAGAACAAAGTCCTTACTTAGAGGCTCTCCCAGGATAATAATATCTGCTGCAGATTTTGGAGATTCATTTATACACATGACTGAGGGATAGCTCCAGGAATGGAATATTTATTAAGGGTATGGGAGATTCATTAGAATTAAGAGAAGTAGCTTTTCTCAAGAGAGGTGATATGGGATATGCAAGAAACAGGACAGATGAGTGATGGAGTCACTCATTCCATTATAGAAGGTCCATAGAATTACATTCCATTCTAGTATGTGCAATTAATCCTTTTATATAAATTTTGGTCTTCTCTGGTTCTGCTTAATATCCTGAAATGTTAGCAGCATTTTGAATACTCTGGAGATTTGTTAACAAGTCAGAAACTACCCAGGATTGGCATTTCTCCTCAGATGAACGTTAAAGGTCTCATTCGATATGACAATTCTGGTTGAACCAAAATCTCGTAAAAGCCTTAGAGGGTTGGCTAAAAGCAGTTCAGAAGGGCAGATTTAACCATCAGCTTGAAGCAATAGCTCACCTTTAGTCAGAAAATAAATAAACAGCATTTTAATGTGTGTTCTTTAGTCTGTAAACAAGCTGCAAATTCTTTGTGGCTCTAAAACACAGTCTTGGGTGACAAAGAGAGTGAGTGGGCGAAGTGGTCCATGTCTGAATTTCAGTTGTCTTGTTCCATGGAATTAGTGAAAACAATTTTGTACTGAATGCTTAGGAGAGAGCCAGGAGTTAGCTTTTTACAGACTGACATCTACAATTGACAAGAGGAGTAAAATAGGCAAACACCTGTCAGAACTGCCATTTTATCTAACAAAACATTTTGTTATCTATAAACTCAGTTAATATGCCTACAAAAAGAATATTTCCATCCTCAACTACTATGAGTTATCCTTTGTCTGTTTACTATAGTCATGCTGATATATTTGTGTATGTTTTCAAAAGTTTTCAGTCTGCCACATTTAGAGGAAGTTATCTGGCCTCGAACAAGGCAGGACTCTCCTGTCTCTTGCCAGTGACTCAGATGGGCTGTGAACATTACTCCAAGATCAGAGATTCACTTACTTTCTTACAAAACACAGTCTTAGCAGGACCTTGTTCTCATCTATTCCTGCTGTAAGACTTAATTTTCTTATTTATGATTCTCTTACCTATATCTAATTGTAACTTTATGGCTATAAAGTGAATTTCATGCTTAATTTACCTTTTTTTTCTCTGAAGAAAAAAAAAACTTTAGAATAGCCAACATATATTGTTTTGCTTTATACATATCTAGTGGTTTACAATGCATAGCAGTAAGACACACAGTGTAATACGTCCTTCTTGGTATTGTTTCAGTCTGTAGCAAATATTAAGTATAGTTAAAGATGCATGGATAAAAATAGACTTTTGCATTATTTTCTGTGTGTTATCTCACACATTCTGTATCTTGCCACTGTATTAAATTTGCTCATTAAGAACCAATGTCCTGTGAATCCCAGGAGGCAAATTTAATGTTATCCATAGCATAGGGTGTATTCAAACATCTGTTTATTGCAGAGCAGTGGACCACAGAATATGCTTCTGATGTCCAAATATAAAATGATCCTCACTAGGCTGAAACATGCTTCAGTCTGAACTTGACTTTAAATGAACTGCAACCAAAATACTTTTAGAGTCAGTCTCATCAGTGCTTTCTTTTTATGCCTGTGTACACAAATTATTTATGTTATGGTTACAATTACTGTCAGCTATGCCAAGGAGGTGATTAAATCCTGAGTATTCCTTAATTTTTGCATTTATTTTGATCAACTACTGAAAAATAGAACTGCTTCAGATTTTATTTTCCAATGGAAACTGCTAATTTTATGTCAAGTTAATGCTAAATAAAGCTGTTAATTCTTGCAATTAAAATCCTCACTCATTACATGAAAATTGCTGTTGAGAATATACAGAAACACCATCAGTAAATAACTTTTCTTGTTTCGCTGGTTGTTAGATTTAAGACAGAGAAAGTATTCCATCCTCTGAGATTGAAGATGAAGTCAAGTGTGACAAAACATCAGTGTGATGAAGCACTAGACTTGGTTTATATTTTACACTAAATGGAATTCTAGGAAAACAACACCAGGCTACAAATTTCATTGAGATAAAAAATAGTTGGAGGCCAGGGAAATATGGGGTCAAGGGAGAAGGAAGCATGATACAGGCTTTTACTGTCTTAAACACTTTTAAAGGCAGGTCTTTTTCTCACTGATGTCAGAGATGAGATGTGAAGACAGATGAGATCTTTGATCAAGTTCAGCATGACTGTCCTTAGGTTTTAAAGTATTTGGGAGAAAAAAGAATGTTTGAAGAATTATACCTTCCTTGTTTTACTTATTTGCCAAAAAAAAGGTCTTATTTTCAGTATTTTAAAGATGCTGGACAACAGATGCACTAAAACACTTATATTCCAGGCAGGAAAATCTCTTATCTAATCTTATGTTTAGGCAGTGTATCCTTGTACAACTTGTCTGTAGAGTGGAGTTTTTGCTTCTAATCAGGTATTGGGGGGGGAAGAAAAAAGTATTATTGCCACTATTCAGTTCGTTACAGCATGGCAAGGCAAGGGGTTCAATGGGGTGCCCTTGTTCCAGTGGGTAATTCCTGTCAGAGGAAATGCAAATGAAAAGGGTCAGAAAATGGCTTGTATTTACTTCCTGATTTGAAATGTAAATGTACTGCTGAAAATCTACCACTGGAGACAGGAATCAAACAGCTTTATGAAGTGCAGGCTAACAACACAAAGTATCTTTTGAGAGACTGATTTATACACTGGAAATGCTGTTTGAGAGCAACAGGCAAATGCAGTTTGTCTTCTCTGGAATTGTATGGCATAGTGAGTCAGCTGAAAAGGAATCTACAAACTTGTAAAGAAGTGGAAAAGTTAAGGTTACATGTCTGTTATCTTAAGCATTTTTTCTTTTTGCTGTATTAGAAATACAAAAGAAAGAAAGGTTTCTTTTAAATCCACACCTGTTCTCTCTCACAGCCATTTGAAAGCACTCTCCATCTCCTGGAATGGAGTTGGAGAAGTTGGAAAATAGCTAATTCAGTGAATAGGGATATTGCCATCTGGGAGTTCAGACTCCCTGCGAAGAGGGATAGAGAAAATAATTCCCATGGAAAGCCTGAAAGGAGACTGGGCAGTGTGAGTTGCTTTGGAACTGTGAAAAATGCCAACCCATAAACAAACCCCAAGACTGACTGTGCATTGTTTCTTTCTTTTCTTTCAACCACCCATCTACCAACTTTCAAAGTAAAATTTTAGATGAAATATAATATGAAAACTTTGATCTTTTACTGTAAAGATACCTTAGCCTTACAGGTTTTAAAATTAATAGGGGAGTTGTCCAGAGATATTCTAATAGCTCTTCAAAATGTAGTCTTATTAATACAATGCAGTATTAATTGTATTGAACACAGAAGATGTTCAGCACAGCAAAATTCAGCCTGAAGGTTTTGTGTCAAGTTATATGATTTATATGTAATCTGTACACCAGCATCAATATCTGTATACTTCTTTGAAAGGAGTATATACTACATGCTGTTTTAAAAGGTCAGCCATAAAGGGACAAGAAAATAAAGATGAATATCGTCAACGTGCATACATGAGCTGTTAGTCACCCTGATAGAAACAATGAAAAGATATTGTAATCTATAAATATAATTTCATTATTTAATATATTTCAATTTTATTATGATACACCTGTACTGATATTTATAATAACACTGACTAAAATTTCTGACTACAAGTTCTTATCATCCTCACTCCTCCTTCTTAGGTTGGTGACCATGTATTGATTTGGGATTTGCCTTTCAAGAGCTGACAGTGATTCTGATCTTTTATCTTTCCGTCCTATTCCCCTTCTCTGATTCCTTAGGATGTACTCACTATCTCTTGCCTCCTTACCTGGGTCATTCAACCCTGTTCTTTACTTTTCTGTAGATTTTTGGTTTATCTGGTCCCCCTTTTAGCTTGTTCTTTTAGCTTGTTTTACTAATTGGTATGTGCTATGAAGGTGTGTGTGGAGGGCCTTTAAGGCTGATTAATGTAATTTTCACTAGTATATCCATTTATATAGCTCTTTTGTAATTCCTTTTTGTTATTTCCTTCCCCTCCCCTGTATTCCCATTTATTCTGCAGTCATATCAGTATTAACATTTCTATTACAAATCTCTGCTGCTCTGTGTTTTCCTAGGTGTTTACTTTAACTCTTTTTATATCACTGTACCTGTAGAAAAAACAGGATACTAAAATTTAGGAAATGACATTGCAGTTGGTGGTGAATGACTCAGCTGTTAACATAAGTGAAATGCTCCCATAGTGGGTCAATCAATGTGATATTTTCTCTAAGGCAAATATTTGGGTCATTGGTACCTGTAAAATCAATGAAATTATGAAGGAAAAAGGATAAGAGAAAATATTCCCATCTCCCAAAACAGGTGTGTAATATAATGGCATATCAATTTTAGAATGATACTAAAACAGTCCTAATTTTTTATCTGTAACAAACTTCCTTTTGATCCTTGATGAATCTTTGGGCCTTGATTAGGATGGAAAGATATACTGAATCTCTGAATGTTTTTCCATTTTTGCTTTTTTCCCCACTTGTGCCAGTGTATGAAACTGGTCCTCCATGATACAGAAGACTGTTGAAAAGAGAAAATGTATTTGGTTGTGAATTGCTCCAGGAGCTAATAGGCTCATCCAGAGATTCCTGAGTGGAATGGGTCTCAAAACCATGTCCCTTCCTTGGTGGGTGTTGAATATGTCCTTGCAGGAATTGCTGTGCTTTGAAGCATCATAATCTCATACAACTGGCTGCCTTGCTGGCAATACAGAAACAACTGGTTAGGAGAGAGGGCAAGGCAGGTGTTCTTTACTTGAAGGTCTTTGGCTTTTCTGTTTGAAGGTGCAAACACAGGCATGTGCTTAATCAGTGTAAAAGCTTTTTAGCCTGATAGATGGGATGTGGAAAGGAGGAATATGCCTTTTCAGTTATATTTTTATTTTTGAGACAAAACTAAGGTGGTTTCAATTTGGAGCAGCAATTGCTGCTGATTTTTTTCTTTGATAATACTCTGATTGACTTATTATTCTCTTTTGTAAAAGATACCATAGACTACTGAAAGTATTAAACTTCTCTGCATTAGCAGATCTATTTTAATAGTAAGCATATTACATACTTGTCATTATATTTCTTAATTTTAAATAGAGGCAAGAAGTAGGAGAAAATTACAATGATGTTTTCAACTGTATTGAGCAGACTGCCTGAGGAAAAGTCAAAATGAAAAAGTGCATTCTGTGACTTGAACTTCAGCAGAAGGATGATGTTTTCCCCCATTTCCACTCCACTAGTTGAATTGTATCCACAAAGAGCAACATTTTTTGTTGTCGTTGTTCAGCTTCTAATCTTCAATTACCTGTCATCATATCCTGGATTCTGACCTACCTATAACCACTTAACACACTGTAAACTGATAACCTTGAAAACAGTTGCATGGGTACAGGGGGCATAAGCAATTCTTTGTTTCTGAACTGCAACAAGGTAGATCTGTTTAAGGGAAACTCTTGAATAGGTGATTCTGAGTGCAGCAAGTTTTGAATTTGAGGACTGATTACTGCATGAGCTGCTACCACTTTTTTAACTTCAAAGTATATCCAAGGAAAAAATTACCCAGTATCATCCCTATAAAGCACAGAATTGGGAGGCCATGACAGAACCTCTGAATCAGTTAATTGAAACAGTAGTGTTATTTTCTTTCATAATTGACCCATGTGTAGCATTATGTAAAGCTCAACGTGTAATAAGAAGTATTGTATATATATATTTGTGAATGTATAGCACATAATTATTCAGCTGTGAGGAAAGAAGCATTTTTAAAGAGTTTTTTGTCTGTTTTTTCATCATGGTCATTGCCTGCTAAGAATGGATAAGGGTGGCAAATCTTCATAACTTCAAAGCTTTTACTTGGCCAATCCCAGAAGATGTCTTTCAGCTTGGGAACTATAAGATTCCTTGTATTAATCTCACAAATTTATACCACAGGTTTTGTGTTTTTTTATATCTTAGTGTTAATATATCTCAAAAATTCACTGTTATATTTTAGAAAATATTGAATAGATAATGTGAAGTGAGTGTGTATATTTCTTGCAATTCATATTTGCCATAAAAAATAATACAAAGCTTTTGCAATTACATCATAGTAATTATTTGTTGATTTGTAAAATTCTTCTTTCAATATGCTCAGTTTCCAGAAAATACCAGCATTTCTAGATTTTTTTTTGCATATTTTATCAATATGTCCTTTCTGGTAATAAAATGAATTAAAAAGATGGCTATTTAGATGTTTCTGGAGTTAGGTATTTGCTTCATATAATCGATTGGTTCACAATTAAGGATATGCATCAGTGAAGACAAGCACATAATGAAGATAAAGAATGGCTTTGAAGGCTTCCCAATCTTAATATGAAATAATTAATTAAATTAACCCAAATATAGGAAGCTCTGGCAGTTATTAAAAGGCTTGTAAATCTGAGCAGACTGTTGTATATGGATGGCCTCAAGGGGCCTGCAATTCTGTATGACTTATTACAGATGCTTTCGGATTTTTTACAGAAGGTTTGGATACACAATTCAGCAGATCATCTGCTATCAATCAAATATATTGATGCATGTTTGAAGAAAATATTTTTCCTTCAACTTCCAGCCACAAGGAGGCTTTGTGAAGAAAGTCTACCCCATTGGTAGAATTGTATTAATAGATTTTTAGCAAAATATAACTGGGGAGAGAGAACATGTAATTAAGCTTTACTGAAAATGTGAGTCCAAAGGACTTCTTATATATTGAGCTGTGTACACTGATAAGACATAATGGGCACTAATTCTTTTTGAAAGAGAGGTAGAAGAAAAAATAAGCATCTATGGACAGAGATCACTCTAGAAGCTGTGGTGCCTGACGCAATATTTCAGAAAGGATCTGGAATGAAACTGGCGAGGTAGAACTAGTAATTTCTCACTGCATGGTGTAGGGAGCAGCAAAGGATGTGAAGTGATGAGATGGAGCTATGCAAGTTGATCTGACCTGGACAGTGTTTATGCTGGTTTGTAAACTACTGTTTTAAATTACTTTGAAAAAATCACTATTTTGATGATCCCTTAGTTACCTAGGCACACTGTTTCAAACCTTACTTCTTGCTACAAATATGGGTTTTTTTTCTTATTTTCTTGTCTATTGTACACTGATGCCATTTCAGCCCATTGCCTTTAATCCCCCCTACAGCAGAGACAAAGAACTGTTTATTGCCTTCCTCTTTACAGTTCCTTTGTGTTTATTTGAAGACTTAAGGAGTTTAAGTCTTCAATCATCTTGTTTTATTGTACAAAACCAGCTGACTGTATTTTTTGCTGTAGACCTTTATATTTTTCCTGTATTTTTAGACTGCTGTTTGTACTTTCTGCTCTTCTCTGTCTTCTGGATCCTCTGCAGTTTGTAAAATTTTCCCAGAATATTAGCATCCTAAATAGAACATAATATTTTACCTAAGAATAGTACTTGCTAGTGCTGAATGCAATACAAAAATTGCTTAATGCATTATAGAATTATTGAATGATTTGGTAGTTGGAAGGGGCATGAAAGATAAACTACTTTGCAGAGTTTAAATGAGAGTGGTACCTTCATTCTAACAAGCATGACACAATGTCTGACAAGACTGTTACAGCACAGTATATTCTGGAGAGGTTTCTTCACATCTTTCTTTGATTATCACTATACTCCTTGACATTTCACATAGTTTACCCCTTTATTTAGGATGTCTGTCACTTCTGTAGGCAATTAGATCCCAGGATCTTGTTTTTCCCCAGCGTGTCTCAAAATATCCCTGTTAAGAGATCAAACATACTTCTTTTTAAAAACAATGTTGCAATGCTGACTTATGTTCAGTTCATAGACCTCTTTGCCACAAATACCTTTTTCCCATTGCAGAGAGGAAAAATATCTCTATCCAAATGGAAGGTTGCAATTCTAATCTCTGATGGTAGGCACCCACTCCTTTATAAATGGAATTTCAGATATGTGCAATAACATAATGAAGAAGAGATACAGATATCAAAGTAAGTATGATACTTTCAGAAAGGATGGTCTGAAAGAAACAAAGACATTAACATATTTCTTACAATGTAAATTGTGTGTTTCCAGACATTATCAGACATTATAATTTCCAGACATACCAAGGTAAATCATTCTGTTATCTTATTTAGCAAGTCTTGCCAGAGACAGTTAGTATTAAAATAATGATTGTCTTAGTTGATGTATTAGAGGCAATGATATTCTGATCATAAAAGATGAGATCCATTGTGGCTTGCTCTAGACACGTAGACATGTTATTGTGGCTCCTGTAATGCTCAACAGGTAGAGAACACTATCTTCATGGCTTAGTTCACCACCCTGTAACATTATTAAGTAAAACTTCATGAATAATTTCAATTTCTCATTTTCTTCACTGACTGAAGAGAAGATTTAGATCTCTGGCATAAACCATGTGTCAACTTCAAATGCTTAAGGTCAGTACATGTCAATCCCCATGAAATAGTTTTAGAAATAGTTGTCTACAACACATCCATGAAGCCAGAGTAACTATAGTATAAACATTTATATTGTGATGAAATTTATATTAATATTTTTGTAAGAGAGACTATGCATTCATATATATATATAGTAATGTTAAAGGCAAAGAGATTCTCTAAATATTTTTTTTACTGATACCATTAAAAAGTAAGCTTCCAAAGAATATGCATTTTTGTATGTGCATGTTTGTGGATAATTTCAGTATCATCTCTGCATACTTGGGAAACATTCTGACCATGAATGTTTTGAGTATTTGTTCACTAAATTCTCCACAACTAAAGAATAACATTATATCCGGTTTTAGACTTGCATTAGCTGATACTATTTTTTTCAGAAATTCATTGTGGCAAACAAATTATTATGATGGATTTGAAATGAACTGTTCTTCAGATATGTTTCTAACAATTAAAACAGCTGTCAGTTTCATAAAAGAAAATTTCAGATTGTCAGGCTAATTCTGCAGCCAATGCATGTTCATTCTAGAGAACTTACACATAATGAGGAAGGAAAGAGAAATAGGAACTTGTACTCAAGGGAACTTATGAGGAGGTGATACTTATTTACTATTGCTCCTACCATGATATCTTTTATCTTTAGCTGCTTTGCTTGCCAGTAAGGAGTGATAATGAAGGGTGTTTTAAGTTCTTACTGCATACCTTGAAAAGTGTGAGGATAAAAGATTGCAGATAGAGCTAGTACATTAGTCCTTTTGTAAATGCACTCTGCTTATTATCTTATGAACATAATGAAATGGAAATCAGAGAAAATTAAATAAGTCATAGCTAAACATTTACCAGAGCCAAGATGTGAATCAGTGAGTTTTAGAGTTCTATTTCTGGCCAACATACCAAATCCTTCCTGTGGTTCTGTTTAAAATGTCACCTGGGTTATAATTTTGACTAGATTTGTGCTGCCTCATAAGCAGGACATTAAACAAATTGTGCATGTGAAAATAGTAGGAAAAAAATATGGATTTCTTTTATTTAAAAAGGAGGCTGAAAATATAATGTGCTGTATCGCCATAGGTATTTAAGGAATTTTGTACCTTCTGGCTTCCTTTCATAATAATCTCTATTTCAATGTTTGTAACACATTGGTTAATTTCTGAACTTTTTTCTGCTATCTAGTTGAGTTATAGCCTGCCCTACCACTTGAAACACCTCTGAATCTGTCAGGCAGAATCAGTGGCTATATTTTTGCTCACTATTGTATTTCATTGTGGAGAGTTCATCTTGGATAAATCTAGAAGTAAAACAAGTTGGAAAGGTATGTTGAAGTTGCATTTGAGACAGATGTGGGAATTTGTTGCAGTAATTTCTCCACTGTTTAATGATGAGCAGTTACACACATCACTTCCCAAGCTATATATCTTGTTCTGGCCATTCAGTATTGTATACGAGTCACCCCCCCCCCCAGACATTAATTCTGTCCAAAATCAAAATATTACCTGATCCAAGAAGCAATGTATTTCTAATTTATCGGTATCGATTGAAGTCACAGGTCATAGATACATGCAGTATTGCTTGTAGTTTTATTTGGGTTTTTTGTTTCTTTGCATTTTAGGGACGGCTGGGGGCTGGGAAGACTTTGCCTTGTCCTCAAAGCCTTGAGTTTTGAATTACTTTTGAGACATGTAAATGCTTCAGCAATTTTGCTGCTTGAGATAGGAAGCTCAGTCTGGGACTTCAACATGTCAGAAAAACCATGAGGTATTGCTTTCCGATTAGTATTTTAGGTTAATTATCTAGTCAGGAGTGGAAGGCGTAAAAATGTGCATTGTGATTAAACTCCGTTTCAGTATCAGAAATATCAGAATATTTCAGATATATTTTTTAAAAGGCCAGGGGAGCCTGTCAACAAAAAAAAAAGAGAATAGAATATATCCCATAATGTTCAAGTCTGTATTGAGACATTGCATGACTTAGATTCAGACAATGACTGAATCTAATGTGCATTTAAATTGCAATCTTTAGATACCCTTTGTTAAGTGAAATTAGCTTTGCCTCTTTCATATACGGTGCATGTGAAGAAGGGCCAGGATTGAGATATGAAGTTCTGGCAGGGTAGTTAGGGCATGAATTTAAATGGGTCAGTAGTGGTGTAAGCCTTTAATTCCTGGGAGTTCAGGTATCTAGTCTAAAACAACAAGGCAGTATCTGTGTCTTCTCAAAATCCTAAAATTCAGCCTTAGATTTTTTTTAAAGTCTATCTTTCAAAAATGGAAGAAGGATGAGTAAAGAGGGAGCAAAGTAGTAAATATTTTCTTTTTCAGCAGTGGCCCCTGCCCTGGGGCTCACCTTTCCCCTGCCAGAGGAAATTTGTCACCCAGGACCACACCATGACTGTGCTGACATAGGGTATGCTGAGGTGAAGGTTTCTTCTCTTCAGCAAACTTTAGCAATGGAATTTTAAGCATTGAGTCAACTGAGATGGGCTGCTGGGCTTTGAGAACCTCAAAAATGTTTAAATATTGCATTTTAAATTATTCAGGTGCCTGGTCTTCTGTGTTCTTACTTGAAATTTTTCCCCCTCTAAGTACACGAGGAAACATGAAATTACATGCATATAAATTGCTGTTAGATTAAAAACAATTGCATTTTTTATATTGTTCCATTTTTATTTTCTTAGAAGTAATTAGTGTATTGCCTTTAATCTGTAGATTTTAGAACCTTAGTACTTGAACTAGTTTTTCAGATTTGCATACTTATAGTGAACATCTACCATTACAAATGCTTTGTTTGAGTCAAGTCCCATGTCATCTGTTCTGAGAACTGGTTATATGTCAAAAACTAAAGCTTGAAAACCTTAATAGATTTGTGTCAGCTGTCAGGTTATGCAAATCAGCCTATTATCACTGAAATTAATGGAGCTGTACTGATTCATACAAACTGTAGATTTGGTTTATTGCTTCCAGGTATATCAAGGATATTGTAAATTGTGCTCACAAATGCTCACTTCCTCTTGTCCAAATTGCTGATGCGCTAGGTAGTGTTCTTTAAACTATATTCCTGAATATGAATTTCCTTTTCAATTTGCTGAATGTTTTCTTTAAATTACATTTAAAGTCAGAAATTCACAGGCAAAATAGTTTAAGTTACACACACTGTTAAGATCCCCACTAGCTAGAAAAGGTTAGTGCTGCTACTGATTAGAGCAAAAGAGATCCTTTTGTCCTCTTGGTTCAAGAAAACTAAGTTCTGTCTCAAGAACGTTTCATGATATGATAGTTTCTTGAAAATGATATTTTCTTAATTTGCTTTTTCTTGCTTTATCCAGGAGTTACCACAAAGAGGTGATAATGTTAAATAATATGAAAAAATTATCTATTACTAACACTTGAAGAAGTTGCCCTATAATTTCTTCAAAACTTGTTTTTGCTTAGTTTTCCTATTAGAAATAAGAAGATTTTCCTAATAAATATAACATAGTAGGGAAGAAAGAAATATTAAAGTAATTTATAATGTTTTAAATACAATATTTTCAACATAAGAAATTTTATTTTAGGTATAGCTCAGTTTAGATACATTTGTGTTGATATAGCTAAAGGAAGTGACTGAGAAATGAGAAATTCCAACAGTTTTTGTCTTTGGGTGTATTGAAGCATAATTGAAATAGCCACTCCTTTCACTTGGTCTATATTCAGATGATAAGGAAAACTCATTTAAGACTGATATATTATCTTGCTTTGATTCTTGTTGAAAACTGCATGGATTTTCTATTTAAATATTTCATTTCCTGAGAAAAATTACTTTTTTAATCCACATATTTAGAAAAGCATTGTAGAGTTTTGTTTGAAACTACCCAGTATCTCTTAATGTGGTAATGCCATATATAATTAATCAAATCAGTTAAAATTGTTCTTTAATTTGTAGACCACCAAAAAAAAAATCCCAAGCCACATTCAAATTGTATGGTCCCTGATAGAAATTTTAAAAAATCTGTACTCTAACTAGTAGTCTTCAATAATGTATAAAATATGGTTAGAAAGTCTTAGGGAAATCAGCCTTTTTTAAATGGCAACTTTAAATACTGCTGCTGGAAGAATGTTTCTTTTGGAAAAACAAATTGGCTTTTTTACTAAGTATGCTGTGACTAAGTACTAAACGTTGCTAGATTTCATTATTCAGCATTCCTCTAATAGTTAAAAGCAGAATTTCAAATAAATATTTTTATATTCTGAAAAATATTTGGAACATCAAGATCATTGTTACCACAGCCTTGGATAGATCCTGGTGTTGTAATCTCTGTCAAGAAACTCTTTTGACATATGAAAACAGCTGCTGATTATTTACAGAGAAGAAAAGGGCTGTGTGAAGGCTGTGTGAGGTACTATGCTGGGTGTAATTTGAAGAGAACGAGTAGGGAATTGTTGGAGAAGGATGGAGCCTTGGCTGCCCTTTTCAGCTGTGAGACTCTGCTGCAGCTCAAAATGATGTGATGCTTCCAGAAGTGACAGTATATAACATATGCCTCTTCTGTGCTAACTTTGGTGGACTCCAGGCTTAAACATAATTAGAAAATTACCTTGCATCTATTCTGTAACCCAAACAACTTGGAAATCATGTGGTAGAAATCTCTTACATGAAAACCAGACAGTTTAGTAAGCTTGTTTTTTAATTGGTTCTGTCCTTGTAAACTATCGAATGAAAATTATTAATGTATAAAAAACATTGCTTGCTTGCATAATGCAATAAATATAGTGAGAGTTTAATATCCCTGTGCAAAACTACAGACATTATTAACAAGCTACTCTCAGTAGTTTTTACCATACTTGCTTACTAGGAGCTTGGATTGCTGACTTAATGAAAGCAAGCACGGAAACCAGTAGCAGATCACATTTCTAAAGTGCAGTTCTCCTTCTAATTGAACCACTCTAAGAATTGCTTATATACCTCTATACTGTGTAATTTACATACATATGTAAATTATAGCTAATAATTGCATGACTCTCAGTATACTTCCTGGGCTTGTTAAATGCTGGTTAACATAATTTTTATACTGCTGTACCCATAAAGTTTCAGCACGTTTAAAATTAAATTTGCAGATGCATAAAAAGGACACTGCTTGAATTTTTTATAGTGTAAACTGCTGTTAAAACATTATTATGCTTAGTTTGAAAACATTCCAAATCTAATATTTAACTTACCACAAAAGTAATTGCTTTTGTTACTTCAGTAAGAGGCATGCATGATTTTCCTTAAATTAAACTACTAGATAATTATCTTAATTTTATGTGCAGCATAGAATAATTTTTCTGCTGTAGACAAAAGAACTTTGTAATCAGGTTTCTTGAAGCTCTACATGAGTTGGTTTATTTATCTCTGTTAACATGAGCACTTGAAAGTCTTTATGTTAGCAACAAATGCTTCAATACACTCATAGCATTGTAATTGTGATTTTTTTAAAGAATAAAAGCTTTACAGATTTTGTAAGGAGATGGTAATATCATAGAATTATTGCAATAATTGGAAAAGGTGCCTCCTTTTGACCATGTGAGCCTCTTAAAATCTGTAATAGCAGGAGAGATCTCAAAGAACAACTGTAAATTGTTATGAGTTTAACCTATTCACTTACCTGCATCATTTGAAAAAAAAAAATAGTGGACATCTGTGGAGTGGGGGCAGAGGAAGGAGAAAGGATGTTATCCAGAGAAGACAAAGTGGAGTCATTAAGTCCTTTCAGGCACTGAGTCAGGGATGAATATGGAGCTTTTTGTTAGGGATGAGTGAGAATTATAGAGCATTGGAATCCTAATGTTCTCTGTTGTGTTGCTTAGCATCCTTTGAAGTTTATGTTTGAGCTCTCAGAATCATCTGGGTTTTATGAGTTTCCCTCAGAGTCAGAACTGAGAGGTTTAGAAGACTTGGGGAAGACTTGATGGATTTCTCTAGAGTGGTGTGTTTATTTAGTTAAGGGTCTGAGATTGCTGAGCAGGGCATTGTGAGAGAATGATACACAATGGATGTCAGTGGTGTCTGAGGGCTTTCTGTATATTATAGCTTTCTTGGGGTGTTTCAAGAAGCATCTGCTTTATAATGATGTATGTGATACTTTGCATGCTTTTCATGTATAGTAGTTTGTATGCTTTCTGTTTTATGTTGAGCAGAGTGGCTAATAATAGGATACTGCTGGAGGTGTATTTGAAATGCATTTTGATGTAGAAATGGTGATTATGAAATTTTATCCTAGAAATTTGAGGGAGTCCAGAAGATAAGAATGTTATCTGTGTATTTTACATGAATGGTAAAATTATGCTGCATTTAGTGTTTCATTTGTAACTTGCCATGCTGTAGATCAGTCAGCATCGGCAGACAAGGTAGCTGTGAGTGAGAATGGAATCAGTTTGTGTTTAGGCAGGAAATCTGAGTATTAGGCTTCTTCTTACTGAAGGCAGACAGTGATTTGTGTTTTGACCTGGCCAAGGTGATGGTGGCTGTGGGAGAAATCTATTGTGTTTCCCAGGAAATTAAACTCCTGAACAGCTGGAGGCTAGATGGTTTTTCTAAATTTCACTGATTCTTCAGAGAGAGTATTCTTTAGCCTGTAGTATACATGCGGTAGGATTTTCTTCCATTTGTTTTCTTTAATTTGCTTCATCTGTGAGTGACAGAACAGATTGTACATTATTTTTAGGAGGTGGTGAGGATGGGGTTTGCTGTCATTGAAAATATTTGGAAGCAGGATGCAGAGTCTCTGTTAAGGCCTGGAAACAGCTGGGGTTAATTGATCATTACTGTGGCTTGTGGTATATCATCACATATTTCTTTTGACTTTAACAGAAGAATGAATGATGAAGTCATGCGCAAAACCAGCCATCACTACAACTTTTCTCCCACTGAAAAAAAATCTATAAAGTTCTTGGCTGTGGTTCTTAAATCAGCAGAGAAAATATAAGCTTAGAAGAAGAGGGATCAAATATGAAGATGGACTTGTGTATCTGAAAGATTAGTTGTTCATCTCATAACATTATAAGATTCCAGCTGAGAGGGAAAAAAGTGTGAGACTGAGCAAACTAAGCAATTCATGAGATTGATTTTATTTTCTTTCCTCATCCCTTCCTTTTCTGAGAAGAAGGATAACTTTTGAATTTCATTTCAGAAAATTATAGAGGGAATTTTTTCAAGCTGTGATACTTTAAATTAAAAGTATGTACAGATTACTGAGAGCAAAATTGGCTGGTGACTACAGAATGAGGACTATAAGGGTACTGGAGAAAGAGCTGATGTTGAACATACTTTTACTTTTTTGTGAAATAACTCCGCTTTGTGAAGCCTGTGCCTAGGTATCCCTGGTAGATCAATTTTGGAGACAAGACAGCTAGCTGTGGGAGCAAGCCTTCAGATGCCACTTTGCAGAGGTAAAGCATCTTAGAGTCACAGCAGTCAATACCCATCATGATTGCTCCTCTGTAATGACTTCCGATATCTGCGCTCTTAACTCTGGCTGCTATTGACTATCAGTAGTTAGAGAGTGTAGAGCTAATGAACTGCTCGCAGTGCTGTGAGAACAGGCAAATGTTCACACAATGCTTGGAAAAGGTTTAGCAGATTTTTATGTTTGAGTTATCATTTTAGCTGTGTTCTGACTGAGACGGGGATGCGTGTGTTTATTTCCTTTTCAATAGAAAACGATTTTCAGCCTGTGCAGAATCATGCAATGCTTACGGAATTTCAGAGGCGGCAGATTTACAAGAAACACAACGAGTGGGACTTTACACAGATTTCTGCAGTGACAAATGGAATTTTTCTGTGGGGGCAGAAGTACCATGACCATTCCTTTGATCATTTGAAGAGTTGAATCATTCCCCTTTTCTGACCTATAAAATCTGTTTTTCCCTTTGTGGATAGGAGGAAAGGACAGTTTAACTTGACATAGTAAAAAGGAAATGTTTCTCTCAAAGACCTGAATTTAGGATGAGGTGTCCAATATGTAGGTTGAGTGCTGTTGAGGAATGTGTGTCTCCTGACAATTGCTTACTATATTTTCTAAGACTTAGGGTAGAAAAATTATAGTTACAGACATGAAAAGAAGGATTCAATCTCAGAACAACTGGAGGATATGATTCTAACATTACAGTTACTCGGGGGAAAAGAACAGAGTTATGTATTACATTCCTTTAATGCCAAGGTTAAGGCAAAACAGAGCCTCCTGCAGTAGTTCTTACTTTTTATAACTGCTACCTTAATGCAGGTCTATGGGCATGTAATGGTTGCTTAATTTACATGTTTATTTAATATTATGAAAAATACTGCAATTTTTAAAGTCTCTGCATGAACCAGCTTCCTAAATAGTAAGTAGTTGGAAATGTTTTAGGAGGCAAAAAACAGATGATGTTTTAACTGTAAAATGTATCTCTTGAAAAAGAATAAAAAGAAAAAGGATTCCTTTAGTAGATCTGTGCAAAGAAACCTATGGAAAGGCTATCTTCATATAAGTAAGATATAAGATATATATAAAGATTTATAAGATATAAATAAATGAACTGCAGCCATTCCATCTAAGAGACACTTATTTCTGTACTTGCTTCTTTGGGTCACATCTTTACTTGCTTCTTTGCTAGTCAGATAAACTAATTTCAGGGTTCTGATTTACAAAATCATGCCAATTCACAACGTATAATTACCCAGTAATCAGTTATAAGTAAAATAACAGGGACAACAAAATCCCTTGCAAGATGATACTGAAATCCTAATGGTGCATGAGCACGTTCACTGCAATGTGACATTGAATCAGTGACCTTGGAGCAGACAGGTGTTCTGGTAGTCAGCAGAGCTGCAGGGGATGCTGACAGGAGGATCTGACAAGTGTGAAAGATTCGTTGCTGGTTGGGAATACATTCTTCATGGTGTCATGTTTAAGCAAATCTGATACCAAATTCTCTCTTTCCCTGCCCCCAGATCCCCATTTCAAAGCAGTTTTCTTCATTCAAATGCTTGATGATACATAAAAACTCATTTTGTTTATAGATACATGTCTGTATGTGAAAAAGACTGAAATGTGTAGGGGTATAACTGCACCATAGGCACTCCTAGATAAATACTTTGTTTTTATGCCTTAGTAAAAAACATTTAAGCCATAGTAATGAAACAATCCTGTTGCTTAATAAAATTGTGTTTTACAAAATAATGAACCTGGTAGTGCATCCCACCAGCAAGTAGGTCATATCAAAACATTTAGAATCGCAGTGGGGAAAAACCCCACTTTACAATGCTGTCAATAATTGAAAATGAAACCTTTTTATCATAATAATATTTTCTAACCTTCGTATTTTTGTCCTTTTGAAATTAGTTCTTCACAAGTGAGTAAGTGTTTTGTTTTTTCTTTTCTGTTGTTTTTCCTCTTCAGAAAACATGTTAACATGTTATTTTCAGTATTTTCTTGAGAAAGTTTTGATAGTATCATGTTATTTGGATACCTATTTTACATCTAGAAAACTAGAGGATATTAAGGCCAATGTTATGCAAAGCATTTGCTATCTTTACCTCCAAATATTAGTTAGTGTTGAATGGTAAGGAATTTTATTATTTCTTTTTTTACTGCTCTTTTCCAAAACTTGGTATTGAAGCTTTAACCTTCAAGCTGCCCTATGTATTGATGAACCTTTTTGTTCAGATTTGTATGTGATTTATTCTGTGCCTTTTTTCTTCAACTTGAGTCCTATGCATCATAAAACCCTTATATTAACAAGAAGAAGATTTGCATTTGTTTCAACAAAATAATTATGAGCACTATTTACTTCAATGAGAACTCCAAAAACTTTTTGTTTCCTCTTCCAGTCATTTGTTTTCATTGCTGTCCACAAATGTTTTAAAAGGAAATATTTAAGTGCCTTCTCTTTTTTTTGGCACTGTAGGTTATATATCTTCTCACAGGCAAAATGCCTGGTATATATTATATAAATTAAACTCCAAGCCATTCATGTACGTTACTGCTCTGCAAGTATTATTTAATGCACAAAATACTTTTAAAGCAAAATTCAATAAATGTGGAATTCTCTATGGAGTGGCAGTTGAAAACCTCATAAATTTAGATTATGCAGTCATGTCAGTGAATTCAAATTAATGAAATGGATTCCCACACAAGTACTACAGTAATTTACATATTAATTTCTGCTAATTTTTTATGGCTGTAAAAGACTTGTACTAGTCACATTCTATAAAATACAACAGATTGTGGAACAACAAACAGTGAGCAGTTGGGCATGATTTATCTGTTGTTTCATTGGATCTTCATTTTCCCAGGAAAATGCTCTGTCTACATTATTAATGTCTGACAATTTTCTTGTATTCATGCCCTGAAGCAGAATATGTCTGTTAATTTTGTGTAACAGCTGCTTTCCTAAAAAAATAGTATTTGTTTTTCATATTATGACAATACTAATAAATAGAAAATAAAGCTAGCTTTCTGGAGTTGGGCACTAAATGTGAAACACAGTTCTGTGTGTACGTGTGTATATTTTAGGTTACAGAGATGTTAATATGTTCTTCACTGGATTTTTGTATGTTTTCATTCTTTATCATCAACCCTACTTTGATGTTGAATGTTTCCTTTTTCTCTTTTTTTTTTTTTTTTTTTGATTGTGTGCTATAAAGGTGAGCAAAGTACATGCTGTTGCAGAAAGTCCTAGCAAGGTGCTTCCCTCCAGAACACTGCCTGTGCCAGGGCAGTTGAAGTAACCTTCTCCAGAACTTAGGTTTTCTTATCACAATGTTTTCTTGTGCGCATTGTCTTAGCCTGTCCTCTGATTAAGTGGAATATAGTGCAGGATACATAGTGGGTGAAGGGAATACTGGTCAAGGAAGTTCTAGCACTTCACTCGCTGTCTGGAAGGTAAAGTCATATACAAGGTCTCTAGAAAATCTCAGAAACTTCTACTAGATTGAAAAACTAACATTTGACATTAATTTAAATGGTATCTAAATATCAGGTAACTTTGAAATCAATCTTTCATTCCTTATATTATTAACACTGCATAACTAGTCAAAGATATAATGTAGTGTGTTCCTAGATTCTAGAAAATAAGTATCCTGCTTGAATAGAGTTGTGAGCTTTTGTGGGAGAAACATTGCATGAAATATCTGAAGTTGACAGGATAAGTAGGGCTAGTGAGAATGTGTTTTGAATCAGTATTTTTAAGCATGAGCCTACAATGCCTGTATCTCTATACCTGAATACAAACTATCATGCTCTTTTCCTTTCTTTTCTTCCTTTTAATTTTGATAGTAAGTGTCTCCCTGTGGAATCTCAGAAGACTTAATTTTTCTTTTTACTACGTATCATGTGCATTATTCTGTGCCTTATTTTATCATTGACTTTGACTTTAGAACTGCGAAAAAGAAATATCAGATAATTTTCATATCTAGATCAAAATAAAAGTAAATGAAAAGCTAGACTTTTTGCAAGTTTTTAGGCAAGGGAATGTGTTAGAAAAACTTAGGTGGACTATATAATAATGCTGTAATACTGATACAAACGAAAGTGGTGTCCTGAAGTTATATAATGCAATGCTTCAGGACATGTTTTATGGAAAAAGAATATCTAGTTCTGGTCTACTCCAACCACTACCTTTGATAATTATTTTCAGGTATTACCAGTTGCTGGCTCTGCAGACTCATGGTCTCAGCTTCAGATAGGTGTTTGTGGTGCCAGTCCATACTTATTTGAGTGTGATGGTTGTTAGCTGATTCTTGTGCCTTTCACTAGCTCCAATTGTTTACATGTCTAAGCATTTTTAGCAGTTTCCAAGCTAAATAAAACCTTGGTTCAGTGCCACCTGTACGTTCAGATGTAAATTAGACAAATTTTTCGTGATAAAACATTTCCAAGTTAGACTTCTTTTTCTTTCTGCACAGATAAAACAAGATGCCTTTCCCCAAATTTTTCTGGCTACTTTGATTTAATGATAATGAATTTTTGTCCTAGTTTCATATCTCAGTCACTGCCTGGCCATGTGTTTTTCACTTAGGCCTGTCCCATGGCAGGTAATGTACATCTCTAAATGCTGCTGCATCATCTTCAGTACAACTGTTATGGATTGAGTGAGAGCTTTAGACAAGCCCTGCCTTAGGCTCAGATTTTTGGCAGCAACTCTACACAGCTGACATGCACCTAAGTTGCTCTGGCTTGCAGGTTCTCAAGAGTAGCAAATCGGGTCTATTAGAAAATGAGTCTATTGTATAGACAGGAAATTAGCAGACAAAAGACCTTAAACAAAGCTACTTACTACACAGGATAAAACAAAAGAACTACTAGTAGATTGCATAAAACAGTTAATGACATAAAAGCACCCATATTATAACTAGGAAAGAAATAGTACAGATTAGGAGTCAATCTTACCACCAAATAAATGATGGAGTTCACAGAGTCATTTCACTCAACCCTCTAGAGAGTAACCGTGAAAGTTGGCATCCCAACTTTGGGGGAAAGACCACACACATTTCCAGGGAATGTGCGGAAGACTTCTGCTATGTGAAAGTTTGTTGTAACTTTTATAGTTTGTGAAGTGAAGTGTCTGTCAGTCAGAAATTCCAGCTTATCTTCCTACATCCTCCCTTTTGAGGCAAAGTGTTTATTGTCAGCTGGGAATGTCACCTACATAGTGCCAAAATAACTCACTGCCAGGCAAGCTGTCCTGATGGAGTTATTTTACCAATTAGCAGAATCATGTGAGGGGTAAGATGCCCTGAGCTATTGCATCAGCTATTAGGCAGAACAGATAAATCCTTCTGTGACAGGGGAACGTCCTGCTACATTAACATGTAACAAAGAAATGTAGGCATCAGGATCAGAGTTGTATGACCATACAACTCTGATTCTGATGCCTACATTTCTTTGGTTTTGGAAATGAAGGAACAGAAGCTCTTTATGTATTCCCATGTATTTTTACCAGAGTGGAAAGTTTCTGGAGTATCTTCTGAATGCTTAGAGTGATTCACTGCTAGGAAGAGAGGCAAAGGGAACAGAAAGTGAAATCCTGTGACAATACACCTACAAATGCCTTTCCTTCAGCATGCTTGTTTTCAGGGTATGCTAGATTTGCAGTGTGCTGACGACTGTGGCATCCTCATATGGCTGTGATTTTATAATAGTGTTTGAATTGTTGCAGCATTTGTAAAAAGAGATTATTTAAGAAATGTTATGTACAAAGCTATTTGAAATGGTCTTTGAAATAGCCATAATGACTAGGGAAAATAAGATACAATTTGGAGTATGTACTTCTGTATTTTCCTTTGCACTACACATAGCTTGGATTTTAATTTTTTTTCTTTCCAAGTATGCTTTCTTACTTTGTCATTTCAATATTTTTTTAATGTACATACAGAACTGACCTTTTTCCAAAGTGACGTTAACTAAGAGTACAGGAATGATGATTCTGGCTCATAGCAAGGCCTGCTTAGCTCAGCAACCCCTTCTCATAAGTATGATCTAGTCTTTGTGTTGTGCTCTTTCCATTATTACAGACAGATAATATCTTCTTGTGTAAAAGTTACATTATATGGTGAGACACAAACTATGCAAAAATATGTATTTACAGCTGTAAAATTATTTATCCGTACTGGTTGATTCTATATCAGCCACTTGGAAATTTCCCCTCCTTTTCCCACATGATATTGGTATACAAGAAGCTGTGCAAACAGATAAATATATTGAGCAAGATTACTTGTCCACAGAAGTCTATCTGAATTAATCTAACTTGATAGAACCCTGTGCATGTACAAGTTTCAAGTGTTTGGGAAAAATGTAAGGGCAAATTTAAGTAGAACAGACTAGATGGAAGTAAATAAGTCACAAATGCTTTTGCTAATAAACAGAACAAGTTTTGAAGGACATTTTTTCCTACTGCATTAAAAGTGGATTCTGAGGAAAAGATTTTAATAATGAAAGGTCACTTCCAAACCAAATCATTTTGGTTCTGTGAATTGTGCATTTCTCCCTGCAAATATATGTTTTGCATCTCTTATGAGATTTCATTACTCTTCCAGCAAAGGGAAAATGCCTCAGCTGGTATGGATTGTACATGTTAGCAATATCATAGTAGTAAATCAAATAATATTAATTGATAACATTTTACAAACTTCTGGCTGAGTGGTGCAGAGAATTGCTAAGTGGCCTGTTGTTTCTAAGACATTTCTTAGGAATATAGTTTGAATTACTATGAAATAGTAAAATTTATTTGTTTATCTTGTCAGTAGTTAAATAACAAATCTGTATTTAGTGATAGATTTTCTTAAAAATCAGGTTTTCAATTTGTACATGAAGCAACTCATTTATGAGATAATATTAAAAAATGCTTTGAAAGAATTGTTTTAATTGTCTCAAAGAACAATTTTCATAATGTCTATTCTTACGTTCATTCAACTGATGTTCAATAACAAAAGTGGGCAAGAAATTGGACCTTAGGGATCTGTAATGTTTGTCTTCCCTTGGACGTTGTAATCCAGAAACAGGCTGTTTTATGGGATGTTTAGAATTCTTTGAACCTTAATATCAGTAAAGTGTGTGGATAGTTGTTTTGATTGTCAGAGTGATGCTGGTGATCCTAGTATGAGATATTATAGATTCTCAGAAAAAATTAAAGAGGTTTTAACTACTGGAAGTATTCCTGCAGCTGCAGAAATTATTCACAACATATATTTGTACAAAGATTAGATTAGATTTATGGAATTGTCAGTAAACAGAGAACTTAAATTTATGCAAATGTTTTTTTTTTTTTTTTAATTAATACATCCTTTAAATGAGTGCTTTCTAGTGTAATGTTTTGCTAGCTATTCTAATATGAATATTTGCTATTTGTTACTTGCAAGTTTCACCTAATGGCTTCTTCTTTGGGTGGATAAACTAAGCTTTTCAAAGTGGAGATGAACCTGAAAAATTTAATTAGTGCTTATATCTTTTTGACAACAAAGTGAAGCATTTCATTATCTGTTTTTTTTTTCTACAAAAATAGACAGAAGGGGGTAGAGAATGGAGGAAGAGGGGAAGGGGCAAAAGAAATAGTGGAAAAGAGAGTAGGGGCAAGAGATCAGAAAGCAAGAAGTCCTAGAAATGTTTGAAATTCTCAGTTCTAGCTTTTTTTCCCCCCTGTACCTTTTCAGATTTATTTGTTTTAAGATCTGTACATTTGTTATAATTTTCTGAGGTTTTTTTTCCTTTGTGTTTTTTTTCTGCATAGGAACTGGAATTAGAGTAAAATCTTCCTTCTCTTTCAGTCTAGCACTGGTCAGCTGGATTTGTAGCCCTTTTCTTACAGTACATTTTCTCATAGGATCCCTCTGTGGCATCAGGCTTGTTATTTGCCAAAACATTTTTCCAAAGAGACAAAACTCTTTTCCTTCACTTTGTTGTATTTATGAATCTTTTCCTTTTGCCTGTGGAAAAGGTAGAAGAGAGGAGGTAGAAATATCTTCTCCTCTCCCCTTATTCTTTGGATAGAGCCTGAGAGACAGAAGTCTCTGGGGAAGTAAAAGCCAAGTAAGAAGATAAACTTTTTCTTCCAAGTTTATTCTTATCTATAATTTGTATTCTGGGGTGGTTTTGGTACTGCATGGACAATGGAAATATGGACCAGGACGAATGGGCCCTGACATGATGCACTAGAACTCCCTGTAAAGCCAATGTTCTCAGAAAGTTTAAAGTATGAGCAGGAAGATCAGTTAAGAGGCAGCATATAAATGTTACTTTGTATGGATCAAGGATGATGGAATTATTGGTATGGAAGCTCATGCAAAGGCTATTCTGCAGCCTGAGGCAAAATTCTATTTGAAGCTTTCAAGTTGTATGTTCTTTCTAAAGTGTATTTTCCTTTTTAATCTTAAGGAAGGAAGATGACTTTTTCCATGTTGCATGGGAAAAGTACATACGTTTTTTTTGGAAGAGTCAGTACAATTTTGTGCAGTTTCAAATCTGTCAGTGTTCATTTTACAAACTGTTTTTCCTATGCTGAAAATTCTATGTTCTCTTTACTAATTGATTCATATGTTAAATACAAGCACCGATGTGCAATTATGATAGCAAATAATAACAAACTTCTGGATTTGGAACAAGATTTGACATGTATCAGTGATGTATCTGGTGAGCTATAGTGAGACAGATGGGGGAAAAAAGACTCTCCTGTGTCTATTATGAATTTTGAAGCTTTAAGTACAGGTTCTAACACACCACATGAGTTAGTAGGTTGTGTTTATTTTATGTATGGTTGGCTAGGGCACCACAGGACACTCCCTAACTTCAGCACAAAAGCCTGTCTGTGGTTATGAGTTTAATTTTTATTTGGTAGTAATTTGCTGTCCCAGATAGCAAGAAAACATTTCTGAAATGTTACAAAATATACTGCTCTGAAGTTGCAGTGTCTGTAAAAACCTTTTACAATTAAAATTGCAGCACCCTCTAGTGTGGATTCAGTTATACTGGTTAAAATCCTTCACATAAGTGTAGGTTTTTGAATGAACAATAAATCCCTATAGCACAAATAATTTTATACTGGCATAAATGTGTTGAAAGTAGAGGTTGTACTGTAGAAATGTGGCTCTGCTGAGAGAGATGTACAAACACCTGGTGGGTAGTCACATCTCAAACATATAAAGCTATTTGGAAAGTTGGTCCTTGTCCTTGCCCTTCTAGAGATGCTAAACTCTAGGTCAGGGAAAAAAAAATGGATCGATTTGAGTAATTTTAAAGTTAAGCAATTGCATTAAGACAATGCAAAATGACACCATATTATGATAGAATTGAAATGCTCTTTACTTTATTTACCGTGATTGTTTCTCATAAAAATGAATTTATTTTTCAAAAGGTTAAGGAAGGATGATAAATTGGCTTGCACTTTCCTGTGTCATTAAGCTGCACTTCTAAGCCAAAGAACATATGGACATTTATGAGAACTGATGGAGATCTGAAAGTAGTGCTGACAATTAGTGCTTCAATAAATGTTCATCCAAATGAATCCAGCAGGAAGACCTATTCATTAAAAAGTATTTTGTGGTTTTTAAAGTTTTTTGCAAAGCTTTTGAATAAAAACTTTTATAAATTTTGAATATATTGTTCTCCTACAGTTGTGAGATGGTACCCAAAGCCTGTCACCAGGTAGACAAATTGATCCAATTAGTTATGCATGTCTTGTGTACCATCATGTTTATTTCCAACTGCTGTAATCCAAGTCTTCATTCTTTAAATACAATAACAAACCAACAATTGTTCTACTTCTGACCTCATCTAAACCTCTTTTTTAGCTTCTCAACCTTGTAAGTGATCTCAGCCTTGCCCTTGTAAGTGATCCTCTTATATTTTTTCTTATGAGCTCCTGTGACCTTCACAAGTTTTGCTTTAAATCCTGTGCTGGTGCCCAAAAGGTCCATGGAATAATTGGATGTTTCTAGGAATAATTATGCCATTTGAATCTCCTCCTTGCTCTCAGTTTAACATTTTTTGTGGTTTAGATTTTTTGAATTTTAAAATGTTAGGGTTTTTTTTTTTTTCCCCCTTGAGCTACAGAACACCAGATTTGGACACACAGAGAAAATAATTTTCTGAATTTTATTTTTCCCTCTTTCAAAAGGTTAACTTCTTTCTGTTAACTTTTTTGGAAGTTTAACATTTATTCTTTTTGTGATGGAGATGTTAATTCTGTAATTTTGGTAGGTACTGTTCTATTAGACTTGTATATATTAGATGAGTATATATACCTAGTGAATGTTTCAAATTGGAAACATTTTTTAATATTTTCCTTGAATATTTTGGGGTTCAATTTAAGAGAATCTCATAAATAACCTTGGAAGTGCAATCTAGGATGATCTGCAGTTGAACTAGAATCAGCTGTAAAATTAACAATGCACCCATTTATAATCAGTTAACTCAAGCTTAACTCAGTATAATCAGTTAATCAGTGTGGGATTTCTGACTTGCTTTTCAAATGTGTATTTAGAGAAGAGTGAGGGATTTTTAGGTTGGATATTAGGGAGACAAAACAACAACATATGAGACATCCACTTTTGACAATAAGGTAAAAGCACTGGTTTATATTGCCGAAAGAAGTTGCAGATCTTCAGACTTTGGTTGGTGCATAGGAAGAGACTTGAAAAGCACCTGGTGTGCAGCATAAGGACAAATTTGGAGACCTCTGATTCTGTTTAAGAATTAGGCTTTCTCTGGAATGATGTTCCATAGTCTTTACAAAACAATTTGCCAAAATTAAGGATATATTTCTTAGGAGTACTTTGTAGTATTATTGAGGAACTTATATTGACTCTGTAAAGCTTTTTTATGAAATGATAATATGATGTATGGTGTTAATGATTTTTTTTCCATGACTACTGAGTAATTTTCTCTCTTTGTGGGATGATGTTATAAGAAGATTAGTTGGGAGAAATCAGAAGTAGTTCATTCATTCTCCATACTGGTGATGCATAATGTTGAGTTTTTGCACAGAGGAGATGATCAAGACATTGAATATTTCAAACTCTTTTCATATGTTCTTTAACAAATCCTTTGCCTTTCTTTACAGCTTAACATAAAATTTTATCTTTTTTGCCTCTAGTGTTTAATTTTCTATAATGTTTTTTAGAATTCCATGTGTTGGAGTTTGGCTTGGGGAAAAGGAGGTTATAACTGAACTTTCATTCTCAAAGAATTTATGTTCATGAGTAATGAAATACTAAATTTTTTTTTTTAAAATTGATTTTTCATCTCAAAGGATCTTATTGTATGAAAAAATATTTGAAACAATTGGCTGCAGAAACCTCAAACTGCTTCCAATGAAAAGTGCACCATTCTGAAATGATACTTTTGAGCCCTGTTATAGTCTTTCATTTCTGGTCAAATAGGAGAAAGTAAGCTCAAAGAACATCGGTTATGTAAGAGATGAGAAGAGAATTTTGATTTTTACTGCCTTTTTTCTTTTGCTTTCTCTACTAAAATTTTATCTGCTATATAGAGATTTTGCCAGGAGTTCTGGTGTTAAAAATCTGCAGAACTCCAGAAAGCTCTGGGCCATGTTTCTGCCAAAAACATAATTAGATTCTGGAAAAATATATCTTCAAATTGAAGGAGAGTATAAATATAGAAAAGTTTGACATTTGGATGCTAAAATTCAGATTCAGACATTTGGACTTAAATTCAGATTTACAGAAATTTTGACCTATAAATCATTGGCTGTCCTTTTGTCTAAATTTGGAAGAGCATTCTGATTAATGTAAAACAGCAGTCAAGTATTTTGGACCTAAAGGTAAGTAACTTTTCTGTCTCCAGACATGACATTGACCCTCCTGTGAGGTACGTTTCAGTTTGGTTTTTTTTTTATATATGAGGTTTTGGAGTGCCAGCAGTGGTACATTGGTCTTATAAAACATCATACATAAGTGATTCACCTCTGTGTAAATTGATCTTTGTGAGAAGCAATTTTTTTTTTCATGATCCTGTTTAGATGGTGATCTTAGGAAACACATGTCAAGTCTGCATGCTGCCCTACACCAACTGAATGATTAAGATGCTGTGATAATTTAAGAATTTTTTGTAATCAATAGTCAGAATAGGTGTTGTCAGAGAATAGGCACTTGAAGTTGAATTTTGATATTGCTTTACAATTTAAATTTTAAAAGTTATAGAAATATTTTGTTCAGCAAATAAGAAGCATTTCAGAATTACATACTTCCTAATGTTTAAAGCGGTAAGAATTTATATTTACTTTTAAGATTTTAAAACATGGTTTTATTTTGAGTCTTTGGTGTGTGAGGATGGATATGGACTCCCTGAGTGAAATAGAGCTTATTTCTACATGCTCTTCTTCTGGAGACTATTTTTTTTTTCCTATTTCCTCCAGGAAAGAAATTTTCCCTCTAGTAAATCTGGGTCTCTGATTTCACTTGGAATTTTCTTTGATATTTCTTAAATTAGAGAGTAAGTCATTTTGTAGTCAACATTTCCAATGCCATTTTTAAGCTTTTTTTTTTAAACTTTTTTTTACTTGAAAGTTTACTTTGTTGAAAAGTGGTTTTAATCTTTTCATTTTTACTCATTCAAAATATGACATGTTTTTCTTTACTTATCCTGGTGAGATTTAGAATTCCAGGAGCTGTTTCTTAGTTTTCTGCTGGAAAGGATATAGTTAGTAAGAACACTTCAGCCAATACGTTTTCATTGTTACGGACTGCCACACCATATAATATTTTTTATAAGTTTGTGTACTCAGTGCTTTAATTGGAAAATTGTTTCAGCAGATCTTGTTGCCAGATCTGATACTAACATTTTCACCAGAGTTTATTTATGATTGGTTGAATATTATGCATACATGCATAGAGTGTTTATATTTTTTAATTTATTTGTTCTGCTGTTACTGCTGTCTTTCACCTGAAGTACTTCTTAATTCTTTGTATATTCCTTCTTAATACATTTTAACATGCTGTGAAATCCTTCCCACTCTTCATTGGATGAGAGCCTAAGGTTTTACAATTAACATATAAGACTAACAATGTGAGTCATTGTTGCACTTTTGTTTTTCTAAATACCATAGAAGTCATAGCACAATGAACAGTTGTTAGCAATATAGAAGCATCATTCCAGTTTCTGGAGATTAATGCCAATCTCAAATTTCTCTGAAGTCTGTAAAAATAAAATATGTCTTTATGTCCTCACAAAGAAGAAACTCACTTTGTTTATGTTCTTTTTTAAAATAATGGGGAGAAAATTAATGGTATGGCTCTTTATAGTAACCACGAGTTTCTGGTTTTTACTTCTTAAAAGGTAATAGTTGCAAGGAAAAAACTTTCTTAGAGTTATTTTCCACTTCTTTCTTTGAGCTCAGTCATGGACAGATTTCTGCCTGAAAACTAAATCTGCATTTTGCCAGCTGCTTTGTCACATGAACTGTGGGGTTTTTCATTTATTGGAAAACTGAAGAAGCCACAGGAAGGTTCCGTGTTAATCTGGTCCCACTGGATTCAATAACTCATTAGGCTTTTTCTGCAATATGGTATTTAGTTTTAGTCTACATTTCCAAAATAATACTAATAGAAAATTAATACCTGTTATTTAAAGCATATTCATAAAATAATTCAGACTAAAATATCAGAGCTTGTTGTTGTCAAATATTTCAAATTACTTTTTATATGCAGCATGGGTTTTGCAGAGATTATGAAATCCAGAAATGGCCATGCTAATCACATAGATATCAAAGTAAGACATGCCCTTGTAAGAGGGGAAACACCTTAAGCTGCCTTTGTGGTAGTTTGGATAAGAAGGATACAATTTACAGTAACTACTGCCCAAATTCATTGAAGTTGGTAGAAGAAAGCAATACACTATGAAGGTGCCTCCAGGGTGGTAGGCAGCCTTTTCCTTTGCTCCTTTTTGATATCTGAAATAAAATTTTGTCCTTTCAAGAATGATAATGAGCAGCAAACTGGAATAGCCTCCCTATATTTACATCCCTCATCTCCATGTAGGTAGATAAAAACACGACACTTTATCTTGTCGGTTTCAAAATACCAAAGTTTTTACACAGATTTAACTTCATGCCTTTCTATTAGGTCAATATTTGAAGATTATTAAAAACCAGGACTAGATGATTCTTTATTACTTTTATTGATGCTTTTGTAATTGGTATAGTGGTTTGAAATAGGGAAGCATTTTGAAACCTGTACATTATTCAGATCTTTATTTTTAATTTAAAATACAATTCTGTGAAATAGCTGTGATCATTTAGGTGTTCTATAACCTAACAAGATAAAGCTGCTGTTGATTTCTTTTCATTTTTGAAATGAAATACTGTCTCTTAAAGTCACAAACCAACAGGGAATTTTCTAGGATGACCTGCAGAAATTCTGGTTTTGAAACTCTATGTCTTTTTCTGGGAGAATTGATTGACATAGTACATTTTTTTCTTGAAAGACAATAATTTTTGAGCATGATAAACAGTTACCAGCATATTAGATACACAGTCAAGAACTAAGTTCCTTTACTTGTAATTAAAATGGAAAAGTCCACTCATTGGCTCCCTGGTGAGTAGAACTCCTTTTTCAATAAGTACCACTTAAGAAATAACTCCTTATGCTTTTGTAATAATTTTTTTTTCTTGCAAAGGATATCTGCTGATATCTACAGCTGATTTAACAGCTGATGCCACCATTTTCTCTCTACAAAGATATTTTATAATGATGAAATTAAATAATGATTTAAAATATTACTAATATAACTATGACAATGTACTTTAAAAGGTAACACTAAATATGTTGTCTTTATCAAATTACTTTATCAGCTTAATTTCTCTCATGTACAATCTTAAGTGGAGTCTATAATCTGATTCAACAAGTTATTTTTAGAAATGCCTGATCATCACACATCACTCCATTCACTAGTGCATAGATTCTGCTTTTGCTTTGTGAGCTGTTTCCACTGCATATTTGTCTTGCTATGTATATTTTCAATTTTATCCAAAATGTCACACTGTTAGATAACAAAGATGTTACTTGCTTTGTGAGTGCTATATTTGCTCTATATTCATAGACAGGGGATGAGAACATTTCCCAGAATTAGGAAATATTACAAGACAATTTGCCAAAAAGCATATTTCTTATTTCTTAGGGATTTTTAAAATTTTGATTCTGATTTGATTTTGATGAAAACCAAACAATAAAACGACAACCAGAACAGAAGTCAAAAAACTGTTACCACTTTGCATCTTGTCATTTTAGAGCACATGAATAAAAGTTTAAATTTATTGATTTACTGCAGTCTTAAATGTAACATTGAATTTGGTTCACCAGTGCTGCATTTAATCATTCATGAGAGCAGGAGATGAAACAAAGAAGTTAAAAATCACACACAAATAACCAAACCAAATATTTAACTACCAAAAGAAGTTACACAAGAAAATACTTGAATCAAACACATTATTTTCAAGAATGAGTTTATTTTCAAAATTATTAAAGGACAGTCATCTGGGATCACTTGTTATTTTAAAAGAAGTTAGAATAATTTTATACTTATGAAAAAGTGATTTAGCTTTTGACAATAATATCAAAGAAGATATGTCTGCAATAAGATAGAGACAGTAGAAATGTAGGGATAGTTGGCAAGTAGTAATTATGTTCTTCTTACTCTTTTACAACAACAGAAAACACTGCAGTATCCTGACTTGCTCAGTGTGGGATTAAATTCTCAAAAGTAGGATGCTTTTGGCCATATATGACAGAAGGTCTCAGTTTAAAAAGTGAAATTACTTTTTAATCTTACCATTTTGTACACTCTTATCCATAAACCTAGATCCTGCTATGTGCTTGGCAAACCTTCTTATTTGTTAATTTAATTATTACACTTTTGCAGTGCTTCTCAGTAGTAAAAGATACACACATATTTTGCAAACTACAACAATTCAATTCATCTCAGAGGAGCTATTGTATTGTATAATTAATACTGGCATAATCAAAGTAGGAGTTTCTTTTGTATGTCACTAGAGCCCATTCCTACTCTACATGCTATAAAGGGACATGACTGCTTACAGAAACCAAGTCTGCAAAATAGGTCTGTTGGATTTTACTCATCTATTTGATTGGTGCTGGAGCCAGGCACCCATCATGTTTTTTATAGTTAAATACACACTTTCTTATAATAAATGAGAAAACCTGCAGGGATTCAAAATATATGAAATTACAAAATCATTATATCATAAATGAAGCTTTTGGAACAGTAAATTATACTGAGTGATAAAGTGGCATGAGTATAATGTATCTGAATAACATACTGCCTCAGACAAAATTTAACTGATTTTCTGTTTTTTTCTTCTCTGTCTGCAAAATACTTCCTACCAGCTTCTTTATTTCAGTTGCATAGTTTCCATTTTGTTTTGTAACTTCTTTTTAGCAAAACCAAGCAGCCCTCAATGCTTGCTCTCCTGAATGCCATAATTTTCTAGGCATTCATTCTCAGGGTTGGCATTTATTTATTAGTCCTAATGTCCTATATCTTACCTCCTACTCAATTGTACATACCTTTCTCAGTCTATCTGCCAAGTATTTTTGTTCTGTACTTTCAAATCCTTTCTGTACATTTTCTGACGCATGTAAAAATTTACTAAATTGTCACATGTGGGTATAAATTTTAGGTCCATTTTTGTGTCTGAGTTGGCATGCCTTTGTATTCTCTCCTTCACTATGAACACTGTCTATTATTAGGCTGGCAGGTTTTAGGTGTTTTTCAGCGAGTAAAATACCAGGTATACCAATGATATTTAAAGAAATAACTATTTCATAAGTCTTTGTGGTGAAGTGGTGAAAGGTTTTCTACACCCACCATGATTTTTAAAAATGGCAACAAAGGAATCACTTTTTCCTAATGTTCAATCTTTGTTTAACAAATACTTTTCATTCCTTCTAAGCAACAGCCAGTAAACGTGTTCAGATGTGTGCCACTAGTTTGTAAAAACTTCCAAAACTAAGCTCTTCTTCAGAGCTATGCTCCCTTGTTTTGACCTTTTTTTCCATATCAGTAAGACAGAGAATGATAGTGATTTTTACCAGTTCAGAAAAAAAGCCCCACATGCTTTTGGGAACACAGACCCAATACAAGATATTAATTGCAGGCAGTTCAGCTGTATGACTTAATTAAATAAAAGACTGTACTACTTCTTCCAAATCTTATCTCCTTAAATCCTCACAGCTATAACAGCACTATGGCTTTTGACCCTACTGGCATTAATTTGGCCTACAGAGCAACACCATATAGGCAGCAGCACATGTGAGGATATTTATATATTTATTAAATTCTGTTTTCAGCTATGAAAAATTAAGATTCTGCGTGAGAGTGCTAATAAAGAATATGTTAGCAATGAATAATACTGCTTATGTAAATCCATGATGAGATTAGTCCTTGTCCTGAGGATGGTTACATTTGCATTTCAATAGTTTACAAAGCATTCTTAAAAATATTCACTCTCTCCTTAAATTCTGGAACTGTAGGCAGATTCCAAATCTTCAGGTCTTCTCTTGAACTTTTTTCCCAGTTTTAAACATGCATGCTGTATCTTAGTATTGTAGGAATCAGCCTGAGCAGGAGAATTTTTTGCTGTATGCAGGTTCAAGTGGTGAGAAACACTTAACCCCTATTCCAAGAAAAATCAAGCTGTTCTGTAATAATTAAGCTGTCAATAGTATTTCTTACATTTACTGCTATAGTAGGCGGAAAAATTAGGAGATGAGGAAATTTACCTGAAGGATATGTGTTACTTTCATTTAGTATTTTTCCAGCTTTTCTGTAGAAAAACCTAGGAAAAACAAAAGATGTTAAAGGAGAAGGAAGGTTTCTCAAATGGAGTGTCTGACAGAAGGAAAGTAGTCAGTTTGTATGTTCAAGTTTTATATTAATAGTCCAGTGTACTTCAGTTTTCTGCTAGGACTCATGTTAGCACTTAATGTGCTATTATTAGCCAGAAAATGGAAGATGAACAGAGAAGTAGCAAATTTTGTAGAAGACGCAACACTATTTCAGCAACTTAAATGGGGAAGATTGTGAAGTGCTCTAGCAGACTGACTTAGTGGGTTGAGCTGCATGGCATGATTGCAATAGAATTTCATCCAAACAGCTGCAGGGCAAGACATCAGCGGCAATTATTAGAAATGTCTCTAAGTCCAAAAGTTACAACCACTCAAACAAAATGTTTGAATCAGACTACACTCAGGAATGAGTACTAATACATGAAACTGGCTAGCTGTAATTACACAATGTGGTATAACTGAATTCATGTTGTTGCAGTTTTTTTCCCTTCTGTGACCCAATCTGCAGTTCTAATAACAAACAAAAAACCTAAAGAAGATGTAAGATATAACTGATACTGAACAATGAGGAACACTAGAGGAAATCAAAATTGGAACCACCACACTACATTAAATTAAAAATTAACTTATCATAAGAAAGGCAGAGACTTTGGAAAGAGAGTGGCAGGAAATTACAGAAAGCTGATGAATTATTGGAAACGTTGAGCAAGTTTACTTCATGTGGAGATAATTATCACTGGATGATATAACTTTATTTTGCAAAGATCATTAAATCTGTGATAATATGTAGCTGGAGGATTAGGTAATTTCTACTTCAGCGTAGCAGGGTATTAATTTGTATAGCTGCCCTGGAGGCAAACTACTTTAGCCAAAGTGGCTTTGTGTAGTTCACCCCAGTGCTCTAAGCACCATTTTGAATCAAAGAATACTTTTTCTGAGCAATGAAACTGTCCATTGTGTGTGCTCAGTGCAAGGTAGCTGCCTGCAGAAGGGAGGACAAGCAATCTGCAGCTTTGTGTCCAGTGTGATGAGCAGAGGAATCAAAACTCCTTGTCCACTGTGTGTTTCTGGACTTCTGTTAGTCATACCCACCCACATGTGCACATTAATGGATGTGTGCTGGATTTTGACTTCCTGTCTACAGTGAGAACCTCTTGCCCACGTGCCCCTTAGATATTTCTCCAAGTAAAATTAACACACTGTCAGAATTGATTTAACCTATCCTTAAAAACTTCCAGTGATAGAGACTCTGTAGGCTCCCAGAGCAGTGTGTTTTCTTTTTGATGACTGTGATATGATATGGTATTTGTAAAAGTAGATATATTTCAATAATTTGTTCTTGTAACAGTGGAAGCACTGGAATGCTCTGATTGAATCCCACCATTACAGTATTTGCCACCATAAATTAATTTTCATCACAAATTTCTGGAACACCACCGAATGAAGTGCCTCTGATATGAGCAGTGGTTTTTCCTACTCTGAGATCTGATTACTGTTTTCCTTATATCAGGAAACAACTTCCTGTCAATCAAAGCTGCAAGCTAGAAAGTGTGATAGTGTGATCTTTCCAAGATAGTAAAATCCTTTACAGGTGATGTGTGTACTTAGTTTTATGGCCATGGATTAATCTTGACATGCCGTCATCTTATACAGATACATCCTGAGAGTTTAGGTCCTAAAACAGCCTAGGAACAAATGTAAAGGGAAATGGTTAGAGATATGGGAAAACTTACTCAAACAAAATGAAACTTCTGGGGCAGTGCTTTTTTCAGTAACCGAGGATTTCTGAATTGATGGAGAGATAGAAGATATTATGAAAAGACATAAGTTTCAAATTGGTCTGGGGAAGAAAGAAAGAAATCCTGATCCAGAGACTGACATTTCAGCAAAATTGGGTGCTAAGATTAAAATGAGCTGAATGTGGTTAAGAAAGAGACTCAAAATAACAACACTTTCATTATTAAAGACACACATGAACATTCTTCTAAACACACATTCTTCTAAAAGAATTATGCTGATATGATAGTTGTCTAAACAAGCAGGCCAATCAAATTGACATTAGTATTTGAAATAATAGGAAGATGCTGTGATATTTTTATTTTTTTCTTTTCAGACCACAGTTAAATATTGAGAAAAGCAAAATAACCATTGAAATTAAAGAAGTTGACTTTTTTCACCAAAAAAAGTTATTGCTTATAAAAGAAATACAGAAAAACAAGAGATACGTGCAAATACAAGCTTGTGTTTTAGTTGCTGCCTATTATTATGTTGAAAGAATATTGAGCTACTATTTAGTAGTTGCAAGCTAGTGCTGGGCTATATAAGCAGCAGTATGGAAAGATGAGGCATTAACTTGGGTAGTGGCTCTTGCTAGTAATTACTGCCATAGAACTAATTTTCATACTTGGCAAACCCAAGTTGTGTCCTGAAAAGGAGTAGGTAGACTTGTGAAGACAATTTTCTGTGTCTTTCTATCCTGTTTTTCTGTTGGGTCCCCACCTTTGCCCCAGGTCATTATCTGGTCTACTTCTGTTTCCAGCTCCCAACAAGACTGGCTACTGTTACTCTGACATTCCTAGGTGCCCATGGTAGCGCAAAGGCAGGAGAGACATTCTCCTTGATTTTGGTTTTCATGATGAACCTCTGCATCATCACATGCCAGGCATGGGGAGCAATTGCACAAACAAGATTGAATGCTTGATAGCCCTGAAGTGGATCATGATGATAGTAATAACCTAGCATGATGCACATAGTCTTCAGTGTATTATTTACAGAAAATATTGAATCAAGGACTGGTTTCTGGCATGATCAGTTTAATTTGGAGAGCCAATAAAGCTGGCGAACATGCCCAGTTTTCCTTTGGGAGTAGATGAACCATGCTGGCTTTACATGGGGATTGAATGTGTTCAATATAAACAAGGTTGTCTTAGGCTAAAGTAGGTGACCTCAACAGAGTATAAGCAAAAAGCAGTCTGTAAAGGCTTGCTACTTTACAGGATATAAATAGGGTCTTGTGAGCTCAGAAGACATAAATTTATAGGAATTTAATCTCTGGACAGATTTGAAGATCTGGTTCAAAAGAAAAGGTCATTTAAATTTCTCAGTGAAATCATTGTATTGCTAGAATAATATATTCTACCTCTACTTGGTTTCCAATAATAGTTGAGCAATTTTAATTGGAAAGCTAAAGAAAAAAAAATCAGCTTTTAATAGATGCTCAGCAGGGAAAATTCTAGTCTGAATAGCAGGCACTGTAAAAGCTGACTTACAACTAAGGTGTCACTGTACATGCTGTCTGTAATGATCCCAAGGAAAAAGTAATTTAGGTATCAAAACAGAAGAAATATCTTCAGATGACCTGTTTTTTGTAGAGGCTAATCAAACAAATTAAAACAATTTACAAGCTAATTATAGACCTTTCACAGCAGCAAATTTTACTGTAGCAGTGCTTCAGATAACTCTTCTCATTAGTTTGGAGCAGGATATTTAAAAGAGACAGTGATAATTCTAAGTTGAATTCACTGTGGTTAATCACATGCCTGCTGCCTGATGGGCTTGAAGAGTATCAACCACACATACATTTGGACAGAGTTTGGCACACAGTTCAAACAAATATTTGATTCACGTTAGTCTGCTTAATAGAATCAGGGGTGAAATACTTTCATTGGCAAGTGCTACATTGCATCAATTTGGGTTCAGCATTTCAGGAAACTAGCACAGGATATTTAAACCCCCTTTAGTTGAGAGTGCTTCTTATCAATCTAAATACTTCCTTTGTTTCTGTTATTTTCTATATTTCATTTGCAAAGAATAATATAATTTGCATTGTAAGCTCTCTGGGCAGAGACAGATCTGCCATTGTTTAGAGTTTTGCACAGTAACCATTTGGAGCCTGGTCCTGCTCATTATCATTATACTTCTATTCATGCAATTTGATATATTGAGAAAAGCTATCACAAATACTTCAGATCTACTCTACTCACTTCTCTGGAAATGTAGCATTATAAATCCTATAAAATACTAATTGGCATCTGACCTTTATTTTATTAAATAGATTATTTTCTAAAATGGTTTGGAGTGAGTACTATTTCTAAATGAAATATTTTAAGTCATCATCCTTCAGAATTGCATTTGAATTTGCTGGCCAAATGGATAAAGATAAATGATATGGAAGATGATGCTTTACTGTGGCCTTGCTTTTTGACCTATTTGATGTCTGTGAAATAGGTATAGGCCCAGTTTAGAAATATGTTACGCAACATTCATTTCATGAGCATGGGTTAGAGAGTTTTGTTCAGGACAGTATGGTGCCTTTAAAACAGTATGGTGCTTCAAATATGTCAGGAAGTGAGATCATAATTTTTGATATGGCTGTATGGCTATGCAATGAAATATAAGACTGACTTTTATAAAAAATAAAATTTTTAAACCTGTTGATTGTAGTACAAACTAGTACTGTTTGTTTGCTGTTTGAGGAAGAGAAATAGATGAATGTAAATGTGGTGTTTGTGATTCCCTTACTTTCTATTGTGACTCATGTTGTCTTGTAATTAGAAAAGTAACATGATACAAAGTTTTAGAATTCATCAGAACCAAATAAGTTTCACTATCAATTTTAGTAAACACAGAAACTCGTTTTTTGAACTAAAAAATGAGAGAGATACTGATATATACTTGTGTTTGTGTGACCTCTAAATGTGTCTTTGGTATTATATTGTCCTGCTTTCTAATCTGCACCTGCTTGTGTTCACCCACCTGGCTAGGTGCAAGGTCCTGAAATTTATGGCTGTACCAAATATAGCTGGTGTTCAACACATGTTTGTGCCCTTCTGTGGGTCTCTGCTTAGTCATTTTTTTCTACCATATGTCTTAGTCTTCAATGAAAAAGCACTTTACCAGTTTGTTGGTTTTTTTTTTTTAGCAGCTAATAGATGAAAACTTTGATAACAGTTACATGAAGAATGAACCTACTTTCCCTGAGCTTTTCAGTTCCTGCTTATCTTCCAGCCTCTATATATTAAATTTTCTCTTTCTTCTAATTTTAGCCTCTGTAGCCACAGTTTTTATAACCTTTGAATTTATATAATTAGAAGTGAGTCAAGACTTTTGAGAAAAAGAAATTTCAGTTTCATAATCATTACCAAGTGCATTTTGGACAGGAGAGAGAGAGAGCTAGGAAGGTTAATTTAAGATGGTTCAGGGTACAGGAAAGGCTGTATATTCTAAAGGACTGGGAGTAACCCTATTTTTTTCTGGCATCCTGTCTTTCCTGCTGCTGAAATTAATTTTTCTTGCTCAGTCTTCATTCCTGGTCTGCATCAGAAGAAGCATGACCAGCAGGTTGAGGGAGGTGATTTTGTCCCTGTATTCTGGTCTGGTGAGACCTCACCTGAAGTGCCACATCCATCTGTGGTGCATCCAGTGTAAGATGAACATGTAATTGTTGGAGTGAGTTCTGAGGAGGGCCACAAAGATGATCAGAGGCTGGAGCACCTCTCCTATGAAGACAGTCTGAAAAAGTTGGGGTCAGAGCTTGGAGAAATCTCCAGTCTAGGGAGCCCTTTTTGCAGCCTTTCAATGCCTAAAGGGGATCTTTTAAGAGGAGGAAAAACCTTTTAGCAGGGTGTGTTACAATAGGGTGAGATATAAGTTTTTAACTCAAGGAGGGTTGATTTAGATTACATATAAGAAGGAAGTTTTTTACAATGAGGCTGATGAAACACTTGCCCAGTTTGCCCAGAGGGGTGATAAATGCTTAGTCCCTGGAAACATTCAAGGTCCATTTGGGTGGGGCTCTGAGCAACCTGATCGGGCTGAACATGTCCCTGCTCCTTGCAGAGCAATAGGACTAGAAGAGCTTTTGGTCCCTTCCAAATCAAACAACTCAATGATTCTATGATCTTTTTGCTGTTGAGAATCTGTGACACTCCCTGTGTTGTTTTCAGCGGTATTCATTAAGTAATAACATTTTATTGCTCTTTCCAAAGACATAGGTTTTTTTGTTAGTCTGCTATAGTGGGTGATAAGGAGAAGGAAGTAGAGAGGCAAAGTCATGCTCTTTCCCTGTAGAGTCACTTGTTCATTAAAGCTACAGAGCTAATATAGTAGCCTGATTATCTCGTCCACTTTGTCAAGTGGGTGTTTTCAAAAGAAGAAAACCTGTCAGTTGTGGTAGTGCGAGTTTAAAGGTGAACAACTAAAGATGTACATAGAACTTCACTACTTCTACTGACCCAGTGCTCCTTTCTGCCTTTAATTACAAATATTTTTTACCATAAATCTGTTTATATATTTGGCATGCTTTTGAGTGGATTCATTTGAGAGATTAATGTGAACGATGGTAAGGTGAGCATCACAGAAAGCACCTAAAATATAGACCATGGTTTCAAGGTCTCTTTTGTGCCAGTAAAGGACAATACTGGAGCTGTTTAACTGTGATACAAAACACAATAGTATGCAGATTTCTTTAGAAAATGAAAAACCCTGGTTTGTGCAGCTGTTTGAAGTTGAATGGCTGTGGTGGAAATTAGTTTAATTTATGTAATTATTTCATAGGCTAAAATATTAGCAGTCTTATAAATGACTGAAATGTCTGTTAATTATTGCAGACCATTTATGCAGTTATTACAAATGTCTAACATAATCTTTAGAAGAAATTGTGTGTAAAAATAAAGCACTTTTTGATATAACTGTGGTGTTTCTGTTATTCAAAGGAAAACATTCAATTGCCTCCATGATTTTGTGTAATTGATCATTGCAAAACAAAACCTCTTCTTACCACCATCTGAATACATTTGAAATCATGATTTTTCCTTTTTATTATTGATTACTCAGTGGATAATAGAATTAATGAATGAATGGATAAATATCATATGCTTTTGGACAAGCAAAAGTGGCTGTGGTAAAAGTAAATTTTTCATTTTGAATATATGGTGCTGCTTAGAGACAACTGGTTATGTGCATCCTGTTAACTAATACATTTGGCCAGAATTTATAAAATGTATTAACTCTGGTACTTTACCAGATATTATAGAAGAAAATAAATAGTTATTGTATTTAAGTTTGCAAGGATAAATACTTGATTTAAATGTATGCTGCTTCGATCAGTGGAGAATGGTTTACTATGAAATTTGCAATATCTTTATTGAACACAGGTTTTTCAATATATTAATAAATAGTATGGAAAAAACCCAATAAGCAGTGATATGTTTCAATTTGGTGTTGACTTACTAAATTACTCTGGGTAGGTATGGTAGCACCAACAATGAAAATTTGCCAGGGGACTTTATTCAATTGAGTGTTTGGCAAATAGAATGAAAATCAGTATAGTTAAATTTAAGGTGGTGCACATGGAAGAAAAAAGGAATCCTGGCTCTGTATCTAAAATGATGGCATTCAGTTGACAGTTATCATATGGTAATGAAAACATGAGATTATGATGGGCAATTCTTTGAAAACTAGATTTTAACTAGCAAACAAAAAGAAGAGCAGCTGGTATGAATTCACAAGAAAATAAAGTATAAATCAGAATATGTGATATTGTATATATCCATATATATATATATGTCCATATATATATCTCCATATTCCTACAGTTTGATAAATGCTGGTGGCTTTAGGTACTGTATTCAAAAGGATGTGGTAAAATATCTAAAATGCTTACATTGGGCTAGACTAGTGGCCAAAAGCATATTGGCATGAATTATGTTTCACTTTTTCTTACAGTTTTGTGTGAGCACCTAGGGGAACTAGATGTGTACTTTTTTGGTGCTAATCAAGCAATATGAAGTGAGTAAGATCTGCCAAGAATACTTCAGGCTTAGGAAGTTAGCAAATTGTACCAATCAGGCAGTATAAAGGGAGTGAAAGTTTATTGCAAATGCCTGTCACAGGGTTTTAGTAGAAATCTGTTGAAAATTAAGGGAAAATTTTGGGAGTTAGACAGTCTTTTTTGACCACAAAAACTACAGGGACTGCATATTTTACAAAGATTGTTACCTCTCTTGTGCCTAATACAGTTGTATGAAAGATCCAAATGTAGATAGACTCATAGAATGGTTTGGGTTTTAAGGGACCTTAAGGAAACTCTAGTTCCAATCCCCCTGCAATGAGCAGGGACACCATGCTGCTCAAAACCCCATCCTGCCTGGCCTTGAAACTTCCAGGCATTCACAATTCCCCTGGGCAACTTGTTCCAGTGTCTCACATCCTCACAGTCAAAGACTTCCTCCTCATATCTGCTCTGATCTTTCAGTTTAAAGCCATTAACCCTTGTCCTCTCTCTATGTGCTGCCAAAACAAGTTTCTCCCCAGCTTTGCATAGGCCCCCTTCAGATTCTGGAAAACACAGAATCTTCCCCAAGTCTTCTCTTCTCCAAGCTGAACAACCTCTCAGCCTGTCTTCCTAGGAGAGCTGCTCCAGACCTCTGGTCATCCTTGTAGCCCTTCTCTGGAATTGCTCCAACAGTGACAATGGTACTTTGTGAGACTTGACAGTACTGGCAACACTATTGTAAGTGCAGTAGTATGATTTCGATAACACAGCAGTGAATTTCTTGGCCACCTTTTATTGTAAACTTAGTTTCTGTCACATATAAATTTTTAAGTTTTCCCAAACTTTTGGGAAAAACTTGGGCTGAAAATGATATTGCTTCAAAACGAAGTTTACTAACAGACAAATAGTTCATTCATTAGAATTGCATCTTTTAAGGAAATGATACTATGTGTGAATGCTTCTGTAAGAGGTCCTGAAAAAATGAAACACTTGGAAAATGAAACATTTAGATTTTTGTATCCAAACAATTTAGCTAAAATTACCCTAAGTGTAAAAACAAGTCCAAATTAAACCCATCAGCCAATCTTCACTTTCCTGCTCTCTACAAATTACTCAGCTCTGCTAGATGCCAGACATAAACATTCATGCTAATTCCTTCATTACTCTATTTGCTTTCCAAAGAAAAGAAATAATGGGTAGAAATCCTATTTCTAATTGTGAATAGTCTGAGCTCAACATTGCTGTAGATTTTTATCTGTTGATCTTGCTGGGAGGCAATAAAAAGATTCATTCTAACCTTTTCCATCTTGCCAAACAACTTCAAATGAGACCAGAATTTCTTGGTCTCTGATGGCTGCATTCCTGGAATATACAGTTTGTCAAAAATACATAGTTAACAACACATGCCTAAAATATTTTGCTGTGTCATATTTGATTCTGAAGGATAGGGGATGGATTCTGTCATGGTGACTAATTAGACACACTTATAAAGTTAGCAGAGTATGATTATAGTTAAAGACTGACAAGGACTTTTAGTACAACATATGTTGGGTTTTAAGAAAATTAAGTTTACACTTCTCATTAGGCACATTGCACTGTAGCTTGGAAATATTCATAATGGTTTTTCCATCTTGTTGCATTTTCCATAGCATAAGAAGTAACAAAATTATGAAGAAATGTAAAGAAATTCTCTAGAAAACTAGAGAGTAGAACATCATTTTTTAACTCATGAATTCTAAATTAAGTATTGAAGATGAACTTAAAATGTGTGTCCAAATCATATCCAGCTATCATAACAAGTTATGAGCTATTTTCAAGATCAAGTGGCATCAGTTCATGTAGCACTGCTGGTTCTTCAGATTTTTTAGTGTTAAATTAGAAGAGAGACTGTTCTCCAACAAAAGTCTTTTACATTTTTTGCTCACAGAACAGTTGCATTATGTAGATAAATGTGAGCTTTACTGCTTTTTGAATGTACTGCCTTCTCAGTGCTGGCACCATAAGTTTACTTTTTAGAAGCTTAGCAGGACTGTGTAGCCACATGCACGTGTCTGTTCCTTGGAAAATAAAGAGATAGTGTGATGCTCCTTGATACTTTTGTATATGCTGCGAGTTTTTGAAAGACCTGGCAGTTTTGGAAGCAAAATCACCATCATTAGTTTCTCAAGATGGAATTGCAGAATGGGAAGTGCTTTCTCATGATTTCCGGTGGGTAAGTGGGCAGTTACAGCTTCCAATGCCTGCTTTATTTTTATGCCTGTAATTTACCAAGAGTTTGGCTAATGGATGTAGTAGGGCTCACATCCTCTTTTTCTGTCTCATCATTTCCATAGTCATCTGCCTGCAAACATGGTTGATTTTGGATGTGCCTCTTTCACCTTGCTTGCCATCTTAAAGCCAATGTCATTAAAATAAAATGTGCTTAAGTTCACTAAAATTTGTAAATGTTTTCTAAACAACTTTTTCAGGCAGGGAAGCACTGTGATATTGCACAAGTGTTACTGAGATATGGGATTGGAAAAATATTCCTAGGTTACAAGAGAGAAGTTTGAGACAGATCTCAAAGTCCACCTGCAATCCCAGCTTACCTAGCACCCTTACTTATGGGCTTTAATGACCTTGTTTCAAAATTGTGTATGACAGATGAACTATCATTGTATAAATAACTAAATTGTGTCTAACCTCACATTGGAATATGCCTGAAAATGTGTATATATATAAATCAATATTATTGATTGAATATCAATTAGAGATTGGTAATGCTGGTAGGTAAAGCTGCTGATATTATACTGGTGTGAATAGGTTATCACAGTCATTCTGTCAGGCTTGTTTCTGCATGCAAGGTTTATGCACCTTCTGGACCTGTGCTGTTGAGTGTCTCCACAGGAAAGCTGAGTTTTCTTTCCAGGAAGTCTGAGTGTTGTCTCTAATAAACTTCTAAATGATACGAACTTACCCAGCAAGAAAGTGATATAGTCCCTTCCTTCCACTTGTCACTTTGTAGTCAAGAAAGGTAGCAGCAGAATTAATGTAGATAAATTAGGCTTGAAATACAAGACTCTAAGTAGGGAAAAAACTATCAGATGTTTTGCTCCATACAACATGGCTGAATCAATGCAGTTTGCTTATTATATCTGTGCAGGTAATGTAATTGTAAATGCTAAGTGTATGATCTTCCAAAGGGGACTTATCAATGCATGTAAATAAAAAATATCAATGGCTTTGTTCATGAGCTTTCTTAAAAAAATTTCATATGCAGTCAGCAATATTTTTTCACCTTGGACAGCGTATTTTATTACTAACAAATCATTTGGAGAGATAGCTTTGATTCTTATGAGAATTATTGGGAGGCTAAAACCAGAACATATTTTTCCTAGTGTGACCAGATTCAAATAAAGTGGAAGAATGCCAGTAAATTTGAGGTACATCTGATGTACCTCAAATTTAGAATATCAACGCACAAGAACAATTTTGTCCCTTGGTTTTTGTGTATGAAACTAAATGTCAAGCAAAGCTACAAATGATACAATGCACGTGGTTTATATATTGATGGAGTCTTTAATATGCCTCTGAAGAACTAATACTTTAAACAATAAGTGGCTGTGGTGCTTCTCTTGGGAATCAAGAAAGAAAAACCTTTCTGTTTTGTTCCTAGGCCTTGAATTAAATATTTGTTTATTTTAAAACTGTTTTTTGACTCCAGTGTTTTTGAAGAGCTGTTAAGAAAATAAGAGCTGTGGTGTACTTGAACAACCTCATCTTGGGTTACTGAGATTTAGCTGTATCAGTGACTTACTTCTGTTTGTTAATTGCAACATAAAAGCAATTTTAATTAAAAATGCTTGTTAATAACAGTCTGTCAGTCCTTTGAGGGACAGTAGATAATCTGTGTCCTCCAAAGGGGTTAGGAAATGCCATTCTGGGAACTAAATAATAGTTTTAGGGTAAATGGGTCCAAAAGAAACCTGTCCAAAATCCAAAATAGGTTAGAAATATGGAAACAATTCCAAAGCTTTTGGCTATTAGCTCTGCTCATCAACTCAGTGTTTAAAACTCAGAAGCTCTTATGTAAAGGTTTTTAACATTTTGTGGAAGAAACATCATGTGAAGGACTTTTCCAAATAAAGAGCACCTATGTAAGAGAGAGAAATCTCATCTAGAACCAAACTGTTGACACTTAACATCAAGAAGATTGCAAGAAAATTTTTAAATTGAGGAGCTGTAAGAAAGCTGTGAAGTGTAGAAGATAATGTGGTTTAGAATGACATCCTTACAGTTGAAGACTAAAATTATCCTAAGCACAGTATAGCTCAGAGAACAATGGAACACCAACTTCTATACAAATTTAGGAAACTGGAAAAAGGAGGGAAAACATTACCTCTAGATCTGTCCAAATTTTAATGGAAGTTAAGCTACATAATGCTGCAATAGCAGAATCAGAAACATACAGACAAGAGAAAGCAAACCATGGCACTGTTGGAATAATGCTATCTTTTACAGAGTTTACAAGCAAATTACTAGTGACTGGCTCAGGGAGTAGCACAGTGGAACTTTATCAGGAAACAAGGTTTTATTATACAGGATTTAAAAGCAAAAGGCCCGTTGGACATGTGAAATAGAGATTGTATCTGGAAGGACTATAAGCCTGGGTTCCATCTGGCCAAATGAAGGTGTCTAAATTTAGGTTCATTGTTTAGACTTCTCTCCCTCTCAGTCAGTGGAGATAAATGAGCATTCCCAGGTGAGTAAACCATCTAATTTTGAAAGAAACATCTAAAATAAGTTACATAAATTGGATACTAAAAGTGACCAGTTGCTCTCTATTCACTATAAGACATAAGGGAACAAGCTGAGATGCAGACACTTCCAGAATAGATGACATGAATCCTTCCTAAAGTGGCAGTGAAAGTAGGCCATGCAGATCTCAGTCCTCTTAAGTGCCAGGAGAAAAAATGAGGAAAAAAGTCATGCAAATTGACAGGAAACACAAATGAGTTAATTTTGCTTTTCAGGTCTTATTTTATTTTGTGTTGTTGCTTTTAATTTTTTTTTGGTTTTGCTTCTTTGTTGATTTTCTTTCCTTTTAAGTTTAGAAAAAGCTGTGTGAGCAAATGAAGGTTTTTGAAGAAACTGAAAACTGGGAAATATTTTCTGTTCCATATTTTTAATGGAATATTCTGTTCAGTCCTTTTTGTATTTGATTTATATTACAGCTGAAGCAGTCCATTAATTCACATTATTTTGAGTACTTGAAGTTTTTTAATATGTTAGAAACATTGAGAGAAGATGCAGTTTCAATAACAGGAAGATGATCTTAAAAAGCAAGTATTCATGCTTTTTTTTCTTTTTTTTTTTTTCCTTACTGTATTAATTCAGTGTTTTGTGGAAATATTTAATACAGACTTGCAGAAAAAGACATAAAGAGGTTTTAATTTAGAATGAAGTTAATCACTGGGCTGAAAAAGAGATACAAAACTTGAAAGAATTTGCCTTATAGAAAAACTTGAAAATTGCTTCAGTAAAATCCCCAAATGAACAAGCTTTTGTTGGACAAAAGATTGTGATTATATTAAAATTGAGTATTTCTTCACCCTTTGAAATCCATGCTGCTTGAACTATTGTTCAGTAAGGCACTGGCTTATTTAAATTGGCATTATTACATGTAGTGAGACACTGTGAAAGAGGAATATGTAATTTACACATAACTTAAATCAGTCTATTTTGCAAAATGACAAGGTTTTTTTTTTTTACATGATAAGAATTTACTGCTTTTTATAGTGAGCAAATTCCTTTCACTTTATTTTTTTCAGTGAAAAACCTGAGCATCTCAGTGGGTATTAGTTTGATTTATTAGGTCAGGCTTGTGTAATCATGAGAAGAGTTTTTAAACTAAATGCAGTAGTCTCTGGATACTGCATTTCTGTTTTCTGATTACTGCATTGCAATCAAAGTGCTTTACAGTGAACAACAACAGTTGATGTGAGAACACTCACATCAGCCTGAGCTTTCCTCACTCATTGATGCCTTCTTTGTGTGTGGGCTACACTTTTGGCTGTAATGAGGCCATTTTCCTACACTGTGACTACTGTTGTCGGTTCTTGTAAATAAGATGAGGTGTCTAGAGAAGAACTCTTTAAGTAACTGGTAGTAGGAAAGACAGACATATTGACTAATTTTGAACTCTTATATAAAATTGAAGCATATTTCTTTTACAAAGCTGTTGGAAAAAAATGTCACTTAGATTATTTTTGCTTTTCATAGAATGGAAGATATATCTTTTTATTTGAAGAATCCACAATAAATTTAGAAAACACCAGATGAGATGAGAACTCCTCATTGATACAGAAGTAGCCAATTTCTAGAGAAGCATAGTGAGTGATTTGCGTGGTTGCTACAAAGTGTCAATATGTGAGACTCATCCCTTATTTAGCCAGGAAGTTACTGTGTATTCTGACAGTCCTCCATAGAGACATAAAGACAGATTTGTTTTACTTTGATACAATAAGTTGTTTCCATAACTGTTACTTCTGAGAATTTTGTCGCGCAGTCATTTTTCATGCAGTTTTTGCTGTATATTTCCTGATTCAAACTGTATAGAGGATGCAATTAATAAGACTATTCAAAACACAATATATACATGAGGAAGAAAATTAAAGTCTTTTAAGTTGTGGTTTCCAAAAAGAATATTTTCTTTACTGCAGTTAAATGTTCTGAGCCCTTTAAATGTTTTAACCTGAAAAGATGCTAAAAGCAGTCTGTCAGAAAGTTCAATGAAACACTAATTCTACAACAACCTATTCAATGCTGTCCTGCAGTACATTTCATCTGTACATGCATTTGGTCTACAGTAATGAATGCAAATATGAACTAAAGAGAAAATATTTAGGCTAACCATTAAATCCCCCATTCTCCCTGCATTGTTAAATATTATTTCAGGTTAAAATATCTGTTGTTGATTTGAAATAGCAGTTCTACAAGAAAAGATAACCTTATATAACCTCTACCTTTAAAGGTAGAGGCAGGAGATAAAAACCTGAGAGCCAATGTATTTAGTCACATACATGTAAATTATTCCAGATCTGTTAATTACTGCTAATTGTGGGATTTTTTTTAAAGCTATGTGTTTTTATGTGCATTATTTTTTAAGTTAGGGTTGCTGAAAGATGTTACATATGACGAATTTTTATTCGTGATATAATTTATATTCTTCTGTTGTATTATGTCAGCTGTATGAGTGCTACCAAAGCTAAAATAAATCCTGAGATTAGCAGTCCAGAGACTGACTCAAATCTGCACAGATTATGGCTAGAAATGAACTTTCTTGGGAAATAGCTCAGAAGAAACACATTTGATGCACCAAGAAAAAAACAACAGTTAATTAGGTGTGTCTAAAGTGCTGCTGAACAGCAAAGAATCCTGGTGAAAAGCAATGAAAAGTGAAGTAAAAAGCTTTTCTGTTAGATGAACATGGATCAAAACTTGAATTGTTTAATTGTAGCTTCATGCTATTTCCTTGGGTCCTGTCAGTGGTCAGGAAAAGTGACCAGTGAAAGAGAAAGCAAGTAAAAAGTTTGGTACCTGCCTCGCTCCCACTTACCTTTGAAGAAGTTGTAGCCTGCAATGGTTTTCCCCGTCAGTCTCCTCTTCTCTAGGCTGAACAGACCAAGTGACCTCAGCCACTCCTCAAAAGGAGGTTTCCCTTAAGGCCCTTCACCATCTTGATTGCCCTCCTCTGGACACTCTCTCATAGTTTTATATCTTTCTTGTATTGTGGCACCCAAAACTGCCCCCAGCACTCGAGGTGAGGCTGCCCCAGAGCAGAGCAGGACAATCCCCTCCCTTGCCTGGCTGGTGATGCTGCGCCTGATGCACCCCAGGACTGGGCTGGCCCTCCTGGCTGCCAGGGCACTGCTGACTCACATTCAACTGGCCATTGATCAGAACCCCATATCCCTTTCCACAGCACTGCTCTTCAGCTTCTTGTTCCTCTATTTGTCCAAGCATCCAGGGTTGCCCCATCCTAGGAGAAGACTCTGGCATTTCCCCCTGATGAATTTCATATGGTTTGTGATTGTCCTGTTCTCTCCTTTCTTGGGGTCTCTGCAGGGCCTCCCTGACTTTCAGAGACTCAACAGCTCCTTCCAGTTCTGTGTTCTCTGCAAACTTGCTCAGTATCCCTTCCTGTCTTGTGTACAAATCTTTCATGAAGATTTGGAAAGAGCACAGTGCCAAGGATGGAGCCCTGTGGAACCCCACTAGTGACAGGTCACCAGCCTTATGTCACCCCATTCACTGTAACCCTTTGTGCCTGACCCATGAACCAGCTGCTCACCCATCATGTAACACAGTTATTCAGCTGAGTAATGGGCATTTTCTCCAGAAGGAAGCAAGTTTTTCCAAATATTAATCAATTAATAAATATGTATAGTAGGAAGATTCAAAACAATATACACTAAGTTTCTACACATTTTAAAACAGAGCTTTTTTTTTTTTAAAGGTATCCTGTTATAGCTAATTTAAACCCTAAGCAGGGTTTCATTTCTTCAGTATTCATGTAAATTATATACTGTAGTGTAGTGTATGACAACTTTAAGTTTCATTCTTCTACTGAAATCCTCCAGTGAGTCTCACATTACTAATTAGACATGTGTACATAAACCAAAGGCAAATGTACATTGTTTTGGCAAATATATTCCTCTATTTAAACTGTTCTGACACATTCATTGACATTTCCATTACAGCTAATATGTATTGCTTATCAGTCTATAGTGTGTCTAGGAAATCCCATTTTATACATAATTTCTTACAATAATCACAGAGTCAAAAAAATTTGCATAATTGATGAAATAAGAAATTCTTTATTTAAACCATCTTCTGTAGTGTTGCTAAAATTTGTTGTCAAGTTCTTCTTCTTTACCTTTCCTGACATTAGCTGCTCCATTTTACGTACTTTTGTCCTTAGTTAAATTTAATGGTGTTAGTACTACTGATTTTATTTGCATAGCATATAAAGTAGATATTTTTCAAAGCATCAAAATAAAATATTAGGTAGCTACTTGCAAACATAGATATATGTTTCTCATATGCAACTTATGCCAGTCTTAGGAGTTCCATCTCTCTACTTTGGCTTCATTTAACTGCGTTCTTTCCACACAATTTTCCGCTTTCATTGTTGTTTCATTAGCATGGAAAATTCCTTCCCTTTTGCAAAGTTCAGTTATCTTTTTATGTCTTTTAAAGTTTTGAAGCTCTCAATTAAAAATACAATGCACCTCTTGTAATTCTCTTATAGAAATTTTTTTAATGCTTGATGGAGGCTCTTCTTTTTATCTTCAGCTTTTGGACAAGCAGTTTGGTTACTCCCTTTTAATGTCTTGTTTATGGTGAGTTTGTTTTGTAAATAATTCTGCACTTCAGTAGGTGCTCATTTATCCTATTGCAAATACACATTCTTTAAATTGTTTTGTTCTCTAGTCTTGGTGTTTTGCCTTCCTTCTGTTTAAATGTTTGCAATAGCTGTTGTCTCTTCTTCTTGGAAATATGTATTGAATTATATTCTCAGTAGATTTGGGGTTTTTTTTAATTTAAGAATTATTTTTTCAGTACCTGAAAAGCAAATGCCACTTTTCAAAAGCATTGTTGCTTTGCCATTTTTGTTAGTATTTAAGAACTGGAATTTACACCTTTGCTTTTAATTAGTGGACAATGGCTATTTCCTCTCCTCATTTTCTTCGGACCTGTGGCGTTTTTCTGGAACCGCTGGTTACTATCCTTGAACAATTTCAGATTTTTCCTACTCTAGTTCCAAGTCTGAAGCAATGCTTCTCTTGTAATCTTGTCCAGTCTGCCCCTGAATATTTTTGTTCACTATTTGATATGCACTCATTTTTGTTGACTGTGTTCATGCTTATATGATCTTTGTGTAGAGAAATGAAAAGTCTTGCCCTATATCCAGACTAGTCAAGTAGCAGAAATTGACCCAAAATTGTAATTAGTGACCAAAATTCCTTTCTAGTTTTTAATTTCCAGTGAATGTACTTAATGTTAATTTTGAGTAAAATCAAGCCAAGTGATGAAATATTGATTGATGTGTTAGCCAGGGTTACATGATTTTAATGTTTTCACAGTAAATCCAATTTAAAATGTAGGCACTTTCAAATAGACTTCTTTAACATAACACACATAATAAAAGTTAAATATGAATAATTAGAAAAGGACCTTTCCAGGGAAGTGCCTTGATACAAGGGCTGCCTGAGCTGCCCCCTGGATGCTCCCTGCCCAGAGATAGTGGGAAAAACCCTGGCTACCAGGATGGATACCTGGCTTCCTCTAGAAACCCCCACTGCTTCTGGTATCCTTGCTCTCAGGAAGCTGCTAGGACACACTGTGCTCTGGTACTTTAAAAAATTTAATCTTAGAGTGTGATTTACTTTTATATAAAACAAGAATCATGCTAGTTCTCTGAGTTCAACAAAATTTGCAATTTAAGCATCTGAAGTAAATTGGAAAACAGTAATATAATGAGAGGAAGTATGGATTCTAAGCCAACAAGTATACATTTATAAATCTGAAATAAAAAGTGCTCACTTTACAGATGTGATTCAAAGGCCTTCTCTCTCAGAGAGTTCTCTACTTTCAAAAATTGCTTTATCAATCATTTCTGTAAGTTAGCCTGTAAATCGGTGTGTAAATGAAGTGTGGTATCTGTTTCTCTCTTTTGTTTTCTTTTATACCCTGAATGAATCCTCTACAAGGCAGATTCATTTGTTGTTTAGTTGCAATGGAATGGCTACAATTCCTACAAACAAATTGGGCATTAGTTAGCTGCACTTTGTCATAAATAATCTCTGAGGAGATTGGGTTCCTCTCCTTGCCATGGTGCTTCAGCTGTACTTTAAGCTCATAGCTTCTTAAAGGGACTGAGTTATTGCTCAGTTGAACACCCACTGAGGAGCCCACTCTTGTCCTTATTCTCCTGTGTTGTAGCTGTCTCTATTTCCCTAAAGCATGTTCAGGAAGGTTTATGGTAAAAGACACTACTAGTCCATTTTTTTTGTTCTTTGTCCCATTTTTTTCTTATTCTACTCCATGATACACAGCTCTTTCAGTGTATATTTCTTCATGATCTGGAGAGAAAAGCCATTTCCTAGATTGGTTAAGGGCATTTTCCATGCTCCGGTCACCTAATACTCATATTTCACATTCAGCACTAGGCCTTTTAAAATTTAACGTGGTTTCAGTACCAGCTGCAGGAAATGTCCTTTTCATTTTCATTTATAAATTTTACAGTTATTTCTTTTGCTTTGTTATAGTAATTCCCTCTTCATTTCAGTGTAGGCTTTTCACTGTTTTTTGAAAAACAAATTGAAACTCCGTGGTTCTGTGGTGGAGATTGCTGAGGTGCTGACAGCATGATAATGCAATTTCTGCCTTTTCCCAAGCTACCTTCTGCAGGTTGTGTAATGGGTTGAGAAACATCTGCAAAAGTATGGTAGCTCTGTTCTAGAACTACCTGCTTCCAATCTGTGTCATTTCTGTACACAGCAAAACCTACTGAGCAGTCAGAATAAGACTTTGTTTAGATGGCATTATATAACTGTTCCAATGATAAACATTGAAATGAATTATTCCCACAGTGTAGCAAGCTCTAAATCTTTTCATATAAGTAGAGAATTGTGCATGTTTGATAGACGGCATGTTTATATTTTGAGTTGCTTTGTATTTGATCTATTTTTCATTGGGAAAAAATTAGAAACAATATATAGAAGGATAGCAAACAATAGTATGCAGTCTAATTCTTGTATAAAATCCTAGAGAAGTGGAATAGCAGAACCCTCTATTGATGAATGAGCTAATGTTTGATGCATATAATGAGTATGGGGCTCATTTAGAAAACAAATGAGACACAGTTCTTGTCTCAAATCTGATCAGGTGAACAGATGCAAATATGGGGACAGTATCGAATTCACTGTAGACAATATCAATATGAAATTCACTGCAGAACAGCATTTAGGAAAAAATAATTGAGAAAGTCATTAATTTTGTTAAGCTGAGGATGAGTATCAGGTGTGGCAGACAGAGTAGTATCTACTCAGACTATACAGTCCTTTAACCATGTTACCTAGTGATCATGGACATTACTTGTTAGATGTACCTAGTTTATAATACATGATTTCAGTAGTTCAGAAGCAATGAAATTCTGTCATGCATCATATATGAACATGTTGAACATAGGTACAAGAGTGGACATATAGGTACATAGGACAAATATTAGAATCACTACAAACAGTTATGAGAATACCGTAAATGAGCTAAAAAGACCAAAAAAAGTTATATATAAGTTTCTTTTTATTTCTTCTGCTGTATTGCACTCCATGTAGCTCAGGTTGCATTCCTGCTATAAAGCACCTCAGCAGCCATGTCAGATTGCACATGGGTGTAAGTAGAGCTGGATGTAAATGCATATAATTGTCAGAATTAATCACCTGGCCTGGTTTCATGTAGGATGAAGGTAGGTGTTAACAAAAGAGGCCTTTGATGGAGGACCTTACCAAAAGGGATTTGAAGAATATGTGGACAACCTATGGTGGATTGGATGGTGAGGAATTTGGCTCAGGAAAGCAAACTAAACACAGTGTTTTCAAAAATTTTATGACAGTGTTCTTAACCTAAATTTTAGAATGGCATCAGAGAAAGTCTCACCAAAAAGAGTCAAAGCCATGTGGTTTGACAACAATGTCTTTGCATAAAAATTGTCACCAAGACAGAGAGGATTGGTGAGAGAATAGTTCAGGGCCAGAACAAGGCCCTATTAAAGAAGTGATGAGTTAGTGAATGTCAGTGCTAGCTGAAATGTTTATGGAAATAAAATGATAGGTACTAGAGAGATGCTTTTGGATAACTAATGAAGGAAGAGAGAGGAAAAAATATAGTCTATAGTCTTGAAAGATTAAGATAATAATAGTCGTAATAGTAATGGGGAAAAGGGCAGAAAATTTGAAAGTGAAGATGGGAGACTCATGAGTTTAAAGTGACAGTGGCACGCCTAAGGAGAGATATTAACCAGGTATGGGAGATCAGTTGGTGCAACAGGTAGGTTTTTGAGTCATCAGTAGATAACTTTATAAGCTCTGTGTGGAGGAAAATGTTTGCAGTCACTGCAAAGTGAGAAGAGCAAGGTTTAGAGACAAGGCTCTAATTTATCATCATCGTATCAGAAGACAAAGTATTTTTTGTAACAGAGTACCAGTAACTGTATTTATGGCTCCCTTACTAAAGCTTGTGTCTTCTGATTTGAAGCGTGAGAGAAAACAGATGAGGATTTCTTTTGTCTAAGCCTGCATACACTTCTCTTTCTTCAATAGTAGTGTAAGAAATATTATAAATTAAGTTTCTTTCTTCTTAATTGATGGAAGAATGCCTTTTAAAGTTGTTCCTGTTAGATGTTTGAATTGATCCAGAGCTCTACAAAATAAAAAATGATTCAATTATTCCTTCCTGAAAAGTGGACTTAGAGTAGTGATGAGATCCAGTCAGGGTGCTTTAGAGAAATTAGCAAGCAGCCGTAGTTTGTCTGGCAGTGAGATGTAAAATTTAAATAGAAAATACACAATCCAATGTAAAGGATTTTAGAGGAGTTGTGTCATGGATTTTTCACAGACTCACAGCATGCTCCTTTTTATTAATTAAGCAAATATGTTACGTAGAGAAAAATGTATTATTGTGATTAAAGAAGCAGGATGATTTTTAAAAACCTGCTATGAACTTTTAAAATGAAATTGCTCTGTTATTTATGTGATAAAAAAAGGAGTTTTTCCTATTTAAATTACACATTGCAGATATTATTTTAATTTTATTAGTTTTAATACCTTGCAAAATATTTATATGTGGTTATGAATAATCATTATGTATATTAACAAACTAGGAATTCATTCTGAATATTATATACTCCTATTTTATCCATGTAGTCTGTGATTTGCATGGTGCTCATTGAAGGTAACGATTTTATTTACTTTTTACTGAAGATCATAGATACTAAATATCCATGATATTTAGGTATCAGACTTATGTGCATAATTTTAAAAGGTATTTTTATATACAGTAAAGGTGTTTGTCTCTTATATGGTAAGATGAGATGGGTAGGGTGATCTGGTTGAGTGGGGTTTGAGATGAGCAAGTTCTGAATGATGGTTTTCCTTTCTTCCTTAATGTCATTATGAAACTCCATACACAACTCATATTTTTCTTCTGTTTCTTCACTGCACAATATGGATAGTGACAGCTGAGTAAGAGCAACTTAATTTTAATAGGCCTTTGAATCTGTTGATGGGAAAAGTTTACTACCTTTTCTCAGGTTTATATTATTATACTTTTTTCAAATTTCCTGATGTTAAAAAGAAGGACAAGGGCATACTCATTTCTCTTGCTGTGATATGGAACTTTGGTGTGATTACTGCTCTCTTTTATCATATGTATCTATTTTAGAAGGAGCCTATCAACAGAAAAAGAAAAAAAACTACCTGGGATCACTTCTGTCAATTTCTCCAATTTAGTTAGTGAGAAGATCGCAAAATTTAGTTCCAAAGTTTTTGACAGTGAATTTTTTTAGGATTGTGTTTTCTTTTTACTATGGAATATAACTTACATGTTTTCCAGCCACCCTAACTTTCAGCTCTATAGTTCTCTAGCAGCTATATGTAAGATAAGTTCAAACATATTTGCAAAATTCTCAGTTCTTTTTCGGTTATTTTAATTTTTCTTTGTTTTTTGCTAGACTCCTTTAGGGAGTTAATATAAATTGACCAATGAAGAATTCACATTGCGTACATTTTTTTTTTAAGCCGATTTAGTCTTCTAATAATTTTGTAAGGATGTGAACAGTGGTGACCCATGGTTATTTAAGCATTAATGTTATTTTAATGGTAGGATTTTTCTTCTCAGTACAGTTAAGTAAGGAAATATGGAAATAGTAGCAATAATTCTTTGATTATCTCACACAAAACTTGTGGTAGTGAATAGATTTATGGTTACACAAACAGCATTCTTATATTCATTTATTGTCATAAATACGTTCTTGAACTGTACCATAATGGTACATATAATTCCATTCTATTTGAGGCATGTTTGTGTTCTTTACACGGGGATCTGTATTCTTTGCTTTAGTACAAATTTAAACTCAGATTTTTGAAATTGTTTGGTAATCACAGTGGGGCCACAATTATGGAAACTACATCATCTGTCTAATTTTCTAAGCCCAGTTACAAAACCAGTCAGGCCTGGAAAGTTTGTACTGAGAAATCACCATTTTTAATGCTTCTCACTGCCCTAGTAACCTCTCAATACACTGACTGATGCTCATCAGCTAAACTCAACCTCCATGCTGAAAATGTTTCATCTTTTTAGCCATTTGGAGGCTTCCAAAGTGTAAAACACAGACCTGTCACGGCGGCAGATTGAACTTCGGGCACGTCTTAGGCTCTCACTTGGCCATTTAAGACTTTTCATGCCTATATCTGAATTAGGTACATGGTTGCATTATGCAAATGTGCTGAATGTTTTAAAGAGCCTTATCCTTAATTCCCTTAGTTATTGTGAAAATTTATTCAGGGTCATAATTATTAGACTTCTATAATCACAGCAGAAACTGATCCATGAGACCTCTTAATAGCTATTAAGACTATTTCTTGTCTCAGTTGATTCCCATGATACCTTACATTTCCTGGATAATATAATCTCCTGGATCCTATATTTATAATATTTAAATATTGCACCAGTAATACAGTGATATATGTTGGGAACCTGTCTGTGCCGTGTTCTGTCTGAGCATCCCCATATGGTTCCTCCTTGTGTGTAACTTCAATTAGTGCTGATTTCTGTCCTCTGTGGGGTACCAGTTTGACTTTTTCTTTTTTCCATCTAGAGCTCTTACAGTTGACCACATGTGGTTTCTGTTTATGATAGAAAGTATTATATCATGTCAATGTCAGACATACAAAATTAGTTGAATTCATCTCTTTTGATGATATTATTAAAGCCATTGTTAAACAGAAAACAACTTCAAAGAAGAGAATATATTTTGCTTGTGCCTGTAGTTGCATGGATTTCTGAGTTTATTTTCATGATTTTATTTTTATAAGCTTTAGCATTTAAACTAAAACAAATAATAATGTCACATGCTGGAACAGTCTTTGCAAAAATACTACATTCTCAGATAGAAAGATAATGAAATCTTGAAGCATTTTTTATCTATATTATATTATTGTGGAAGAACAGCACTTTTACATAGTATAACTTTTAAGAGTTTCAATTTCAAAGTTTTATCTTGACTTTTCATACAACTTTTCCTATTTAATAATTTAGTTTCCATTTTTGCATTTTAGGAAACATAACATGAATATATTTCAAGATAAAATAAAATCCAAGAAACTTCTTTCTTTTCTGTGTTGTTATCGCTTTTAGTTTTTAAGAACAGGAGTGAACTAATTTCTAGGCTTTACAAGCAGGTTGAATCTTCTCTGGTGTGTGGGTGTTATTAGTATTTCTAACAGTCTCAACAGTTACTAGAGTTGTTTTAATGCCACAGAACAGGGCTTGTTAGACTCCTACATTGCTATGAAATAAGCGGCAAAAATGTCTAGATTACTTAGAAAAGTTACAATTGCATAGGCAGAGCTTAACATATATTTGTCTGCAGTCTTTTTGGTTGTTATAGAATTAACAGTATGGTTTTTAATGCCTAAATTATGGAGATTCAGACTACTGTACTGTAGTACCAGGCAATATCTTATTTGGGAACATTCTCTAGCATTTCAGTTACTAAAACCTAATTTTTGTTGAGTATTTCTTTATCTTGCCATGCTGCTTGTCATTGTGTGAGGAGATGCTGCTGCAAGTTTTCTGCCTTCTGCTGTAACTTTAGTGTCTCCGAGGCAATACCATTTGACCATTGTGTTCACTTTTAGAGTTCTTCCTGTTCTCCCACAACACTCATGTAAAGGGCAAATGCATTTGGCTTGATAATAAATGTGACTGTATTGCTTAAAACAGAAGGAACTGTGCTTCAGTGGCTATATAAGAAGCCAGGGATATGTATGCAAATGAAGCATATAAAGTAAGTGGTGTGAATGATCCCCAATTTAAAATTTTCAAAGGTCAAACCCTTAGTATGTTGTCACCTTCAATTAAAGTACATACTGATGTGCTGAAACAACAGTAACACAGCATGCTATTGTTTTGAAAGAAAAAATATAGCAGTTCATGCTTCTTTGAAGTTTTGAGTGAAACCACCAGTCCTTTATGAGTATTTTCTTTTGCAGTGCACAGTAGGAGAATCTGTAGTTGAGCATCTGGAGAGACAAGTGAGATATATGTCTCTGATTTTCAAGATTCTGTTGGAAATCAATTGCTGCTGATTTTTATCTAGCATCTTGCCCTTGGCTCTCTCAAGGATGTCCCAAATGATCCATCAAGACAATCCCAGATGATCCATCAGGACAATCCATCAGGAGAGTGTTTGTGGTGGTTGTCTGTTTGCATTGGTGACACAAATAGCCCACAGCTTGTAGATAACCCCAGTGAGGTAGATAAGGACTGTCTCCATAAAATATAAAGTTTACAGAAGCACAAACAGCATGGAAAAAAGCTGTCAATTAGTTATGACTACTTTGACTAATAGGAAGGAGTGGGATAATTGGATATTTTGTGTGGATTTAATGAAAATGGAACAAACCACTGAATTACAATGGCAAGTTTTTATGAAAGACTTAATACTGAAAGTGATAAGGGGAGAAAAGCTACTAAAAATATTAAACACTTCCAACCATTAGTTTTGTGGTTTAATGAGTTCTAGGTTATATGGCAATCTCAAACATTGCTTGAACTTAGTCGCGGGAATGCATATCCATTATAACTCCAAACTGATGCATAAATGTAAACACGTCATGCATCCCAGTGAAAGCAGATACATTCTTCTGGTTAATGGTCAAAGTAGGCCACCTTAGCCATCTAAAGAGAGTCCTGTGGGGCAAGCTGGTAGCCATGAATGAGCTGCGATCAGCACAAGGGCAAGACAAGGGAGGACCCCCCTCTCTTGCAGGACCCATGGTGACACAGACTCCGTCAGAGCTGGCTGTGTCCATGGACATGCTTCTGGAAGGTCAAACCCGTATGAAGGAGACAGGAGGAGCAAGAACTTGTGAGTCTGCTTGTTGCTTGTCTGACATTTTAACAAAAATAGCTTGCATTTCTCAGTAACCAAATAATTCTATCATCTCTATTCCTTTTCCAGTTGAATATGTACTTTGGTCACCAAAGTAGTCTAGGAAAATCATTCTGGTTTGCTTTAAAAAGAGGAAGGACTCACTCAAAAGTCAATTTATCTCATCTTGGAATAGATAGTTAGCATAGCTGGTTTTAAAGCCCCTGAGATGTACTGCCTTTCCCAGTTCAGTTTGTCAAGAAAACCACGCATGGCTGTAAAAAGTCACAAGATTCTCATCAGTCCAGGCAAACCCAGGATTAACTGTGGCATTTGTATTCTCTCCAGATGTTTCAGTTACCTGTAGTTTAACTTTACGAACAAAGTAAACTCTTCACTAGACATTACATAGCAATCATACAATGAGATTTAGAAAAATAATTCAGGAAATTTTATTTTTGTATTCATATACCTTTTGAATACTTATTTAAAAGTATGAATTAAAAAAGACTCTTCTTAATCTTCAGTCTTCTGTCTCTATATGAGCACAACTTAGAAAATTAAAATAAACACATCTAATCTTGCATTCACATCTCATACAGCTAAGAAAGGACTTTTGTTTTCTGTTCCATGCACCTTGGCCAGCGAAATTTGAAAGTTTTCAGGCATTTATATGTAGAAGATTTTAACTCCAAATGAAATTGTTTAATTTTAGGTTTTTTTCCTCATTCATGGGTTGGAATGTGTATTGGAAGTCTAGCTGAATAGAGATATAGTGGTTGTCAATTGTTGTAAGATTTTGAAAAAAAATCTTTCCATTTTGTTTTCAAAAGGTAGTTACTTTTCAACTGCTGATAATTATTGATGTGTTGATGGAAGAATCACCTCTCATTGTTTCTCAGAAAATGGAAAGTTCCATAGGAAATACAGTAGAGCATATAAGCCTTACAGACACAGTCTCAACAGATCTGCATTCCTCTTATGAGGAATACATTTATTTTCATGAAGCACATTGACAGGTAGATAGATTGAATCTAAATGGATGTGCATATAAGCTTTTCTGTCTCAGCTGGGCAATTAAAACATAAGAGAGAATATTGGATTCTTTAAAATTCTTTATTAAAATAGAGAAGTGACAGAACATTGACAAATCTTTGCTTTTGATTGCTTTTGATTTCATTAAGAGATGAAACTGTGGAGACCAAAACTTTGGTTTGCTTCCTTATCTGGAGTAAATATCACTAATTTTTTTTTTTGCTAGTGATATTGCCTACAACCAGGGCTCTTCAGAAAATGTAGTTTATTATTGATTTTGTTTTGCTATTCTGTTTGAAAATTCAGAGACAGAATGTGTCAACAACTTGTTCCTGCTACATCCAAACAACCTCTTTTTGAAGATATTGTCAAATCAAGAAAAGACTCGTATGTTCATGGAATAGGTCCAGATTAGATTTTCAGGTGTTATGATAAATTGGTGAGGAAGTGTTTTTATTGATTGCGTTAATACTTTGAAATGCTCTGCATGTTTGCCCATCTTATTGCTTTAACTTAATCTTAAAATTTCATAAGTAACGTACAAGAATCATATTTCATAAGTATCCTTTGTCATTTTGATTTGCTTTACTTGGATCTCAGTTGCCATTTACCAAAATTACAAGAGCTTTATATAAATAACAATGGCAGAAGATTGGACCCTATTAAGGTAAAAGTACATCTATTTCTATTAAAATAACAAACCAAGAATCATATTACTTCGTGGACTCCATACCTATTTTCAGATTTCCTTTTTAAGTATTTGGGTACCAGGCATTTCAGTAACGCCTTTTGAAGTTGAATTATCTTGTCCTCTGAGTAACTTTTTTCTGATAGGCTTTTTTAAAATGTCAGATGTTCTTTGATTACAGTGAAATGTTTGCCTTCCTTTATGTAGAATATATATCATGAGTAAAATTGAATTAGGTAGAAAAGGCATTTATAGTAAAGATGTGTTTTAGTGGAATTTCAAAATCAGCTACATTATAAGCTGTCCACAAGTCACAATTCTGTCACTTCCTTCTAGTGCTGTTGCACATCAGCTAATAAAATTTGGATTATTCTTCTGTCCTCACAGTTAAATTTCAGAAGTATAGCAGATAAGACATTATTGGGCATTAATTTTTTCCTTACGGTCCTCTAAACCTGATAGTACTGAGATTTTTAGGATATGTCTTCTGGACCAGATATTTCCTGGGGAGCGCCTTCTACTAGAACAGCCGGTAAAGAAAAAGTACCTACCTGGTTTTGATTACCAGCATGTTGGAGTTTTAAGGTTTATCTGGTTCTCACTAAAGTTCTTAAAATATACACTGTTAGCATCAAGGCTAATAAGAGTGGTGCAGATATAAAATATAAAATGCAGACAAGGCAGTTTTATTGAAAAGTAATGGGGATTTCAGAATCAAGAATGAAGTCTGTCAAAATTTTAGGAATGGGGAAGTAATGGTCATTAGGAGGATTTTGATGAAAATTAAAGAATAAAAAAAAAAAGGACAAGTATTTTGTGAGCAAATTTCAAGTCTGATATAATGAGAGTGATCTGAGAAGAAGAAAAAAGTCTGTCCTAAAATAACTGTTAGGAACATTTGCCTAGTTTTATCTACCAGTTAAGAAGAAAGTACTTAAACCAAAGCTAATTCTCATTTGGATGACATTTCAATAAAAAATAGTTATAGTGAATCTAATTATTAAACTTAAATCATAATATTTAAATTATTCTAGCCTCTACTGGTATCTCACTTCCAGCAGTATTTAAAATTTATGAAAAAGCCCCCCAGAAATAGATTTAATATAGAAAAATGATCATGCTGTGTAAAATTATAGGATCATAAAAATATTATTTGATGTACTCTTTAGAAAGAAACAGACTACTAAGCTACTTATTTGAATATATTTGTTTGTTTCTTACTTTGAAACATATGCCAGCTGCATGTTAATCCACAGAAAACTATGGATGTACCTAAAATGTTAGGTCTTCATCAAGCCAAATGAGGTTATTTAAAACTTGCCCTCTTAGGACATGAGATCCTATGAACATCTGATTGCTGCACTGATGAAAAGGTTTTGTTCAGGCTCTCCTGGATCTGCTGAAAGTAGCAATATTAATAAAAACATGCTGGCACATGTTTTGGTTTTGGCCAGCATCCTTGCTGGGTACTGAGTCTGCAGCAGGCTTGCTGCTAATGTGTTCTGCATTTTCACTGCTGAAACCCTTTGATGGCTGTGCTGTCACACACTGCAGCCCAGCATTCTTTTGCCTGGGGAGATATACCAACAATTCTAAAAAACTGCTAAAAGTCTTTTAAAGAAGTGGTTTTGCTGAAGGACTGATTTATTAAATGAAAGACAAATCTCAAAAGACAAATCCACTCATTAACAGTTTTATAGCTTAATCATTACTTGAGAGGTGGTGTTATGCTAGGTGTAGACAGTATAAATTTTATAAACTGAAAAAAAGAGCTATTTTAAAAATATCTAATTTAAATGGACAATCTGGTTTATTTCTTTAAGCCTTGCCTTATAAAGTCTTGAAAGAAAAACATAGACTTAAAATTGCAGCATTCAGCATTCTGACATTTTGTGTTCACACATGTTCTTCAGTGCATAAGAGTAACTTTATTTTCTTGCAGAGTGTATAAACTGAGGCATAGCCCCCAGTAATAAGGCAATGAATGTTTATAGAATTTATGAATAAAACTACATCATAGAGTAATTAGGTAATTATAATGGTACTTTCTTTTAGAGAGCTAATTTAAAAAACTCTGTTGCTCCCAAGCTTAATTATTTTAGTAATGCTAACATGTTAGCAACCTCAAATTTGATGCAGCCAGCTACAATTTAAAAAAAAAATGAAGTATGAAATTTGAGATTTCTATGTCACATCCAAAAGGAAACTTTACTAAATTTTGATCTTAATAATTTTCTTTTTTATGTACTTTTTAGCTCATAACCAGATACTGTGAATTTTTTTAATGATTATCTGCTCTTGTACCTTATGTGATTTCCAGAGTGTTTTGATGTGTTGTATGGTAGTTGCACTAGCTGCTGCTCACTGTTATTTCAGAGGTGACAGGGAGTGATGTATCAGCTTCATTGACAAACTCTGTTATAACTTGTGTAGTTGTGAGGGCAGTTCTTATTTATTTAGCTAGCCAGTCTATTGCCACCTCAGTGCTGCAGAAATAGTGGCATGCGTGCAGTTGTTGCAAGTTGATGTTTCTTTGTGACACCACCCCTTTAGTTATAACTAAATTAATAAAATAAGTTTTTGTTTATTTTTTTACAGTTAAAGCTTAAGCTCTTTGTAAGCATTTCTTCATCCTATTATAAACACTTTACTGATATCAGGTCACTCTGATAAACAGGAAAGTGCAAGGGAAAAAAGTTTTCATAGTTTCTATACCAGGACAGTTTTGTCATCTTTACCTCATCTAAAATTAATAAAGTAGAATTTTAGGTTTCCAATCTACTTTGGTCAGTTTTTGTTGGTGGTGCCAGAATTTCATTACATGGTTCTAGAAGCACTTATCTTTTCTCATTTTCCCAGTCACAGATAAAATCAGAGAAGATCAAAACAGAATTTTGTGATATCAGAGTATGTCTTTCCTGTCTGCTCTAAAACTGTAGAAAAAAAAATTAGACAGCATTTCAGGAATAATACTTTTAAATTTCTGATGCTTAACTATTTAAGCCATGGTGATAGAAAAAATAAAACATGGAACAAAAGGTTAATTTTTTTGTTCCCCTTGAAATCAGTATCAGCCTCTTGGCTCACCTTACAGAAAAATGTTGATGTCCCATCTTTCCGTTCTGTGATCTGATGATAACACTCTCACTGTTGTCAGTTAGGGCCATGATATTAACATGTAGAGAACATATTTGAATTCTTTTTCCATGTAAATTCAAGGAGTGAGAGAAGCACTGAAATCAATGTGTAACAGTATGTATTACTTAACTCAATGTGATCACTCATAACCATTTTATAGTGCTTACATTCATCCATTCTCAAAAATGCTGTTAGCTGTATCAGCCTAGAAAAGTGATTGTCTTTTTTTTCTTTTCCTATAATTTTCACAATCCTAGATTGTATATATCAATGAAAAGGACTTCATATCTTTATTAAAACCTTAGTATCTGCAGTATTTATAATGTTAGAAACATAATATTGAAACCTGCAAGTTGTGAAGGATAAAAAGTCATGTTTAAATAGAAAAACTAAATTACTCCTTCGAAGAGCCAATAAAATTGAGGAGCATTCACTGTAAAAGTAATAAAAACTTACGAGTCCCATTTTATTAAAACTACTATCCTCTTTCCTGGTGGAGCTGGATTACTTAAAAGATAGACTAGTGACATTTTATGTCTTGCAGGGGTTTATGTCTAAAGTGAGGTCTCCTGAAATTAATATAATCATTAATACTACCAGCTGAATTAATCTATTAAATATTTTTAACTCTTTGAGTACCCACATACCTTGACTGAGCTATAATGAAGATGTGTTGACAGACAAGGAAAGAAACAGGCCAGTGATGTGTAGGTGGACACTGATTTAGATGGAACAGATAATGGAAAAGAGTCAACCATTGTGTACAAGCTGCCCACTATTGGTATGAAAGGAAGGAGAATGAGGTCCAGAGGACAAATGTTTCTCTTGGTTTGAAAGAGAGAAAAGCACAGGAAGTTAAGAATAAAAGCATGTGTCATCTGTCACCGGTAAGAGTTCTTTTTGACACTGGTGATCAGATGCCTATCACTGAATTGAGTTTGCGTGACAAGGTTTTGGTGGCAGGGGGGCTACAGGGATGGCTTCTGAGCAAAGGTGAAAGAAGCTCCCCCCATGTCCTACAGGGCCAATGGCAGCTGACTCCAAGATGGGCCTGCTGCTGGCCAAGGCTGAGCCCATCCATGGTGGTGGTAGCGCTTCTGGGATAACGGGTTTGAGGGGAAAGAACTTAAGCTGGAGAAAGTAGCAAGATTGTGTGAGAGAAACAACTCTGCAGACACCCCGGTAAGTGAAGAAGGAGGAGGAGGAGGTGCTCAGGGTGTCAGAGCAGAGGTTCCCCTGCAGCTCATGGTGCAGACCCTGGTGAGTCAGGCTGTCTCTCTGCAGCCCACACAGGGCCATGGTGGAGCAGAGATCCACCTGCAGCCCATGGAGGAGCCCCCACTGGAGCACGTGGATGCTGGAAGGAGTCTCTGACCCTCTGGGAAGCCTGTGCTGGAGGAGGTTTCTGGTTAGATACACGGAGAGGAGCCCATGCTGGATCATGTGTTGTGGGAGGCCTTGTGACCCCATGGGGGACCCACAGTGTTCCTGAAGGACTGCACTCCATGGAAGGGACATGTACTGGTGCAGGGGAAGAGTGTTGAGGAGTCATCTCCCTGAAGAGGAAGGAGTGGCAGAGACAATGTCTGTCTGATAAACTGACTGCAGCTTCCATTTGTTGTCCCCCTGCATCACTGGAGAGGAGTTGATAGAGAATATGGGCCCAGGAAGTTGGTAGTGAAAGTCTAGTAATATGGGAGAGGTAGGAGAAAGGTGTTTTAAGATTTGATTTTACTTCTCATTATTCTACTTTGATTTGATTTGTAAGAAACTAAACTAATTTCCCCATGTTGAGTCTGTTTTGCCTGTGATGGTATTTGGTGAGTGATCTCTCCCTGTCCCTATCTCAACCCCTGAGCCTGTCATTGTATTTTCTCTCCCCTGTTCAGCTGAGGAGGGGAGTGATAGGGTGGCTCTTGTGGCCACCTGGCAGTTCAGCCAGGGTCAGCCCAACAAGACTGTTTGAGAAGTTAGAAGTCTTCTCTTACAGGCATTCTAGTAACGTCATTGAAAGCTACACATTATAAAATATTCTGGTGTATATAAAATGACCAAAGAAAAACTGCAAAATTCTTTTTGATCTGCTTGTGTACCACATAACATGAAAAGCAGAAAGGGTTCATTTTTCTAATGAACAGAACTGCATCACCATCACCAGTTTTTCTTCAATGGGGCCTTATTCTTTGGCTTAGGGTAAAACATACAAGCACCTTCTTTTAAAATCTCTTATTATCTGTAAATAGCAATATAGGAAGAAAAACTCAAAGAAAACTGTTCTGAATGTGCAGCAATTACCCAGAAACTGGAAGTTTCTGCACTATATTGAATTTCTTTGCTGTTCATTATAAAATCTAGCAAATAACTGTCTATGATATTAATATTGTTTTTTGAATAAAATTGCTTTTCTTCTAATACAACAAGAAAGCATACAAAAGAGAGGTATCATTTAAAACCAACTAGGTAATGGCTTGAATTATGTAAAGGTGCTTTTTTATTTGGCTAAAGGTGATGAAAAATCTCATCAAAAATCTGGTAAATTGTTGAGTGTCTTATCATTGATTAGGATTCATTTTGTATTATCAGAAGATCTTAGCAACTGTCTTCTATGTCTTTTAGCATGTAAAACATGATGTCATTAAATTAATCTTTAGAATCAGTTGGTTTTCTGTCAGCCCAGTTTGTACAAGATGAGCAGTAGGAGCTGTCAGATAAAAGACAGAGTTCCAAAATGCAGCAGATATTCCATAGGTAATAATGAGATTTCAGTTCCTCGTGTCTGTATCACTTAAAATCACAGTAAATAAGCTCAAGCAGGCAGTTGTAAAAAAAGCACCTTTGATATACATGTCATAGCAAGTTTAAAATTTTGAATTGTTTACTCTGTGTGTTTAAAAATATTTTAACCCATAAAAAATATTAAATACTCTTTTGTATTAAGAAGTACTCTCTAGGAAAATAGCCTCTTTCTGATAAAGGAACATTTATATTTAAATTATTTCAGTACTTAAAAACTCATGGTTCATTAAAGAGGGAGCAAAGATATCTAAAATTTATCATCTGTATCTATACAACCTCAAAAATTTGTGGCTAAAATGTTCTGTCAGATTTCCTAATATGAATCATTAGATGTGTCATCATGAAATCTGTGATAATATTTAATGTTATTATGTAAAATTCACAAGCATTTTCATTAGCTGATGTTCCAAATTTGAGTTGCTTTTTATTGGAACACATGGCTTTCTGATTGCCACTGAAGTCCTTTAGTAAACTAGATATAACCCTATGAATAGGTCATAATATATCTTATGAGTAGTTAAAAGCAAAGTAAGTACCTCATTAGGTACAGAGTGTTATTTATGAAGTGAGAAATTTGTGATTTCCAATTCATATGAAGGATTATGGGCATGCTTGACTATAAAAGCAGCATTTTCTGAAAATTAGGCACCTTTAAGGGGAGTCAGATTATACTCTCAAATTTCTGTCTTTCTTGGCTTTTGGATATATGCTGCTAATGGTAGAAACTCACCACAGTTTGAAGTGATTCAAAAAATTAGGTATTAAAAAGAATAGTGCCGTTACTCGTGCCTTAATACTTTGTTTATTTCCTTGATGAATTTAAAGGTCAGTACAGGTTGGCATGAAATGAAAATGAAATGAAATGAAATGAAATGAAATGAAATGAAATGAAATGAAATGAAATGAAATAGCAGGCTAAAAACAATGGTCAAAATGTAAAAATCATATGGAGCCGTTGGAATTATTATAAATTGATTCCACAAGGTGTGGAATCAGTTTTTGGCTAAGGAGCTATGACAACAATAATAACAGGGCTATGGATAATACTTACAGTTGTGCAGCATAATATGAGAATAAATTTAGACATTAGTAGAGCTGAAAAATATTGTATGTTCTCAAGAATTCTGTTCACATCTATGGACAAGACCTTCTATGGTAATGACAGCAACGTTTGATTCTTTGTGTCTTAAGAGACAGGATGAGTATCCTTTCCTCCAAGGCGCTTTTTCAAGTAATTCGTTGTCCGTTTCTTAGCCTGTTTTTATGAATACTCTAGAAGAAGCACTGTGACATGCATAACTTTCTGTTTTTCAACGCAGGAGGTCTGTGCTCTCTTTTTTTCAGCTGCATGCTTCTCATGCCTTTGACAGGCAATTCCTATCAAGGAGTTTCTATCCAAATTCTTTTTGAGTGAACAACATTTTTTGCTTCCACTTCAACCTTGGGTTTCCCAGGTTCTCTATAGTACTGAAAGCTGGCAATAAATATGTTCCAGCATCTTCTGGCAGTATGTTGGAGCCACACAGTTTCCAGGAGTGGGAAGAAGAGTCAGTTAGGGCTATGGTTGTGTTTTATGCTGGGGAAGACAGGAAGCTATCTTGAGCAACATAATAAGGGGAAAATAGTTCTATTAGCTGGTATTTAAGGCTTTTGAGATTTCTTGTTTATTCTGAAAATTGTCAGGATGTAGGGCTAAAACTTGAAGAATTTGCCTTTTAAATACTTTTACATCTACTTAAATTTGTGAACTTTTTGGTCAAATAGTACAGGAATGTGTCTTTCAAACTGTATTACTGTATACACTTGCCTTCTCCGTTTTGCCATTGCTACATTGTATTTTGCTCTTCTTCCCTTCTTCTTTCAACACTGATATCTTCTACTTTTCCATTTTTAACTAAATGGAAGATCTTTGGGGTTTTTTGCACTAAGATGTTGCCCAGAGCTAGAAGCCACGTTTCCTGCAAAGTTACAATATACCCCTCTAGGCATCTCAGCTTCCTCCCTGTTTTCCCACATTATCCTTCTCCTTGGCTATTCTAAATTCTTTTCTCTGCAATCTCCCACAGCAGTAACTCCATGTCTTCCCCTGGTTGCCAATGCTTTGTAACCACTATAATACTTCTAGTTTCCATGTAACACCTTGCATAATACCCACCACCATGCTGGGAGGTCCAACCAAAGGGAAGGAGCTATGATGTGGCTCCGCTGGCCCCAGCAAATTCATGTGGAACATAGAATGGTTCTAGTTATTCTATAGTCTTCTTCCATGAGGGTATTTAATTTCAGCGTTGTTTAATTTCAGTGTCTCCCCTGCTGTTGATTTTCCTACATTTGCAAAAGATTTACACTAAGGTGAAACTTAATACAATGACATTTCATACTCCTCTGCTAAATTAGGTGAAAATTGTTCAACAAACTAAAAGAAAATTTTCAGACAGGTAGATCTGTGAAGGTAGGCAATGCAATCATATAAGAGTTGATTCCTTTTTTACTTCATAATCAAATGCTATCTATCTATCTATTGATATGTCATTTTTGGCTTAGGTTTTTTCAGGCTGAAAATTGCCCCAAGGTACAAAAAATTTCGATGATAGTTTGAATACACAGCTTTTCAATAAACATTTTTGGCTATTGTTCACTTAGTTTAGGTGAACAATCCTTATTTGCTTAAGCTAAACTACAATAGACTTTTTGGGGCAATTTTTTTTCCTTACAAATTGGACTGGTGGACAGATAGGAAAAACAATGCAATTGTGTGATAACTTACCCTGTTAGAGCTGGATACCAAATCAGGTGAATTAAACAACTATTAGGAAAATACAAGCATTAGAGGGATGAAAAAAATCAGGACTAGAAGCAAAATCTACAGATAAATGCATGAGGCTGACCACAAAACTAGAAGGTCTGGTCATCTGACTGGAGAGCCTTCAAAACTATTTTGTTATTTCAGTCTGTTAAAAGCATTTTAATAACCATAAATGTATAGGCAGCTGTTTTTCAATTTTGCGCATTTTGTGAACAATAAACAGTTCACAAAACTTTGGTGTGATAGGTAAATTGTTCCCTTTTTCAGCTCTTTCTACCATTAATGTAAATGATAGGAAAAAAAAGATTATTTGTCCTTCTAACTTATGGAGTAGAGTATTGTGTTAGAGAAGTAATTTTTAGGGCTTTTTTATCGTTCCAGTTCTCAGTCGTTTCACCTGACAAAAACCATTTATTCTGTGTGTTCATTCACTTTATTTTATTTTTTGACATTGGTCTCTGTTGTGATTCACATGTGTGCATATTCTTAGATTTCCTTTGTGCCTAAATATAGTAATACCACCTGTTCTTAACCTATTTTCTCAGGTTATGCCCTTGAAGATTCACTTTGAAGATTCCTAGAGTAAACTCTTCCTTCAGAGCTACAAAGTTGACCTGTACTCCTACTTTGCTCTAGTTATCACTAGTATTGAGTGAACACCAGACAGGAATACTTTATAGTAATTTGGAGGTGCTGTCATTTGCTATACACTTTTCAGTGATATGTGTAGGTGACTGTTGTCACTCTCTTTAGCTTTCAAGTGACATTTGTATTATGTCTTCTCCATCTGAATGCTGTCTTGTCTGGGAAGAGTAATCATAATCTTACTCATAGCAATAACTTTTTATAATACTTCATTTGAATATAATAGAACTTTGGATGGATATATGTTTTCTTTCCTTGTCATTTAGCTATGATCCAATCAATCAGATAGAAACATAATCTCTACTGGACAAATTCTGCACAAAGAGAAAATTTAATACAAAATGAAAATCATGCTCCGTGGTAAGTAGCTGGCACAAATATTAGGTATCAAATAAATTAAAAAGTCTCTTCTCATCTACCTCAGGACTTTTACAGACCTATAAAATTATCTTTATATATTTTTCTAAATCACTATATAAAGCACATCTCCATAAATTGTGTAAATGTAGTAACTGTAAATCTACAAAAGGTATAAAAATATGATATTGAAATATTAATGAAATGAGGCTTTGTCGATGGAAGGGGACCAGGACACCAGGTGGTTCATCACAGGTCCAACAGGTCCAGTTTATTGAAGAAAGCATCAAACACTTATACAGTGAATAATAAGGTTATGAATATTCTGTAAGCCAAGCAATCTATTGGTTAAACTATACCATGAACTCTTCCTTATTCCTTAGGGGTTACATCTCTCTTTTCTCATGTCTCTTTCACTGTTTGTTAACATACTACAGCTAGGCCCAAGGACACACTATCTAGGTGCAGGACTTGGAATTAGCCATGGCTTTGTACTTTTCCAGTCTCTTTTCAGCTAAACTCCCAACAAGGCTTGATGCAGAATTATAGTGAGCTCTTGTGCTTCCCTGAAGAGGCAAGAGCTTTGAAGAGGATCTGCCTTGACCTTCTTTTTCTAAAGTGCTCCTGAAAAAGACCAAAAGGTTTTTAAACTCATAAATCCAGCGTATACTGGGTAATTATTTTATTGATAGAGGAAAAAATAACCCAAACACACCACATAGCTGGCTTAGGCAAAACAATATAAACAAGGATTCAATATTACTCTTTCCACGTACAGCAAGTAGGTCCTTTATTCGTGGTTGGTTTCAACACTCCTTGACTTTCTGGGATTAGGAACATTTTGAAGCAATGTCTCTGATCCTGACTAATTTTCTTTTTTCTCTGATGCCTGGTTGCATGTGCCCTGCTCCCTTGACATGCTGGGCTCTGCCTTGGGACCTTCTGTCCCTTACAGCTCACTTGGCCACTATGATAGCACACTATTCTGCTAGCTCCATTTAATTTTATCTGACTCACTCTGCTTGAAGAGACAAAGTAGACAATTAAGAACACACAATATGTTAGGTCATGGCCATCACAGAAGCCATAATTTAAATGAAAAGTAATTTAAAAGTATAAACTTTATATTATAGATCAGGAGTAAAGTCCTGAGAAATTAATCCCAATATGTTTTCTTGGAACACAAGAAATATAGTTCCATAGACATTAAATAGATATATAGTTTAGCATAAAGTTGCTGATTCTAGTGTAATTATTTATTTTGGCATATTAGCAATAAGTGAATTAAAATAAATTCAGGGGTAATTACAAGGAAAAAAAATATCAGCACATACATCGCTGAAAGTTGATATTCAGAAATGTCCATTATATGGCCTAATGATTCATGTGTATAACTTGACATATTGAGATTAATCTACCACAGCAGTTGATATCTCTGCAAAATTTGGGTTGAGAGCAACAGCCTTTGATGTTTGAGTATAATTCTTTGAAACAATGTTACAACAGATGAAGAGCACCAGTGCTTTTGGTGTCACAATATGTGGAATGTTATTTACTTAATCTGTTACAAGGAAAAAAGTCTGCTGCTAGCAGAATGGTCCATGATTTGTACCATATCACTAACAATCAATGAAAACCCAACATAAAATAACCAGAAAGCATTGCAGATGTTGCATTTTATGGGGTTTACTTTTTTCCCCCCTCAAGTAAATGAATTTTAAGAAATAAAGAACTTTTTTAACAGAATAAAGAAATAAACAGTATTTAAGAACAAAAAAAAAAAATTCTCATCAATCTGCCCAAACTACAGCATATGGAAGAAGCAACATGTGTTTCTTCCCCTGGAGAATCTCACTTCCAAGAGATAGGCTTTCAGGGACTGAGTCACAATTTACATTTGTATTGTTTTGTTTAATACCTCCAAATAATTCATTATCCACCCTCCAACAATTCTGGTGACCACTTTACTACCTCTTAAGATTTTTGGTCTATGAAACACCCTGAGGCAATGAGCTTCTCATGGTAATAACAGTTCTACTACTGATGTTGACAGTAGTTCAAAGTTGTTTTGAAGTGTGTTTGTAGCAGACGTCTAAATTTAAATATTGCGAGATTTTTTTCCCTTGACTTTGCTGGGTATTTGTATTTTCTGTCCTCTGTATCAGGTGTTTTTACATTTTATTTATTGGTTTAGTCAAATGTCTATGCAGCACAGTTGAAAAGCAATAAGCAAAACTCAGAAAATAGCTATGTTCTTTTTAGTAAGTGTTAGTGCAATTTTCCTTGTCCTTAGTGTTTTTAGAGCTAATTTCCTGTCTGGCAGGCACTAGCAGTATTTCACTTTTTCATTAAAAATAGAGAGAAGGAGAGAGAGATATAAAAAAAAGTAAGTGAGGAAGATGAAGTAGATGATATAGATTCCAATACTAATTGATGCAGCGCTGTAACATGCCACTGGGATACTGTATAAAGCCTTCTGCCTTTGAAAACTGCAGCTCAGCTACTGCTGTTTGGGCACATGAACAGTGATAGAATCAGCAAGCTTGTACCAAAAATGAGTGTTCATTTTGTGAAAGAATTGGGTCCTTTTTGAAGAAATTGATCTAATTTCTGGGTATTTATTTAAATTACATTAGAAACTTCCCAGTACCTGGAACAGAAAAATCACTTTGAACTGGGACCAGACTGCAAGATAGGTATCAGATATGCTATTGCTTTGTATTTGTGTCACTAAATTTAGAAAATAGTGCATTTGGCAGAATGAATTAATATTTTTCACTTGAAAATTTATCAAGTATTAAGGGCTCACAGATCCTACTCATGTCTTTCCCCATGGGTTGACCATTCAGAAATGGAGATGAGACACTTCCTACCTTGAAGACCTTTACGGTTTGGTGAAGTTGTCCTTGGCTGAAGTCCAGTGCCTGGCTTGGAAACTTGTGTGAGACACTGGTTAGTGACAATTGCCTCCTGCTGGCAATTTTTAACCATAACTTTACAGGTATCCATGTTGAAAATTTGAATTTTTGCACAATATGATTTAAATAAATGTTATAAAAGATAAGTGGCAGCTTGGAAATAAGCTGTATAAAATTTGTGTATTTCCTTCATACCAGATTGCTTTCATAACAGACTTTGGTCAGATACCCATTCTCTTCTAAGTGCCTAAGTATCTTGAATCCAGCCAGTTTTTCCTAATTAATAATTCCTTAAAGTATGTTTTCTTCTACCATGAAAACCATATGTTTAGGGACAGTTTTGTAGTCTTGAAAACGGTACATGTTCTCCAAGTGCTTCTGGACCCTGGGCATGATTATCGAAGCATTTATGTCTGGTGATAAATTTTCTGTTGTCAACCCCTTTCTGGCTAATGGCTGTATATCACTAAATGGGGATAATATTTGCATTATTCTACCTCTTTTGCTTCTAGTTACTGAATTCAAGAAGTATAGATTTGAAAAGGTGAATTATAGGTGATTGCTTTTATGTATTAATGCTGCCTATGAAGGGTCTCATTAACACTCACAGCATGGAAAATTCCTGCAGCTACCCTACAGAGCACTGGAAAACATGACTGCTGAGCAGGCTTTATTGTTTATGCTTCATTTCTAATTTATTCTCTTAAAGGATATTTTTGCAACCTCCATATGACAAATGAGATACCATATGGGAAAAAGAAGAACTGGACAAAGGCAGCAGGAATACTATTTTCTTCTATTTATCACAGGGGTGGTTTTTATGATTTATTTTGGGAGTGAGGGTTTCATTTTAATTGTATTCTTGTGAATATTTAATTTCCAAGCTGGCATTTGGTATATTATTAGAGCAACAATCAGTGATAAAACATCTTGTTGCAATACTTGCACTTGGGAAACTGAATTATATATGTGCAATGAATATATATATTTTATTGCAGAGTTTTTTTTTAATTATAGTATGTTTTATACATGTTCTTGTGAAGTTATTAAACCAAATCTAATTCTACTACTTCTTTTGAAGTGTTTGAGGGCAATTTTTAAAATTTAAACTATTTTACTTTAATTGAAAATTATTCCTTTTTAGAACAAGAAGGAAAAATATTTTTATACTAAAAAACAGGCTTATTTCCTTCTCCTATCAGTAAGAAGCAGGATATACCCTACAATTCAGTGGTTCAATGTGTATACATTAAGTGGCAAGGAAACGACTTTCTTCAGTACATATCATAGTGCCCTGGATTGTTATCTGTAATAGTGTCTACCCCTTTCTGTCTTGAAATTGCACTCCTCGGTGTTTAGCTGGAAGAGCTAAATGGTTTTCTTGTGCTAGAAGTGAAACTTTTGTTGCCTTGTGAAATAGGCAGCTCAGCGATACAGCAGTGTTTGGGCACACGTTACCCTGGAGGCACCAGTGTTCTGTGACCGACTCCCAGTGCATCCGTTTGTGACCTGGGAGCTGGAGCTGGCAGCTGAGCCTGTGGCTGGCACGGCGCTGCATCAGACACAGCTCTCTAGGCTGCTGAAAAGCTCTATGGCACAACGTACACTGACTTCAGCTGTAACCTTATCTTTTGTAAAGACTGACTACTAGAACATATTGGGACTTTTTGAGTAGGAGTTTCTTTACATTTTTTGTAAGAGAAGGGGGAGAAAGAAGGGTGGAGACAGCTATGTCCTTGGAGATGGTCATATCCCCTCTCAAGAAAACTGGAAAGTCTTGTGTTGACTCTAGCCTAAATCTTTCTTATTTTATTTTCATGTTGGAATTTTCTGTTTTAAATTCTAATATTTGCATTTATACTTGTGTGTCTCTCAAATACGTCCTCTTTCCAGCTTGTGAAATATACCAGTTGTTTAACTGATTGGTTTTCCCTCCATGCATTCCATAAAACTATGTAATTAAATTGTTTGTGAATATTTCCTTGTGAAGGTTGTGCATTCAGTGTTTAATATAATGATTTTGAAGATATATTGTTACTGGATGAAGTCACAGGACCTTTACTGATTGAATGCATGTGTGCTTCCGTAAATAATTACGTATCTTGATACATTTACAATTAATATCTTTACCTATGGTTTTGCTTTGATTTTTAAATGTCATGTTATTTTGCTTTAAAAAAAAAGTAAAATCACTTCTCAAATTTCATATAAGTGAGAATTTGGAAACTAGATGTTGCCATCTGTTGTTGATACCATGAAAATGTATGTGAGGAGCCTTTTGATTCTAGGTATTCCCTTTGCACTAACTCTTAATGTTCCATCTTGTATGTCTTGAATATTTTAAGGGAGAGAGCATATCCGAGAAAGATCTGCCAGAATTTTTAAATTCTGTATCTTGTGTCTGTGGTACAATGAAGATGAGTCCATGGACTTAACATCCTCCGGGAAATTAAAACATCTGTCTCTGTCTGTTCAAGAAAAGTACAAAACCAAAGGTTTTCTGTGTCCCAATCACAAAAATAAAAAAAAAAGAAAATAAAAAGAAAAAAGAGAAAACCAACTTAGACAGGTCTCCTAAGTCCTCCAGTCCTCTTTGTTCTTACTATTTTACAGCTAGCAGCACTCCAAATGGATCATTGTGCTTGTCATAAGGCCTTTTTTCAGCATAGAGCAATTAAAAGATAAGGTTCCATGGTCTGTAATGCAGAAGAGACTGCAAAAGATGTGACACTTGCAAATGATCCCTGTCATTGATCAGGACCTTCCAGGAACATTTTAAATATTCATTGCTTTAGAAACAGGCATTTTGGTGCTTATTGAGGAAAGACTTTCTTAAAGTCAGTGTTTTGTGGTTAGAGGAAAGGTGTAAAGCAATTCTAAAGAAAAATTCTATGCCCTCCAAAAGGTCTATCCTAAACCCATAATTTTGAGGGGTTTTTTTTGTTTTTGCTTTTCATTTATTTTCTAGTCTGTATTGGTATCCGTAGAGCAATGACTGTAGTTTCTCTCTTTATATCTCGCTATACCTGATGTAAAACTAGCAAGCTTATAAAGCCCAAGGCAATATACACTAAAAAGAAGGTGGGTTGCTGCCCTAAATACCTAAAATACATTTGTTTAATATATTTTTAATTGATTCTGCCATCATTTTTCCTTTATTGGTCTGAGGCAATTAAACACCCTCTTGCTTCAATTCTTGTGGAATTACTACTCTTTTCTAATCTAATTTACTGAATATATTTCTAATATTTGTGATAAATGCTGAAAATACCATCCATCAAAAAGCTTTATTTCCCTCAGTTCAAAGAAATGTTTACTGGTGTGAATTTATTGGTGATTTTATGAGTCTGTAATTATGCAGTGATACAAAGTATCACTAACCAAGTGTAGATAATATGGTTTTTGAAAAATGCAACAGTTTTGTTGACTTCATTAGTTTAGGTGTGCCACATCTTAGAGCTACTCAGCAGTGTTGGAAAAATTGAATTTTGCACCCTTGAGAGCAAAGATAAAATGCTTTTTTTTTTGCATTCATCTAATGAATTGTAAAATTTTGCTGAAGCAGAACAGCTGCTGTTCCCTGTCCTCCCTCCCCTACCCACTGGCACGATGGCCTCTTTCATGTGAGCTCACTGCCCCAGCAACAAGCCAGCTGTGCTTGCCAGTGTACCAGCCTCTGCAAATGTCAGATGTTTGTACCCCACACCTTTGCACAATGTAAGGACATAGATAAGAAAAGAATATAAGTGCTTCACTTTGTCCCTGATCACCAGGCAACTCGCTGTCTGCTCAGCATCTCTCTCCATGGACTGTGGCTAGACTAGAGGAAAACAGCTCCAAAAGCCTGTGCCCCATGATGTGCCAGCCCATTTCATTACACAGAGCTCTGCTCTTGCTAGGGAGGGTGATGTTTCCATGCTCTCCTCCTCCACGTTTTGTTGCCTTTACTAGCCTGACAGTCCAGGTAATGGCCTTCTTTGATGATAGCTAAAAATAACTCTGGGAAAATATACAGCTCCACTCTGATTCCCTTAGAATTTATTGACAACAAAGCAACTGTGGATACTTATTTGGAATTACTTAAATCACTCAATTTTACATTTGCCAGGACAATGTTTTTTCATGGCTATGTGGATAATTTACTGCTACCTTAAGTTAGACAAATTTCACTCTTAGTAGACAGTTTCCTATTTTACTTCTTTCGTACTTAGATTTAGGTCAGAATAAATTTTGTGGTCTCTAATGAAGAAATACTCAGTGTTTAATTTTTTTTTTTTTAATGATGTAAGGTTTGTGTGAGATCAGGTTTAAAATACAAATTTAAACTTAATTTGTGTGGTGTAGATTGGCTCTTTTAGGAAGATGCTGCCAGTTAGGGCTTGGAAGAGTGAGGTTGGAGAGTGTGAAGAATTGACCAGGTTTGGAAATAGAAATACAGTTTGTAAGTTTTGACAAACTAAGTAAAGTATTTCAGACATTTTTACTGGTGGCTTGGCTACGAGGCATGTCTAACAGGGAATGGTAGCCAAAGGGGAATTGATCTTTGGTAGAGCTTGGGCTACCTAACCAGTGAACTGTATATTCTTCTATTGTTAATTTTTCAGATGAAATGCTGTCCCACTGAAGTCAGTGAAAAATGTTGACCTAGTAGAATTTTTTTCCTTACATATTGTAAACATCTTCTATGGAAGGCTATGATCTCACCTGAGAGTACCTTTGATATTTTACTGTTTCTGTCTAGCTGCTTAGTTTCCAGCTGTGTGTCTTGGACTTCTTGAACCATGCAAGGATTAAATATACTGCTTGAATACTGAAAGTACATAGAGAGGACCCTGAATCAAATTGCATGCTATCCTTCTCATCAATAGCGAAAGTCATTTCATCTTCTTTGGAATTCATGCTTCAGTCATATGTAAGTAACCCTGATTTTAGTGTAGTGAACCACACACTTAGCCATGTAGCTATTTCTACCTGAGAGTGTCATTGCTTATTGATGTTTCCCAGCATTAGGTCTGAAAAATGAGTAGGAGAATATTTGGTATCCAGAAATGAAGGCATATATTCCAAAATGCTAATTAAATTTAGAACTTCATTAAATATTTTTAGTAGTTTACTTGTGGACTACTTTTTCTTTTTGAATGTGTGTTTTCATTCTTTATCCAGACAGTTTTAAAGGAACTATATAAATTCTTGGATTTATTAATCATTTATAACTTGGTAATTTTCAGGCAGTGAGTGGGCTTTCTTGATTTTTTTCATATCTGCTAAATAAAAAAAGACAGGAAACTATGGGTGAAATAGCATTTGAAATAGTTCTAGCATTTGCATTTAACAGGACTTATGAAATTGATTCTTGGAACATTCTGATCTGCAACCATAGCTACTAGTTCCTGGTGTCTCTCCCAGTATTAGTGAACAAAAATAATATGATGCCATAAATACCAAAGGCTCTTGTTTCCTTCAACTAACTATACATACATTAAAAATACAACTTAAAAACTGAAGAAGTCTGAAGTTTGGATAAGAATAATGAATGCCTGAGAAAACCTTGGAGTACCTTCTTCCTGGAGCTTGAGATAAATACCCAAGCTCTTCAGGTAGGTGAAACTTGTGAAACCTAATGGATGTGTATATTAAAAATGTCTGTGCTACACTGACAAGTTAAAAGAGCTTTTAATGGCATAGAAGTTTTACTTCCATCTTTATAAACTAAAGTCTTTCAGTGATGCAGAACTGGAAATGAGGTATCATGTGATGTTGAGTTCTTGAGCATAGAAACCCAGGAGCATCTGTCAGCATTTAATGGCTGTACATTCTCTCCGCTACCCCTCTGCTTCCATTTGTTTGCTAGAAAGATTAGATGCTTTTTAGAGATTCTTAACTAAGTTAGAAGCCTTTTAGGCTTTTATCTACTCTGTCTCCTCAGTGATGGTGCCACTCAGTCTGCTTTCATGTAGGCTGACATCTACATGGTAACAGCTTTCAGAACCACTCAGTCCAAGCCAGCAGTGCTCGGTGAGGGTGGCAACTCTTGTAAAATAGCCTAATGCTTTCAGGCCAGAAGAGTTCTTTAAGCTATGTGATATCATTATTCTTTCTTTCCCCAACCCCTTTTTCTGCATTTCCACTAAATATAAATTATCCAACATAGGCTCAGCTATGAGAGGAAAAGGTTACATTTTTTAATTTAAAAAAAATGTGAGCAAGAAAATGGCATCCTGTTGTCAGATTTGACATCTGTGCCTATTGCATATTATAGTACTGTTTGTTATGATATTCAGTGGTCCTCTGATCAACAAATTTAGTTACAAATATTCTGTAAAGAGAGCTTGAAATACCACCATTATCTTTTGAATCTGTGGCAGGCATTTTATACCTGCAGGCTGCTTGCTCATGTGAAAGCGAGCACATTTTACATTTAAAAGCACTTCAGCTTTTTGCCTGGAGTGAGTTTCTCTTGCAGCTGGCAAAGTCAGGAAGACCTCAAGGCTTTAGGAATAAATATGTTTGCTATGTTTTCATTTTACTAAGAATGGGAATTGATAAACATAAAAATTTTCTTCTAAAAACTAAAACACCAAATATGCCCTGAAATGAAAACAACCACAGATTAAAAATAACTTCTGTCTGATACGCCATCTTTATAACATTGTGTAGCATATATAATTTTTTAAAAATATATTTTATGCTTATAAAACATGGTTGCAAGTCTCCAACTGTTAACTCAGCTTAATTTTTCTGTTTTTTGGAACTGCATCTATAAGCAAAAGTACTCTAGGGTGGGTTTATCCTTTCATGGATGCATGGCCAACATTTGTTAGGTTAAGATTTTAATCTGGCCTGTTATGAAGAAGAGCAAGATAAAATATAGCTGTTCAGTCAGCAGTGAGTGATGTTTATGTAGTGGTTTGCTACTTTGTTGGGCAGACACAGTAATCAAATAATTGTTTTTTCTTGATTTAATTGTGATGGAGGAAATGTCAAAAATGCAATTAAGGAAGAGAGGCTGTTATATTCTTTAGAACATGAAGCGCAGTGTTAATGTAGTTCATATTTTCCAACAAAAGAATGTGTAGTGTAGATTCCTAGTCTTTAAATTTCCATTAAATGCCATTGATGTAATTGTGTTGCATATAACTTGCATTTCGTTCAAATATTTTGAGTGTGTTGTTTTTGTTTGAATGCATTTTCAGTCTTCCCATCAATTTTTTTGCATAATAAATTGTGGTTTGATTTAAAGTGTATAATGATTTTAAGCTTTCACAAAGACCATTTTAGGAATCTGAGCTATGTAGTAATTCAGTTACTTCTGATATTGATTAGATGGGTGTGTTTGACTGTTAGAACGCTGTTTTTCCTCTAAATTCTACTGATTTAGGCAGCATACCCTAGACAGTAGCAGTGGACTCCAGTTAGTGCTGCCACATGTAAAGATTCTCGTGTATTATGTTTTATTAAATAATGTTTTACTTACTAACCTTTTTGTCTAGAAAAAAAAAATTGTTTTTTTTTTTTTTTTTAAATAGGAGTCCAAATCATATTCCTCCTTGTCTTCTTGGGTTCTGAAATGGGACTGCCTCTGTGAGGCAACCTAGTTTCTTTAGGTTCATATAGCTTATTAAAAATAATTTCTAAATATACCACTATCTTCAAAAATGTGTTACAGCTAGTGGTCTGAAGTACATTTTGCAGTGCCTGTGCTAACATGACTATGCTATCTCAGCAACTGAGCACATTTAGAACTATTTTAGGCCCTGTTAGAAGAAAATTACTTGCAGCAAATTAATGTTTCGTTTATCCATATTAAATATGTACTAAAAAAAGTAAACTGTATCTACAGAAAGGAGTTAATTACTTATTAATTGCTATTGTTTTCAACAATTCATATATTTCTCAGGCTATTCATGTTCGGATTAAATGGACTGCCTCAGTACAACTTCAAACTTCTGTTCATGAATTCGTGTTTATGAATTTTTGTTTTGTTTTTGTTTGTCTGGTTTTCTTAATTCAGGAAAAGTAGAGACAAGAATATTAATGAAACAAGAAAGTATCTCTGCAAACTTAAAAAATTTGTCAAGAAGACAGCCAGATTGATTGTTTAATTTAATTCAGATAGTTAAAAATATGAATTAGCAAAACACTGATGGCCAGGTTTAAGAAGATATTTCTGTGCCTAAATGTATGAATAGGAAAGCGACATCTGGTTCAGTTCTAGACAGGCACCTGTTTGCTGTTTGCATATGAACTTTCCCAGGTTCCACTGTGTCTAGGGATGACCTACTCCATGTCTAGGCTTGAGAGCAAAGCCTTCGTCATTCCTGTAAGACAATGAACTAACACAAGCCTATTCCTGTATCTGCTGTCAGAGAGAAGCAAGAACAGAGCAGATTTTTGAGGGGGACAGCTAACAGCTCTCTGTGCCCTCACTGAGATGTGCAGAGCCAAGATCAGGTATCATGGTCTACTGGCAGCACCAGCACAGCAAGGGATGAGCCAGGGCCAGGGCCCATCACAGAGTCCTCCTGATAGCAGCAAAAGCTGATGGGAGCAGAGACCGGCGCAGACAGGCTACAGTGGCAGTGTCCACAGCCTGTGCTTTGAGAGGGCTTGGGACAAGTGTCCCTGGCATGGCTGGGGCAGGGACTGCAGTAAAGGGGAAAACTTGGGAAGTCAAGCAGGGAAACTGAGACTGTTGTGTGCGCTCAGGGCCCAGACGTTTGTCTACAAAAAACATCAATGCACCACTAACAGTCTAATGGTTGTATTTTTGAAGTGTATATTTAGAGCCAAATGGCATCTTGCTTTTTTATCTCAACATGTAAATTAGGTTTCTTAACAAAATTCCCATAAAACTAGCAAATGTGAGATACCACTTTTTGCCCTTCAGTTTAACAATGTGCTAGTCATTCTGAGGCGTATATACAGAATTTAGTAGTATCTGGTACCTAATCTTTTTCTTTTGAACACAAATTATAATGCCAAGTTTTTCAAAGCAGTGGAAAAACAGGTTGTTATTCCCAGCAGGCTTTTTTTAAGTAGTCAGGGTTTTGTAAAAGGGGTGTTCTTTAATGAGCCTTTCTGGTATCTTTGTTTATGTACATAGATTGGATGGATTTAAGAATTTGCTTGAGTAGAATCAGAGAGAAGTCATGAGCTATTCTGCTGGTCTTGTTTCCAAAATAGCCCAAATAACACACAGAAATTGTAAAACTGGAAACATGCATTACCATCTTACTTGTTCAAGTCAAAACAGATATACACCAGAGATTTTAAATAAGGCTGATAGCTTGGTCTGATGACATTTTTGTTCAGGAGCTGACAAGATAAGTAGATAGATTCTAAACCTTCTTTCAAGGTTTAGAACAATCAATTTCATGTTATAACAATCAATTTATAACAATCAGTTATAACAATCATGTGTTAACAATCAATTTCTTGCTTCAAATTTTTTGCACTTGTGGAGAAGTAAATATATATGAAGAATTGTTTTAAGACTGAAAAATTTGTACAAGGACCATTAAATTAGGCTGTACAGAAGATTATCTAGGGCTTAATTGGAAAAATGTCACTCTTCTCCTTTCACCTGATAGTGATGAGAAATCTGGCATTACTGTTGCTGCTTAGATCTCTGTACCTTTGGCAGTGGTGATCTTTCAGCTTGTGCATTTCCATTTCTTATACTTAAATCCATTTTTCATTTTCTCATACCTGGAAGCATAAAGGTTAGGGATTATTTATGTAGTTCTATTACCATAAAAGTTAAAATTTTGCTGATAATGAACAAATAAGGTCACAGAAGCTCAAGAGCTGATTGATGAGTGTTTTGCTTTCTCAATGAATTTTTATCACTTATTCATTCCAATAATATATATTTTAAAACAATCCCTATGTATATAAAATTCACAGAGGAAATGTTTTTATTTTGCTCTGCTTCACTTTCTTTCTTCAGCTGAGAAGTGCACTGGTGTCAAACTACTAAGTAAAGAAACCCAAACATGTTCATGCCCAAGCTATGCATTTTTCTTCTCTATCTTCATTCATTTTGCAATTCCATTGTGCTGATTTCACTACTGTGTTTCCAGCCTGTAAAAATAATGATATGAAAATGTTCTTGTTTCTGAGGTCATATTTATTTCATAGAATTGTAGATCCATAGAATGGTTTGGGTTGGAAGGGTCTTTTAAGATCTTCAAGTTCCAGCTGCCCCACCATAGGCAGGGAACCTTCCACTTCCATTTATTTCTGAACTTATTAACTGTAGCAGCAGGTCTTCCACTGGGTAATGCAGTGTGGTCACATCAGCAGGACTGTGCAGTTTGCTATTCTCAGCTAGAGTTCTGATTGAATTAATGTAAAGATCACACTGAAGGGCTTATATGCTCATTTTCGAGATAATGCTACATTACAGCAAAGATACAATACTTTAGTCAAAGAGAAGGAACCTTCCTGAATCAGATAATATGATGGCTGGGTAGTTTTCTGTGAATAGTCTAGTTTTTCTTATAGTTGTTACAACAAAGAAAGGAAAAAAAAATAACGCTTCCTTAAGGTTAAGTCCTCTTTTACATATATGTGCTCTTTGAATTTGTAAGATAAAGGTTTGTCCCATGGTAATTGTACATCTCTAACATGGCTATTACTATTATTTCTAAACACAGAATAAGATAACATTAAAGCATTGAATAAGTGGAGAATTTACCCTTCTAGTATATGGAAAAGTACCATCCTTGTCAATGCCTTTGATTTGGAAATACCCATTATTGAAAAGGTGTAGTATGAATGACTGCCTTCTCAGAGAAAAGAAAGAATATCACTAGTAATGGTTGCAGTTTGCAAGACTAGTTTCCACTCTAATGATGTGAAGGTTTACAGTGTAGTGACCTATAAAACTGGCTCCCATCCAAACCTCCTGTTTCACAGTTGCTACTGGACTGTTTGCCTAGCAACATACTTAATGGACCCGTAGGGAATTTAGACTTACAGCTAAATGAGTGTAGAATGCTGAAGAGAAAGACCAATAGTTTAGGTATAGGAAAAAGGAAGATAAGAAAGCATTTTATTTGACAGAATCCTGAAACTGAGTAATTTTGTACAGAAATATCTCCTTTCACTTGCTTTCCAGATATATATTAAAAAGTTTTTACTATAAAGGTAGGAAGGTAAGCGTCTCTTAATTTTATTATCCTAAAGTCTTTAACTTATTTTTCCAATATTTTACTTTTTATCCCCCCCTTATTCTCTCAAATTTAATGAAATATTGGATGTAAAGAACATTTGAAAGTAAAATGAGTGAGACAAAAAAGATTAAAAATGCCTGGCAGAAATAAGCAAGAGTATTTCTGTTGATAATGGATGTCCTTGATTCTGATTGTCAGTCTTTCAAGAAAACTGCTATGTAATAAAGTTTCCTGTGAGCCTGACCACTAAATTAAAAAGGAAGAAAAATATCTTTAAATGTTTTATGTGGTGTCTTAGATGATATCTTAGATACAAATCAAAATGAGAAACTTATTTATATGGGGAGGTAGTCCTTTTAGACAGCTGAAATCTAAATTAAGTTTTAGTTAATCTTTTTTCTAAATCTCCCTCCTAGATACAAATCTCAGTTTGTTTTTCAAAAGGCATGATCTCTAATTTTTTTTTCAAACTTATTAAATGAGAGGTTTTGCAGAGTTTCAATGGACAGTGCCAGATGTTGTTTGGAGGTCACTTTCATTGTTGTATTTTTTATAAATTATATTAATCAGTAAACCAAAAATACAACACGTATTTTATTGTGACCTTTTGACACTGCATTAGAACATTGAAACAAAAGGTTCTCCATATTTTATTTTTTAATTAAAAAACGCTGTACTGTTTGAACTATAAGCTATAGTTCAACAGTAATTTGAGCTCAGGGACAGAAGCTGTGTTATTTGTAGGATGTGAGACTAGATTGTGGCAGTAACTTAGCATCACTTTGAAAATCTATTAGTACTCTTGTAAGATAATCATCAAGCTCATTCCATACAGAAACAACTCAGTTACAGGGCAATATTATTTTACATGCAGTGCTGAAAACACATGAATGTAGTCCTTCAAAGTTTTGCTTGGATTTGAAAATGGGGTGCTTTCATTAGGCATGGAGTCAAGAGGCAAAAATGCCTACCCCTTTTGTATCTTAGTGTCCTCTCTGCAGGTTCTGTTCACTGCCCTTTTTAATGCCTAGATTTTCTTGTGGGGAAGCTGGAATGAATAACTAGGGAATTTGAACAGATTTTCCAGATTAGATTATGAATTATCCAATTTGGTTTTTTTGTTTGTTTGTTTTTGGTTTTTTGTTTTGGTTTGGGATTTTTTGTTTTTTTTTTTTTTGGTTTTGGTTTGGTTTTTAGTTTTTTTTTAATGTATAGTTGAGAGCTGACTATGAGAAAGGTTTGTCCCTCAAGAGTTATTTCCAGCACTTTTGGATCCTGGCTGTCATAAATGTGGAAGTTATCCCTTAGATTTGGCTTGGTTTTTTTGCCCCCCTGCACCCCCTCCCCAAAAGTTTGTTGTATTTGTTTCTATTGATTTGTCTTCACATGGAACTGAAGTGGAATACATAAACATTCTGTTGGTTTTATTATTTTAATTACTGTCATCTGCGAAGGGTTACCTAATTTAGCATCAAGAGTACACCTACTGTTGAATCTATTTAGCTAAAATATCTTTCTAGATGAAAAACATTCCCTGAAATAGTAGAATCATACAATCATATAAGTAGGAAATGACCTTTCAGATCATGGAGTCCAGCCATTAACCCAGCACATGGTTTATTTTAGTTCACCACTAAACCATGACTCTAATTGCAATGTGTCTTCTGCATACCCTCAGGGATGGTGACTCAACCAATATCCTGTGTTCCAATGCTCGACAATCTTTTCAATAAAGAAATTTTTTCCTAGTACCCAATTTAAACCTTTCCTGATGCTGCTAGAGATCACTTCTTGCCCTATTGTTGTTTGGTAGAAGAGACCAACACCCACATTGCTGCAACGTCCTCTCAGAGCCGTAAAGTCTGTTCTGAGCCTCCATTTTTGCATGCTAAACAACCTTCAGCTGTTCTCATAAGACTTGAACTTGAGACCCTTCACCATTTTTGCTCTCTTCTCTGGGCACACTCCAGCACCTCAGTGTCCTTCTTGTAGTGAGGGGCCCAGAGCTGGACGCAGCACTGGAGGTGTGGCTGCACCAGTGCTGAGTACAGAGGGACAATCTCTGCCCTGGCCCTGCTGCCACACCATTGCTGATCCAGACAGGTGCCATTGGCCTTCTTGGCCACCTGGGCACAGCTGGCTTATGTTCAGCTGCTGGCTCATGCTGGCTGTCAAACAGTACTCCCAGACCCTTTTCCATTGGGCAGCTTTCCAGCCATCTGCCCCCAGCCTGCAGGGTTGCATGGGGTTGTTATGTCCCAGGGGCAGGACCCAGCACTTCTCCTTGTTGAACCTCATGCAATTGGCCTTGGCCCATCGATCCAGCCTGTCCTGATCCCTCTGCAGGGCCTTCCTGCCCTCCAGCTGATCAACGCTCCCACCCAGCTTGGTGTCCCCTGCAAACTCACTGAGGGCACACTTGATCCCGTTGTCCAGATCACTAATAAAGGTAGTGTTGTGAGATTTATTATAAAAATACCCATGTTAGTTTGCAGCACTTGATGACCTAAATAAATAAATTAATAAATTTTTCCTCTGCTCTTTTGAAAAGTTAGTCAATGCTTTCTAATATTTTTATATTCTCAGTATCATGGAGAAAAATCCTTTTTTGTTTTCTATAAACACTGGCAACTAGCAATATACTTTGGAAAAATGTACACTGAATTCTGAATTTTCTGGTATTTTCAAACAGAAAGAAGTTTCACATCCATATGCAGAAAAATGCATTATTGTGACAGACCGACAGTTTAGTGTGTCGGCAATTGCTTTCTTCAGAACAATATATATTAAAGAATCAATTTGTAGGCTGGTACAAAGAAAAGTGCCATGATTAATGGTCCAAGGTATTCTGCAGAATTTAAAAATGGACATAAAGAATTCAAAGAAGACATGTAATACAATAAATTAATAAATTTTTTAGAGTTGTTCTAGGGAAAGCCAAGAGAAGCAAATCAAAATGATCCTGTGATTAATTTCCAGTAAATTTATATTAAAAAAATATGGATTTTGTTTCTCTAATGCAGCATCCATTTTAGTGATTGAATTTATTTGTATTTAGGTTAATTTACCCATACATAATCTCGTAAGAAAAATAGGTCATTCATGAAAAATTTGCAGGAAATGAAGCTAGAAAATTTCTATAAGAGTTGAAATTTAGTAGCATAGCGAAAGGTTTTTTTGCATATTTTGGCTTAATCAAAATGGGACAGCTGTAAACTGGGGTCGCCTTTTGCTTCTGTAGTTGGTCAGTCTGCTTAGTAATAAAATACTTAATGGAAACAGATTGTTTCTCACAAGAATTTCACCTGTAGTTTATTTCTTTCATCAGATGCCTTTTCTCATTTAGCTGTTCTATATACTGCAAGAGATATATAAATAAATTACAATTCTAAAATTTATTGCTCTAATCATGATACTGGTGTATGACAATTCTACATCTTATTTTGTATTATATATTGCTGTGCCCAGGAGTTACAGAATAGAACAATAGTGATGGCTTTAGTTTATAATTACAGTACTAATTTCATGTTACTGTTGCAGAATAGTTTTTGTCATAACTTCTTGTTTCTTTTTCATAAGCTTTTCTTCTTTTGATATTCTAAATCTACTTCCTTGTTAAAAGGACAGACAGGTTCTTGGAATAACTGCAGTTGTTGTTGGAGCAGAAAAACAAGATTTGGCCTTTTGCTAGATGCAGCTAGGAGACCAGCACAAATTGTATGGATACAAACATTTCAAATATATAAAATTATGAAATTTTGAAGATTATGAGAACAGTTCAAATGAAGATAAAATAAATAAGACAGATTTTATTATCTCAGAAGAGTCGGAGTAGATCTAAATTTTTACATTATTTAAGAAAAAAATCCATACTCATTGCTACAGTAAGACTTTCTCAATATCAAGTGACACCTTAATTATTCCCAAGGAAATGTGACAGGCTCCAATAAAATTGCCTTATTGCTATTGGTTTTGTACAGATGTTACTCATATACTGGGATAGTAATTCTAAGATTAGACTGGAGACATCATATAAATGAATGAATAAGGTGAGAGATCTTTTACTTAGCATAGAAATTCAGTATGTAAATTAATAACTTATTATAATGTTTGGGCTGTGTAGGAATGACACTATTGAAGAAGAGAAAACATTTATATGTGATATAAAATTATTTTAATGAGAAAGTGTCATGGAAGATGGAAGAACTCCAGAAAAACAGCCAAGCTGAATAGGCAGACTAATGGAATGTGAAAATTCATTAGTAACAGATGAATTAAGAAATAGTAAGCTGGGTTACTCTAAGACTTCCTAAGTGAATTCATTAAATTTATTATTGCCATATAGTCAGGTAGAATGATGAATACAGAGAGAGATTTTTTTGAGAATGGAGATTAAACAACTGCAACTATTTCATTTGGTCAGCAGATTAATAAAAATATTCCCTGGAGAAGTGTTAAAAATAATGATTGTTACACAGAAGGTAATGGAATTGTGCTGGTTCCTGCTTCTGGAAACACAAGAGGAAAGATAACTTTGAGAAATTCAAAAGCTACAAAATTCTAAATTCCATAGTTGATTAAGTTTGTCTTTTCACATGTGTTCATAACTTCTGGAATACAGAGCATCACTGATACTGAGGAGAATTACTCAGATATAAAATACTGTCATTATTTGCTTATTCTACCTGCCTTCTGTTCAAGGACAAATTCTGTCAAGTGCAGATACACTGGCAGCTGTAAATAAGTGGCCTTTAGCAGACTTGTTGTTCCTGTGTGGCTCCCTGGTCAATTTGAAGCTGTATCTGAGTCTGTGTATGCTTAACCATACATAGGAGGAATTGATAAATATGCATTTAATGCACCATAAATGCCATTCCTTAGAGGAAAGCAAGAACAAATAAAATGTATACTAGGTGGTAAATATGGGGGTGTTTAGCACGTGCTGTTTATTAATATAACTACTAAGCAATAGCTTTTCTTTTACGAAAGTGATTTAAAATAAAATATCTTGGTCAGATTAGCTAGAAATTCAATTAATTTTCCTTGTACAAAAAGTAGTAATTTGATTGAATGGTAAGAATAGTGTTTATGTAGTCATTCTGCACTAAAGTAGTCATTTTGTGAATAGAAATAAATTAAACATAGCTAAAGATGCAGAGGGATAATTAAGACCCATTCCCAAGATAAAAACCAAGTATTACCATCTTTTTGTGTCATTTTGATAATAGGGGACACCAGGGTTTTTGAAATTTCCCTCTGTTGTCTTATGTAGCACTTTATCAGAATAAGAGAGAAAAGATTGAGAGAGATTGTAAAACACTGCTGGGCTTGAGTCTCATTCTTTTTGAAGTAATATCTTCCTCTGGATTAGTTAATTTTACATAGTCTGAAAAATTTCCATGAAATTTCTTCTTCATTGTTTAATGTATCTGTGTTGCTTATTTTGCATATTGATAGTTAAACTGATACCACTGAATTCAAACCTTTATGGAGTGAAATTTCAGTGAAATAGTTTTCACAGGCTAATTTCATTTTTGTAGCATCCTTGTAGGTGGTATAGAGTGTAAGGTTTTTTGAGGCATCAATTTTAGGCTAGTAATTAAAGCAGTTATTACTGTAAGCCATGTTACTAACCTTTTCAGACTCTGTAATGCAAAAAAACCCAACTCTATTCTTCAATGTAATTACAGTTATTTGATTTCTAATATGGCCATTTTTACCTTTTCTGCTCTTGTTCTCTTGCTTGTAGAAAAGTCTTCTGACATGCTATAATATTAATATCTTGGGGGGAAAAAAAAGTATTGCATTGCAGCTTAACTAACTGTAAATCTAAGAGCTATTATTTTTTCAGTGTTAATATTGAATCTAGTGATCTATGTGGAATAAATACTTGCATAGTGCCAAAAATTCTTTTCCAAGCTGCATATAGTTCATAAGACCCTTTTAGCCAAAGTACATCAGTTTTTTCGGTGTGTGTGAAATTTACCATTTCCTGATTTTTAGGAATAAGAAATTTATTTAGTAAGTTTTTCCGTTGATAACGCTGCTGGTGCATTTATGTACTCAGAATCTTTTGAACACTAAACTCTTTCATGTTGAATATAGTGGTGCTTGATTTCTACTCTGAATAGAAGTTGATGGAGCAAATGATGCAGCCACCACAGCACTCCAGTTCTGAGTTTATAGGCATTACATGCCTAAGTATGTGCTAAACTTTATTCTAGTATCTAGTCTTGAAGTCAGTGGTTGCTAGATTTAAAAAGTGTGAATATGTCCTTACATATATTAACTTAAAGCATAATTTAAATGCTGATCTTTGTTGATTTTGTTGTTTTAAATGAGGGAATCAAAGTTGTAAGTTCTATTGTTTGCAGTAGTTACTTTATTCTAAGTAACAATAATGTATGCTACAGGAGATATGCATGTGTAATTTTTCATATGTAATAAGTAGGGAAGAGGGAATAGAAATGACTCATTTTCCTATGAAATGATCAGGAATCAATCCTTTGGCTTTAAATAAAAAGAAAAAAAACAAGTATGAGCTAACAAGTAGCTCATAAAAATTGAGAGAACTGTTCAGTGTAACATCTTGAGGCAATTAAAGAAATGACATATCTAGTACACAAAATTTGAATAAGCAGCAGAAAATATGGATATCTCTCTCCTGTTTTTAACTAGATACACTATATTGCGTTGCACACAAGGGAAAAATATCCATCTAGTTTATAAAGCAGTAATTCATGCTGAGTGGATATGAGCAGTCATTCAGTGAACAATTGATTTTACAGAAACTGGGTTGGAAACTTGGGCATTCATTGCACTATACACAATTAAGATTTGTATGTAAAGTTCAATTTAAAGTGGCTGTTTTTATAGGAAAATATTTTCAAAGTGGCTCTAGGCCATCGTAACTGAGGAAGAGGTTCTTTTAACAGTATCTACAAAGCAGTTGAAATGTGGAATCAGTGCAAGAGTGAACTATATAGAAAAATAATTTTTAAAAATTACCAAATATTTTGACTTTCTGTGTTTAAGTAATTTGTTAAGAATTATGAAAAAATCTTTAAAAGCGTTGATATTTCTTGGAGTAAAAATGTGAAGCATCTAATAAATACGCTTTATAGTTATTTTGACAAAATATCAAAGTCTCAAGGTTTCATAGAGTTAAAAAAAAGAATTTTAGAAGAATTTTGGTTTGAAGGAAGATTTAAAGGACATTTAGTTTAACCCCTCTGCAATGAGCTGGGACATCTTGAACTAGTTTAGGTTGCCCAGAGCTATGAAATTACATTAAGTAAGTTGAATTTACTGGTCTGACTAGTATGGACCAGGAAGAGCCTGAATCTCCAAGAATGGAGATTTCCTTGTCACTTACCTATCTGATACTTTATTTTGGAATTCAAAAGTAGATTCTGTGGAAGAAAATATACAAGTCAAAAATTTTGAATAAACATGGACTTAAATGTTATAAGTTCTTCCATCATTAGCAATTTGATAAAAGGAAGGAATTATTGCTGCTGTAGCATGATTCATTTGTTAGTTTGAGAAACAAAGAATAATGGAGACCTATATGACTCAAGATTTTAAGAAACAGATGCTTTAAATATAATTAAGTCATTGCCTCTCATATTTTCCATTCAGTTTCTGAGGGAAGCTAAGAAAATACCAGCAATAGAGATGAAGGTAGAGTTTAGACTGTCTGTAACATTTGGCAAGTGCTTTAGGAAAAGATGTCAAGATCATGGGCATCAGCTGTATATGTAAGATACAGAAGTAGTCAAACAAACTTACTAAACTGGCTTTTTGTGAGAGGAAGATGCCAAACTGAAGTTGATGTGTTTAATTAGTTTCAAATGAAAGAGCATATTAATATCAGAAGGTAAAATGAAAATAGCTGCTATTTTAAAAAAGCTAATTAAGGTGTGCATCTCCTGAATTGGTTCCTCAGGACATTTTGACCCTGGGTGGTGCTGTCAATTTCAATGATTATTAGGATCTCAAAGGTAGAAGCACAGGTTGTTCACTTTAGTAATAGGCAGTTCTTTTGCCTGTGGTCAAAAAGCAAATTATTTCAGTGATATAGTGTTTGAAGTCCTAGAGAAAACTAGTCAGAGTGTTTGTCAGCATACATCAGATCCAATAAGCCTACCCCTGATCAATTCTTATTGCCTGTGGTGGTGATGTTGTGGTGAGAGTTTGTTTTGTGCTGTATAGGGGAAAAAATGTGAATAAGTTTGGGAATGTTCTCTAATTAATATTTGTAACTAGAAGCTATTTTTTAACTAAAAAAGCACTTATTTACATATATAATGATTGTTGGATTAAACCAGTCATCACCTCAGATATTGCTACTTATAATGGTTTTATTGATGGGATAACCTTAAAAATTGTGTTAGAGATGCTGGATCCTGTGGGCTTCATGTTGCTGGCAGGATTTTTTTCTTTAGCCTGCTAGTACCAACTTTGGTGCATGTTGGACTCGTGGAGGCTCCTGTCCTGATGCCATAAATGAGAAGTTGCTGTGGGTCTGTCTGCCAGGGTCCAGCAGTGGTTAAGGCTGAGCATACATCCTGCACAGGCAGAAGCATACACCATGCAGTATGCACACTTAACTGACCACACGGATAACACAGAGGGAAAACAGTTTCTGTGTCAGCACCAGCATGAGCACAGAAACATGAACAGCATGGAGAGCCAGCTGATGAGGGCTAGAGTTTGTTACTGCTCACATTCAGACACATTCACAACATATGGGTTTTACACAAATTATTCTACACAGAATTGTGTCTCAGTGTCTTACAGTTACTGGCACTAAGAGCTATTGGTCCCCCAGACCTGCAGTCCTTCTGGAATGTCTCATCAAACAGAGGCTTCAGTTCAGCCTGGTGTTCTGTAGTAGATTTTACACACACACACATTAGACAGCATACTTACACAGAAAATAGTTGAGACTAGAGTTTAGCAAAAGACAGTTTGTGGTGGTCAGGTAGTCAGGTACAACATTTTGCCAGGCAAGTGTACAGACCAGCCACTGGCTTACATGTGAGTGGCCACTCTTTATGTTTTCCTCACTTAGAATCATAAAGTGGTTCAAGTCAGAAGGGGTATTTAGGGGTCTCCTACTTCAATCCCTGTGGTCAGGGTTTCACTAGATTAGGCTGCCTAAAGCAGTATCCAGCTCATTTGCTTCCAAAGATGGATGATACAGAACTTGTCCAGGCAACATGTTCCAAATAATTTTCTGAGCCAGATAAGAGACAGCCCTAGCAGAGGGAATGTGTTCTTGGATCTGATGGTCACCACCATACACAAGCTAAGCAGGACGTGAAGGTTGGAGGCAGTCTGAGTGGCAGTGATCATGCATTGATGCAGTAGTCAATTTGTAGTCCTGAGGGATATGGGTCACGTATACAGTACTGTTAGGCCTCTGAACTTTAGGAAAGCAAAATTCCAGCTCTTCAAGAAGATAGTCAATAGGATCCCCTGGTAGACTGACCTCTGGGACAAAGGGGCAGATCAGAGCTGGCAGGTCTTTAAGGAACTCTTCCATAGAGCACAAGAGGTAGAAATGCCCAGGAGCATGAAATAAGGCAAGGAGGGCAAAACACTGGCTGAATATGGACCTGCTTGTCAAGCCAAAGGCAAAAAAGCAAGTCCACAGGGAGTGGAAACAAGGACAGGTAACCCGAGAAGAGCACAGAGGTGAAGGTCTTTTGTGCAAGGATGGGATGAGGAAGGCCAAGGAGAAGCTGGAACTGAACAAGGTACACAAAGAATAACAGGAAGGGCTCCTACAGGTATGTCAACCAGAAAAGGAATGTCCAAGAAGATGTAAACCCTCTGATAAAAAATGCTGATAAACTGGTAACAACAGAGCAAGAGAAAGCTGAGGTACTGAACAACTTTTTTGCCTCAGTCTTCAATAACAGCCTCTCTTCCCATGCTTCTGGAGTGGATGGACAGTGGGATGGGGAATGGGGGAGTAAAGTCCCTCTCTGTAAGTAAAGATCAGGTCCATGTCCACCTGAAGAACCTGAATGTGCACAAGTCTATAGGATCTTATGAAATGCATCCTGGAGTCCTGAGGGAATTGGCTGATGTAGTTGTAAAGCCACAAATGATATGATGGTATGGAACAAAACCATACCCCAAAGAAATGAAATTTCATAATTGACAGTACATGAGGAAAGATTTTCTGTTTCATGAGGTTTATCCTTTTTTGAAAGAGAAATGACGTTGGTTGGTTAGGGCATGGTTCTTGGAATGGTAAGGTCATGGGTTCAATTCCTGCAGGCAACATTCATTTCAGTTGGACTTGGTGATCCTTGTGGGTCTCATGCAACTCTGAATATTTTTTGGCTTTGTGACTTTGAATATTTTTCTCATGTTCATGGATTTATTCAAAATTTTTTACATTTCAGAAAAATATATGCTAGTTATAGCTGGTTACTCATGTCTGTGTTGGTAAAAAAAGAAGGAAAAACCTATATATTCAGTTTCACTGTCTGCTGCTCACCATTTATGCAAAATCATGCCATTTAGATATGTCAAAGAGCATCATAATGAAAATGGTAGAGCATGAGAAAAGGTATGTAAGAAATTCCTAAGGATTTTGTTCAAAAAATTAGAGTAAATCTATTTGAAATACAGTATGGCCACATGTTGAAAGAAAATGGAAATAGCTATCTGCGTTAGGAATAGATTTTAAAATCTGGAAATTTAAGAATCCTAAACACCTACTGAAATTGTTGCATCTCTTTAAGAACTCTTGGAATAATTTTAGAAGAGAGTGAGAGGATATTCCTGTGCAAACTTTGGAGTAATTTGAGCTAATTTTTTTTTGCTTCTCTGAAGAGGTTACATTGCATGTATAGTCTCTGGGGATAAAGTTACTCTGCACAATGATTCAGGTTGGAAGATAAGTCATCTGTGCTCAAAACAGGGTCAATTGTGAATCAGTTAAATTTGCTTATAATTGTGTACTGTATCTCTGCAACCTATTCCCAGTATTTTTTTTTCCTCATAATTAATTTTTTTCCTATATCTAGTTAAATCCCATTCCCTCTAACTTCTGTTGTAGGTGGTTGTCACTCATTTTCCTTCTGTGCACCTCAGTAATGAGCCTGATTCTGTCTTCTCAGTAGCATCTTAAACCTTCATCTTAAACCTTCTTTTTTCCCAGGCTGAACAAGCCCAGCTGCCTCAGAATTTCTTCTTGGGAGTAGAGCTCTGGCTCTTGACATATTGAGAACCTCCTGCTAAGCTTGCTACAGTTGATCAATGTCTCATATGGGGCTGGGCAATTAGGGATCCAAAATTAGACACAGTATTACAGAGGTAGTCTAACAAGTGCTGAATGAAGGGACATTCTCTTCCTCAGTCTTCTATTAGTTTCATGTTAATACAACCCAGTATCCTGTTAGCCAGCTGTGCTTAGGAGCCCCAGATCACTTTTAGGAGAGCTGCTATCCAGTGGGGCAGTGACAGGTTGGTGCTCATTCGGATGTTAGTCCACTCTAGGTGCAGGACTTTACATGTGTCTTTGCTGAATTTCCCATTAGCCTGTTGGCCTAATTCTCCAGCATCTTAGATTCCTCTAAACAGCAGCCCTAGGCTGCCACCAGCAGTGGTTAAATGTCTTCACTGCATTCTCCAAATTAGTATTGTCAGATTGATAAGGATTTTGTCTTCTCCTTCAGGTCATTAATAAGCAAGTTAAATCCCAGAGTAAAACCCTGAGGAAGATCACTTCCAACTGGTCTCAAACCAGTACAAATATTGACCTCTACCCCTTGAGTGTGGAGTAGTGTTGCCCAGACTACCATGGCTAGAACTGTGTATTTAGCACCTTTGTGTATACAGTCTACATGGGAGTGATATTAGTGTGCCTTTCTGTCAAACTGATAATTCCTAATGCACTTGGAGCTGAGCCAGAAAACCCTTGAAGGGCTTCACAGCACTGTATGGACTTCATAATTCAGATCTCTCCATAATGCACTGCAGAGGCAGATTTACTTGTAAAAATATCATCAGAGATTCAGCAGATCAGCTCTGTTTTAGATATAGACACCTAGTTGGCTTATTCAGTCTCTCTTACTTCCACAATTTCCCTGATTTTTCAGTTACTTTGCTATGAGTTTTAAAAGGAGTCTTAAAAAATTATTTTTAAAAATCTAGGTTTCTGTTATTGTATTCCAACTGACTCTTTTGCATCAGTCATTATTTTAGTATATAACTTAAATATATTAACTTGACTTTTATAACTTAATTTTAAACAGGATCATTCTTGTCTTCCCTCTTTTCTCTTAATTTAATTGATTTTTTTATCTTTGTTTTCCCCCTGCTCTTGGTCTTCCCTTTTATTTTTCTTCCATCTTTTATTCTATGTAACTATGATTGGCTCCTTTTGGCTGGAATACACTTGCTTTCAACATCATTTAAAACAAACTCAAATACCTTCTAGTGTCTTTCTTTGTTGCCTTTAAATGGATTTTGTAGTTAATCCTTCAGAATTAATTATTTTTAAAGAACTTTGAGGCTTCTTAAAAGCAATAGTTGATATTGCTTTTGCTCTGGTAATATTTAGAAAAATCACAAACCTTAATTGGTTATTAGTGACATTATAATTGATACTGTTAAGCAGCTCCTGGACCTTGAGCTCTCTCTTTAATTAGAGGCAGTAGTGTCTCCTTCCCTCTGAGATTTCCTTATGAAAGTATTTTGCTTAATAATGCAGGGTTATCAGCTTTCAGTTGTCTTCTGAATGAAACCTCCCAAATGAGACTACCTGTCACTGCCTTCTGCATATGAGCCAGAATTCCCCAAAATGCTCTGTGTCATTGCTTAAGCACTTCTTTTCACTTTCTAATAAATATTTTTACTCTTGTTTTAGAATTAGTATTGTAAATTTTCCCTTGGCACATGATCATAAAGGGTGGAAATATAGTTGTCTCCTTAGCATTATTTCAGAATAATCTGAAATTTATTTGAAAATAAAACAACAACAACAATAACAATGAAATTTAAAAGAAGGTAAATCTTCTTTACAGCTTTTTGCTGTACAAAATATTGTTTTGGCCAAATCAAAAGCACATAGGCCTGCTGTCTTCTCTTTCTCCCCATTTTGTTAAGTCTTGTCGTAATTTGAACCTTTTATATGTATATATATTTCATGGTATCTTCAAGCTCACTTGTTTTCCTTGAGTCTTTCTTTATGTCTTTATTCTTAATTTTTTCTTAACTTCTGATAGGACTGTCTGATTATTCTTCTTGTTTAAAATTTGCTTGACTACTGATCAGTCTATTGCTATTGTGTTTCCAGGATGGGCTGTTAGATGCAGTGCCTTCACCTGTTCCTTTTCTTTTTTATACCTTTTGTTCATCCTATTTTTCTCCTTCACTGTCTTTAAACCTACTTGTAGTGCTTCTTTGTTCATTGAACTTATTTTTTCTCTTATTTATTGATTTGATCATGTTGCAAACTTGTTCTTTCAGCAGTTTTGGCCCCTTTGGCCACATTTTTACAGCTCTTTTCTGGTTTATTCTAAAGTATTTTTTCCATCCTATGTTACAATTGGTTTTAATCATTCACTTATCTCCCTTTGAGTATCTAAAGTTTCTCATTTTTCCTCACTTTTAATTGTAATGCTTATGTGATCTGCACTTTATTTTTAGCAACATATGAAAGTTTCTGATTTACCATTTCTAAAAGTATTTTTTTCTTTCTTATATTTTGTAAATTTTCTAAACATTTTTGAGAAAGTTTTCACATGCTTGTTTAAGGTAAACACCTATTTGCCATAAAGTCATCACATTATACATAAAATTTGTCATATTAATATAAGTGCTCCAGAAAGAAGCATTTAGATTATTTATACACAACCAGGGTGGTGGAATATAAATTTTGGCAAGAGAAAAGTAGAGTTGTTTGCTAGAATGATAAAAAAGAAATGCTAATAGTGCGATTACAATGTTGCATGACATACAAGAACAGACAATTTTCATGTGTAAGATAATTGAAGCCAAAAAATTTCAAATGAAAAAGACAAAAGGAAGAAGAAGACAAGTTGAAGCCTAAGAAATTCTGTAGGAATAAAATTTATAGTTAGAGATAAAAAGCAAGAGCAGACTCTTGAAAACCTTTTAGGTCAAGAGGAGTAAGAATCTGAGGTAAACCTATATATTGTTTGTGATATCTTCAAATGCATTCATTTAGAATATATTGTATGGCATATTATTTTGTTTGTAGCTAGATAATATCTGAACATGTAGAGAATTTCTTTGCTGGTGTTTAATTTCCTTTGCTCTCCAGAACTTCTTTGATGGATATTGTATTATTTAATCCTAAAACAGACGCTCTCCACAAAATATTCTATTCTAAGCATTTTAAATAAATATAATATTCTTTTCCCATTTTGTCTTAATTAAAAATATATGTAATGTTTTCAATTAAATGAATGATGTATATTGCATTTATACTGTCTTTATTAGATTGCATTTATACTGTCTTTAGTAGAGCTGTGCAGATGAAAATTCTTGATGGCTCTCAGTCAGGTGGACAGGTTGATATGGGCCAGGCCTTAGGTCATCTAGGGGCATTCTTTGTAACGTCCAAACTACCTTAACAGGTTGGAGACTAGTATCTGCTAAATTCAGTGGAAATTACACACGTAAACGCTTTCAATATATGAGGAAATACTGGTGGGTAGTTGCCTACCTCTCAGCATAATAGAGAAAAGATTTACAACCCTTTGACAATACATTTCTATTTCTTTTGTTCTAAACCTTTAGTTAATTGCAGAGGTGTTTAATCCTTGGTGTACGTGCTTTGGTGTGATGTCTTTATTGGTGCATACTTGTAAATTGTTGTATGCTTTTGACAGGCTGGATGAATAATAAGATTATTCTCTGTTTTCTTTTTTTTTTTAATAATCCAGATATGTTAAAAGTTACAAATAACTTCAAATTACTCTACCTGTAGTAGACATCCTCCATTTTAGTCAGCTTTCCTAAGACCAAGGGGAAGAAAGGGAGCTTTAGCTAGCATTAAACTATTAAAGCAGAGCTGGCTGCTGAAGAAGGCTGGGGAATAGACTGCAGGGTTACATTTTTCCTCTGGCTGCTCTTGAAATTTGCCTTTAAATCCATAGAGCAATTCAGCTTTTTTCTTATTGTTGTTTTTTGGCATTTTTTTCCTCCCATGTCATTGATAATTACAAAATGATTACAGATGTCATAGAGAAGAATACTCTAAAAGTACTGTAGGAAGAAGGATACTCTGGAAGTAGTCTAGCTCATAGGAGGCTGGGAAAATATGAAGTATTAATGAAGTAGAAAATGGTTAAAAAGTAGGGCTGCTGCTGGTGTAATTTTGTGTAAGCAAACAGTAGATGATTGCTGAGTGAAGGAATGAAATGTGAAGGGTACAAGAGAGGTTGAATTTCTTGGAAGGTAGAAAAGGAAGTAATTTTAAATTGGACTTCAACAGCCTGAAAGGCTGAATTGGACATGATAGATTTTTAAGTGTTGTGACATTGGTCTGTACTATTGTGAACTTGTCAAACGAAAAGTCTGGGAGTCCTGGGGATACAGTTCATCCTAGCTTGAGTAAAGAAATCCTTTTACATTCCTGCAGAATAAATGGAATTGGGATAGTGGTGTGCACATGCAATATATTTTAGGTATTGATAGTTTAAATTGTACAAGGGGTGTTTTAGGAGAAAGCATCATTTCATATTTTGAAATACGTGGTTTAACACATGAATATTCAGTATAGCAGTTAGTTTGCTAAAAATGGGCATGCACTTATCATGAATACCTTCACAGCATTTATGAAACAAATTTATATTAATTTGAGGTAAGATTAATCTAAGAGACTATAATTAATAGTAACAATTTAAATTTATCCTTGTATTACCTGGAACATAAAGAAAAACATACTGATTACTTCTAATTTAATTATGTTTTTTGCTTTACTATAGTGAGACTACCTCTAAATGGTTCAGGTTTTTTATTTGGCATGGTTATTGGGCACTTTGCATTTAATTGAAAGTGATAATTTGACTCTATTTTTAGCCCCTTTATATTCCATTTAAGTGTTGGATACTTAGGAATAGATGATTTTTATAATCAGTTTCTGTGTCCTATGAAATCCTTCTACCATTATGCCTAAGGTGGGTTTTAGCTGTCTTAGCAGACTTCAGACAGTAACTGACTTTCTCTGGTATTGTAAAGTATTCAGCTGCATGTTTTTAAGTTTAGCTGACATTCACACGAGAGACAAAAACAAAAGGAATTTATAAACATTAACAGCACATAGTAAAATTTTATAGAAAAAAATACAAACGTATGACAAGATTCTACCCTCAAAAATTATTCTCAACAGCCATCTGACGGACTCTGACTTGTGCTCACATGCTAAATGACAAAACTGTAAACTCTTTGACCTGTAAAGTGTAGTATATGAATGCTGAAAGGCTTTCTTTATAGAATCTGGGTCTGGTCTGTAAGAAATGCGTATAGATGAAGACACCAGCACTGATTTTGATGTCTTTTCTGATAAAAGCATTATGGCTTTTTGGAGAACAGTGTGAAATTGTCATTAACGTGGATAACAAACAATGGCTACTTAAGGGTGAGGCAGATGGGGTTGTCTTCCACTTATCTAAACTGTAATGTTAAAAAGAACATCAGCTATCTTAGGATCAGGAATAGGCCATCTGCCCAAATTGAATGCCCTTCCAGCTTTATCTAACTCCCATATTATTACTCTCATTGGAATGTTGTTATATTATTTCTGCTTTCTGTTTCCTTGAGAGATGCTTAATCTCATTACCTGATAAATTTTTCAACTGTTTTTTTTTTCAAAAAATGCCAGGTCTTTTTTAATAATTGTATTTATCTATTCAAATATTTTGCCTCCAAGTATTATGTTTCATTGATAATTTTTTAGTAACTCAGACAACATCTGTCCTTACAGGGAAGTGTTGGAAATGATGTGACAGTCTGGCAACAATAGTAGCAGGAAATAAGCAAAGAACCCACAGGGAGCATGGAAGGGAACAGAGAATTTGCATCAAGGCAAAGAAAAGGGCTTTGGGAAAAAGGGTCTAATAATAATTGAAGCTGAAAGACAGAAAGATAAGCGAGAGACATTTGTAAAAAGCATTTTTTAGCTGAAAGAGGAATTTAATTTGTAGTTTTCAGCTTTTTCTGAAGGAAGGAAGGAATGACTTAATAAAAGATTCAGTTGCTTTGAAGGTACTTCAACGTATCTGCAGCTTTATATCTCTGTGAGAATATTGTAGTTGAGTAGGTAGATGTACAACACATTTATTTAAAGTTTTTCCTGATTGTTCAAAAGAACAAGTCTTTTAAACATGACGTCCAATTGGTTTAGCCTTCTATCTATTTTTGGTCACCCTAGCTGTAGAAATGAAACACTACTTAATGCAGCCTGAAAAATAATGTAACCATAGTCAGTTGCACACCATAGGGTCTGTTTTCATTACTCATTACTAGTTTTACTGGATGCCTATGTTATTTACAAAGACTGCTTGGACGTTTTGTCTCAGAATACTGAGGTGCAGCTAAACATGGACAGAATATAGTTTGGTACTTCATTTTCACACTGCCCTATAATGGAAACATTGAAGACGTAACTCCTTTAGAATTTTTATTGAAGGTGAAGTGAATAGCTCAAGTCTCAGTTTCAAAGCACAGTTCTGACTAGACAGGTTATGATTGTGTATTTTAACATTCCAATCACGCAAAGTTTGCCAAGTTTCAGTGATATATTGAATTTATCCATATAAATGAGTAATTGCAATTCTCTTGTTAGATATCTAACTTATATAGTTGTCCTATGCAGAAATGAAATTTGGTGGTTTTTTCCTTTAATTTTCACAAACTCAGTCATCTATCTTCATTTTTGTTCTCTGTCTTGATTTCATGCTTACTGAGTGTTTAGATTATCCTTCTCCTGTTTTGATAATCCTTCTCTCTCTTTTTTTTTTTGTTGCTGTTTAGCATTTTCCCTGAGTACCTATCTAGTCTATTCCTCAGAAAATTGTTCCAATGATTTCCAATGGTATTAAAGGAAAAGCTATTCAAATTACACATTTGGAACATCAGTCAACTGACCTACCAAAACACTAGGTTTGGAAGGTCAACCTGTATTTCAGAAAGATGTGGGGGTTTTTTTCTCTACTTAGCAGGCAATACCAGTTTTTTTTTGTTTTTTTTTTTTTTTTTTTTGCTCTGTATATATTTCTAGTCATCTGTTTTCTAACTTCTACAAAAGCTGCATGCAATTGTTATTATTTTTTCAAGTATGTTTTCATATTTTTAGCATGAGATGAACTCTCAGTCTTTTTGGCTCTTTTGGGTTGTGTTCAATGACTGTCTCCTCTATTCCATTTAGCTATTTCCTTCAAAATGTCTTCTGAAGTATTAATAATGAACTTTTCATAATTACTGTATACTTTCTTCTGTGTAAAATTGCTTGTTTTGTCAGTGCCACACATCCACCTTATTCAGTTCAATAATAAGAAATATTTTTTCCTTATTTCTGACACAGTGTTGTTGGTTTTCAATTTGTTTTCTCACAATTCTTCTAGAGTTGTCTGGTATGTGAACTTATTTTCTGTGCTATATAGCAACATTTTTCAGAAGAGTCTCTTCTGGCTTCAGATAAAAAAGGATATCTTAGAAGATTATTGTTGACCATTATGTCTTACTGGCCAGCACAACATTATGGGAAGAATCCCAATTTCTATTTTAAGTTATCTTGAGGTCATTACTTCAGGATACACAAGCAGAATAGGATTATTAGAGAATTTTGGAAGTGGACATTTCCTTTTAGGATATAAATCAACATATTTTTCTCCAATCTCTTATCTTGGTTTTATGGGTACTTTTTGGAGTTAAGATTTCACAGCATTTTAACTAAACTAGAAACTGAAATGTTCCTATTTAAAATAGTGTTTGACCTTGTTAGCTGATGAAATATTGCAATTTATTTTTTAAAATGGCAGCAAATTTTTTACCAAAAAGTAAATGCTTCATCTTTTTATTAATAAAATATTATCCTTCAGTCCAGTAACTGACAGAAAAAAGTAATATAAATTAATTTTTTTTTAGTATTGTATTGTGGGTATTTCCTAGCCAGATATTTCAAATACTTATGTTTGCTTCCTCTCTTTTATTAGTGGTACATCTCAGAATGAGGTTTGCTGTCAAATGCCAAAGAAAAATTAATCTGTTTCTACTCTTCTGGTTTGAATAACCAGTAAGTACTGCTTTTAATGCATTAATGCATTAAAGCATTTTAATGCATTCCTGAGAGAAAACTATTAAATAAATGGAAACAAAAGTGTGTAGCAATACTTTTCTGTTTCTGAGGAAATTAAATATAATTCTTTATCAATTTCTTCCTCCATTAAAGAAAGTAAACATCCCAATTAATGAAATACATGAAAATTTTAGCCCTATGCTTTGTGTAGAAAAAAACAGCCTTTGTATAAATGAGATTATGAAAAAGCATAATTCAACATAACTGAGTTATTTCTATGACTTTTAAGAGATTTTACTTTGCTGAAAAAACTGCTGTTACTTTTTTTTTTTTGCATGCTTGTGCAAAAATGCAAGGTAATATACATTATGCTATTAAATCTACAAGGTGGATTTATTATTTCCTAGGGATTTCAGGCCTATGTAGGATATCTGTAGAAGGAATAGCTATCCATTTTTATATACAGCTGCACAAGAATTCCACTGCTCATCTGTTTCTTGGGTGGGGATTTTGACATAAAGAGTGTCTCTGGTCATGGAAAATGGCCAATACCATGGAGAAGTTTCTATGAAGAGATCAAAGATGTTATGTTTATCTGATGGTGGTTCACAGGACTACCATGGAAAGCATTGCCATGTATTCTAGAAGAGATTACTTTTGTCTAGTAATAAAATTATGTAATACAGATATAATGAAATAAAGATCTGCAGGCTCACATGTTGCTAAGAGAACAGAAGTATTTCACACAGATACATAAAAGTGTATAAA